>NC_091790.1:25151515-25454545 GCF_041296235.1 Equus asinus | reverse complement strand
GAATTAGCAAAGAGCTTATCAGTTCAAATACCTGTGGTTTTGTTTCATCGTATCTTTCCTCCTCTTTCATGCATACATTTTTGACAAGGGATAACTTGTCACTCTAATGACTGTAAGAAGGTAGATGAAAAAACTCCTCGTCTCTAGAATCTTTCAGGCCAATGGGAGAAAGAGGGATCCAGAAACTGTGGAGTTGATCCTCACACCTCACTGAATGTTGAGTGTTGAGTCCGTAAGACAGCACCTGGGGCTCTAGACTCAGGAAGGAAAGTTCCCGCCCCCTGGGGAAGATGACATCCACTTCTCGCAGGAGGTAAAAATTCGGAAAGGGCTCCAATGATGACTAAGCTTTCCACTAAGACAGACCGAGGCGGGAATAGGAGTTCTGGGCAGAGGAAATTTCATAAGCCTCCTGAAAAGTAAATATCAATTTAGCTGAATGGTAGGGTACCTATAAAGTGAGGAATGGGAGGTGAGCACAAGATCTTAAGGCTTTACCTTTTTGTCACTATTTTTCGTTGACAAGGCAATGGCATATCCACCATCTCATTGAAATCTCCTTTGGGACCACAGTGTGGCAGACTTAATGCCGAAGGAGAGTGTTTGTACTTCATTTTACTAGAAAAAAAAAAAAAAGAAGCATTGGCGATTTCCTTATAGGGTAAGGGGCAGCCATGGGGCTGCTGGTACTCAGTGAGGGAGCCCTGCACGGGAGGGAGCGGCGCGTGGCTATTGTATATCATGCACCTTCTGGCCTCTCACTTTCTTCTGGAAATAGACCCTGCCCCATCTAGGAGAATGAGAAATTCTGTCTTTGGGATATTTTGGCAGTGCTGGTGGGGAAAGGTTTTCTTTCCTCTCTGCTCCGGGGCCATAAGGGTCTAACCTGCTGTTCTCCTTGTTACCTGGAGGAACGGGGAGGCAGGAGAAGCAGCCAAGCGTGAGGCTACAGGTCTTGCTCCTCTATCTCTGGCTCTCCCTGGACTCTGGGCACTGTCCCAGGGATCTCCTGAAAACCCCCTGCCACCGCAGCTCATTCTCTTTGGATCTCACCACTTGCAACTGAGAGGGTCCTCATGACACAGGAGGACTGAGCAGGGAGAGCTGGGGGCATATGGTCCATCTGGGGGCCTCTTCTAAAAGTCCACCTGAGCCTGTTTCTATAATACATTCTGTGCATCCTAAGTCTACAGAAAAGTTCCACTACAAAAGGAAGCTCAATCATTCGTTCATACATTCATTCAACAGATATTTATGAAACACGATACTTGCCAATATTTATTCTAACTGCTAGAGGTACACTGGAAAAAAAGGCCAAAGAGATTTCTGCCTTTATAGAGAATACATTCTCAGGAGGAGAGGCCAACCACAAAAAAGGAAGCAAAATTAAAAAATATCAGATAGCATTTTGTCCTATGAGTTAAACATCATGTCCCCACAGTGACCCCGGGGGCCGTGCCCGTTCCTGAGTGCCCTGTGTGGCCAGCACTGAGCACAGGTCAAGTGTTTCCCCAGAAGATATCTGATGAATAGAATAGGATGGGATAGAAATATACACAAGTGGGGACACTGGATCATCCTCGTTAATTTCCTTTCCTCAGAGGAGAGTCTAACTTATTTTCAGCAGCTTAGCACATGAGTGGAGCTGTCCCCAACATCACGCTCATGGACTTCATGAGAACTGTGTTGACATTTCAATTCCACTTTGCAATTCTTTTGTGCTGCATTTCAGACAATCAAATAACGATGACCTCAGAAGTCTGACAATTGGAGAGACAGAGCAACTAAAACTGGAAGGAGAGGGCAAGGAAAGAGCTTAATATTAAGCAGAGAGCAAGACATTAAACTGACAAACTATCAGTTGCTAATTGATTTTTCCCGTATGTTAGGACAAATTGTTTTTTCCCACATACTTTGGACAGTCATAATGAGGTTAAAGAAAACTCCTTACACTTGCTAAGCTATTGTCATTTATACATGTTAGTTACCATTTTTATCATTTAAGATACACAGCTGATTCGGCCCCAGTCTTAATGATTTTAGACTGAGTCACCGAAATCGACTGGATCTGAATGAAACCAGGGTTGTAAAAATGCTTTGCACTCTTTTGCCAAACATCAAGCCACAGGTGATACCACATTAAAAACAGAAATTTCGGCTGTGACTACAATCATGATGTACAAATTAACTTCAAGCAAGGGGGAAAATATGGTGAAATAGAGCTCAAAGTCATGCCTTGAGATTGAGAGATTTGCCCTGAATAGCACACTATTCCAGCCTGGAGATACTCAAAGCCCTATCAGTATTTCTGAAAATATTGTAGGACTTCAGTCCTCAGGGTCTCGTCTGTGTCTGGCTGCTACTTCCGGCCGAGCTCACTCAGGTCTATGCCATGACAATGCAGACATGAGACTCAGGCCCTTCACTGGTTTCCATTTAAAACTGAAGTGTTTAAGAATTTGGTAGACTTACCAAAGAATTGAGGTCACACAGAGGCATACAGCCCACGCCACGCATCAAATTAACACATAGTCACTAGCAGTCATCCTGGGTTCTGAATTCTTATCTACCGAACTGATAGCAGGGGTCCTCCTCTGAGTTGAATCCCAAACCCTCCTCCTTTCCTCTCTCCCTCACATTCTCTTTTCTTTACACTCAGTGACTCTCCCTTTTGCTGGAGAGACTGAAACCCCTGCACCTGAGGCCCCAGGGTCTCACCTTCTACTGTTGTCACACATCAAAGTATTTCCAAACAAAGATACGTTCCTTCATGGGAGATATTCTGGTGCTAAATGTTAAGATAATTGGGAGTCCTCCACCTCATTACAGCACCTGTTACCTAAACATGAGTTTTATTATTTCAGGGCAAGGGGTGGTATAAAGTCACATTGTCCCTTTGTCTTCTTTCACAGTTAACCCAGGCAAGTGACTGCCATTTTGCCCACCTTCAAGTAGAAAAATAGGAAGAGGCAGAAATCAAAGTCACCACAGTGCTCAAGGATCATTTGGGAAAGAGAACATGGCCCTCCTGGTTATACTCCCTTCCTGAAATGAGGTGGACCTTGCTCAGTGGAGATTCCTGAACTGGGTTAGCTTTCCCCAAACAGATGGAAAGGAATCTGCCCTACAAGCACACTTTGCCTGAAGACTTTATACCCCGTTGACACTCCATCTTCCTTCTCAATACCTCCTCCTTCAGACTCAGCAAAGCAAGCACAATATACTCCTTAAATGAATAAGGATCAAATTCAATACCCATGATACAGAGGAATAACTGTGTGAATCAAAATTATGTATAGAATTTTACTATTAAGAATAAGATCCAGCTCATTTATCTAGATCCTATATCTGGATTGCCAATGTGGCCACATTAAACTATGCGGAGGGCATCAAGGATTTTTCTCATGGATGTAAGGTTTATAATATTCAGACATACTTATAGAAAATCAAACATCTTCACTGATGGACTCTGATGACTGATAAAGAACATTACGCAAGTGATTTTAGAAATTGAAATGTAGGATCTATTTTCAAAAGGCATGTGCAAGAATGTTTCATAGCAGTTTTATTTGTAATGGCCCCAACAGTGAAACAACTTAAATGCTCATCAATAGTAGAAAGAACAAACTGTGGAATATTAATGCAATATTACTTGGCACTCGAACAAACTACTATTACAACATAGATGAATCCCACAGACATAATGCCGAGGAAAAGAACCCAGACACAAGACTGTGTGCTGTTTGATTCCATGTGTGTGAGTCCAAAAGCAGGCAGAATGAAATAACGGCAATGGAGTTCAGAATAGTGAGTAGTGCTCACCTTTGAGAAGTGGTTTGATTGGGATGAAGCACAGGGCTCTTTCTAGAATGATGGAAATGTCCTATATCTTCATCTGGGTATGTATATATGCTAACGTGAATTAAGCTGCTCACCTAAGATTTACCTAAGCTGTCGACCTAAGAAAATGAACTTTCTGAAAATGTTACAGCTCAATTAAAAAGAAAAATATAGGCATGTAAGCAAAATCCAAATTTATACAATTTTATAGTGGTCAACATTTTACACTTTTCAGGCAGAGATTTTGCCATAGCATAAGCAGCGAATTATAAAAACGTGTTTCTACTTCTCTTTACAGTAGAGAAGTCTGGCAGACATCACCTTAACCAAGCGACCAAGCTTAACATCACTAAAGACAGGACCAAGTGACATCTTGTGGGTTCTCATGTGACATCTTGAGAGGACACAGCATCACCTAGATAGTATCCTTGTTCAAAATGTTTAACCTGAATCTAATCATTAGGAAACACCAGGTTAATTAAAATTGGGAATTTCTAAAAGATAACTGACCTGGATTCTTCAAAAATGTGAACGACATGGAGGATTTCTAGATTAAAGAAATGTGACAACTAAATGTCACCTATGATACTTGATTCGATCCTACATAGAGGAAAAAATCAGGCTATCATTGGGGAAATTTGAACATGTGCTCACCCTAGATAATATTAAATCGATGTGAAACGTTCTCAGTGTGGTTGTTGGATTTTGGTCATGTAGAGAATTCTTTGCTCTTAAAAAATAACTCTAAAGTATCTAGATCATCATGATGGCTACAAATAACTTTCAAGTGGTTCAGCCAAAAATAATAATAGGTGTGAGAGAAAGAAGAAGGTGAGGAAAAGGAGAAAATGAAGCCAAACATTTGTCATACAATTCTGCAAGAGTGGGATGGACCCCCCCACCCAAAATTTGGTTCAGATGTTGAGCCAACGTCAACATTGCTAATGTCACACATGCACCAAGAGGCTATGGAAAAGCTCATTGATCAGACAATGAGGTTTTCTAAGGGGAGCTTCCCTCTGGCACCAAGGGAAGGACCACCCGAGCAGTCTTATCAGCTTGCCCAGATGTGGAGCAGAAGGGGAAGCTGAGTGGTGGGATCTGAAAGCTGTCAGCAGTCAAGCATCAAAAATGAAGTGCTTTGAATCGTACTTCAAATATTCCATCCCACTGTTTTGAGGAGCATGCTTATGTTTGCCAAATACTCCAATTTTTGGTTCCCAAAGTGTGGTGTCCATACTGATAGAAGATCGCACTGCATAAGAAAATTGGGGCAGGAGTGGACAAATAGGCCCTTGGTGGAGTTTAAATTATTATCTCTTTGAACCAACTTCTATATTTAAGAATTTACCAACATACAAATTTACATATGTGCTTTCAAAAATACTGTGCAGTTGCTTATGACAGGTTATTTCCCAAACCAAAGATTAGCCACTTGAGTACCATTCAATAAGAATGAAATCAATTATGGTACATTGTGCCAAGGAATGCTATACTGACAAGAAAAATAAAGTAACTCTATATATGCCAACAAATTTCCAAGACATAAGTTAGTGAATAAGGAAAGGTACAAGGAGAAAAGTGAGTAGAGGAGGCTTGTGTTTGTGTAAGAATGTGATATTACATATGTCAATCTGTATATGCACAGAACATTTCGGGCTGGCAACATAAGAACCTTGTAACGTTGGTGACCTTTGGAGAACGTGTTGGAGGAGGACATATTATGTATCTTTTCTGCGTACACGCTTGTGATATTTGACTGTTTCTCTACCATGAGCATGTGTGTACGTGTGTATAATACACATATGTGTGTAATATGTGTGTGTATATATAATATTATGATATTGATAATTGTGATTTCTATCTTGTATTCATCAAAGAAGAAAAGAGAAAGTCAAGGAGCTCTTAAAAATTTCATGTCACAGTTGACCAGTTCTTTCATTAAAAATGCTCCTCGGGCTAACGAGATGAAGGTGATTTCCGCTTACCTGAGAAGCCAAGGTTCCATTTGCAGAACTCAATGCAGCCATGGAAGCACTGGGGGAAGCATGGCTACACAGCCTCGCCTCTGTTTCTTTGCAATCTTGCTTCTTGCCTTGTGGGAAGGGGGAAGGCGTGTGGTTTTGGGGAGCAGGGCAAGGATCAGCAAGCAGGGGCATAATTATAAACTGCTTATGACGTAAGGAAGAGTTGCTGCTACCCTATAGACAAAGAGATGCCCCATGCAAATACTGCGTCACGCTCAGAGCTCCTGGTGGTTCCAGAAAGAAAGTACCACCCAGCAACCAGGCCCCTCAGATTGTGCAGATTTTAGGTAACTTCCTCTCCTCGTCCTTTCGGGTCAATATGAACTGCCCCTCATCTGCTTCCTTTGTGGGTTACCATCTAGACTGGAGTCCGCTTATGGTTCATCCATTTCTTCACACAATCATCGTCAAAATCTTAGAAATTAGACCATCCGGGTCTTCTCATTCAACCTTCTAATGTCACAGACGACGAAACAGACAACTGGGGTGCCTTTTGTCTTTTAGACACATGTAACTTCCTTCCTGGTTCAGTGTGAGGACTCACTCCTGGATTCCATCCTGCATTCTCGCACTACTTTTTCCCCAAACTCTCCTCTCTCCTCCACTGTCGTTGGCACACCACACAGCAATGGCATTCCTGGGGCAGCCAGGGGAAGTAACATGAGAACTGAAAAATATCTGAGCTCTAACTCTCTCTGTCATCAAACTGCTGGAGAATGCATCCATGTGAGATTGTTTTCTTTAACATCGATCTCTTCTTCCAAGGGTCATGCCCACTCTTTTGTATTAATGATTATATATCATCCTTTAAGAGATTCTTCATAATTATAAAAACAACAGCCAATCTGATCAATTATCTTTAAAAAATTAATCTGTTGGGAAAAAAGATCATGCCAACTGATTTTAGGGGGTTACGCAGATGTAGGTCAGTTAACACTCTAGATGTTTGCCTTTAATTAGATTTAGAAGCATCGAATGGAAACTGCTTCCTCCACCCCCAGTTCCAGATGCCCCCAAAGCAACAACCTGTTAATAATACAGAGAAGCCACGAAACCCTAGCACCTTGATGATGTCAAAGACTACATGGTTATAGGAAACCACATATTTACTTCAGTCATTAACTCATACGACGAAAGAACATCTACCCACAGACGGTTTCACTGCGGCTCAAGAAATCTGAGGAATGTAAAGTATGAGTAGGTTGTAGATACTGTTCAGACCTCCCCAGAGTCCCTTGGTGCAGAGGTGCCCCTTTAGGTGACCTTAAACCCTACAGGGGCAGGAATCCAGAAAACCAGGCTGGAGAGGAGCTTAACCAATTTCATAAAAAAAATAGAAACTACTTATTTTTAAACTACTCGTGAGATTAACTGAATGTAATAAAAAGCAATTGACATCATTTTATACCCAAAACTCAGCTTAAAAGAAATGAGTTAAAACTAGAAGACAAAGCAATGGAGAACAATTAGGACGAGAGTCGGGAAGGGGGAGAATGGAGATGGATTTCAAGGAACCTACAGAGGCTAAGGGAATAGGTTTCTACTTAGACGGTAACTGTGGGGAAACGGGGCTTGATGTTGCGTCTCAGCGTAGAGTAACTCATGAAATATCCTGTGATTAAACCAAAGTTTCTAAGTAAATTATAATTCCTTGAAAAGGGACTAATGCGAAGAGAAGGACAAAAATAGAAGTATCTTCTTACAGTATAAAAATCAATAAATGTAATTATTCCATGTTTTCATCAGAGACTCTTCCCCTACGGTCTTCCACATATCCATCACCTTCACAGCTAACTGAACATTGTAACCTAATGTTGTGTCTAAGATCAAAGCAATGATGAAAAGCAAAACAAAAGCAAAGCAAAGAAAAATTGTGGCCAGCACTGTCCATCTGTGCACCAAATTTCTCCAAGTTGTAAAGATGAAATCTTTGTAAGTTTAACACTTTAGGCAAATATCTTCCACGGTATGGTCTGAACACGTCTTGGACACAGAGTCAGCTGGGGTGCACAGGAGGATCACTTTCTGACCATGATTTCATATGTACACACACACACATCAAATGACCTCAACGCATGTCCAAAGAAACGTCCAACCAAAGCTATGACAGTGTGCTTGATTTTCCCCTTTACTCAGCTAAATGAAATAGGATGGAGCCATCAGGTCAGGGAGAAAACTAAAACCATCTATGTGTGTTCACAATCACCCATTTATGATCTTACCTTCATCCCTATAAGGAATCTCCTGAAGAGGAACTGTTAACAAGACAGGAGCCATTACAACACAACAACCAGGAAATATCCCCAAAGGACCTGAAGTGAGTGCCTACCCATCTATGACTGAGGACTGTGCGCACCCTGGCATAGATTAGTGGCAAGAGAGGGCGTGAGAAGGACCAAAAGGGCTCTGTTCTTATGTTCAAAGTTCTCACCACATTCTCCAGGCAGCCTATATGCTTATCGGTTATTTAAAATTTTAGATCAAGCCAACCTGCTGACAGAGAGTCTTAAAATCAAGGACTACCACTGAAACTTAATTTCCAATTGCCTTAATTTAATACATGCTGTAATAGACTTTCAATGGTTGAAATGAACAAACACATTGGCCTTCCCAGTTGTTGCAACTTAAGCCCCTTCTGATATTCAAGGTGAGCAAGACTGATGTAAATACTTTTCTCTGTTCTCCAGTGTGCATATTGTCAAGTTTGGCTGAGAAACCAAAAGGAAAATCAGCAACAGCATTAAGTTGAAGAGATGGAGGAGATCCAGTTCCTTAAAAATGAAGAACCATGTGGAAGGGTCCTTTCGGCGCACGTGCATACCCACCTGTCACTCAAACATTGGTGTCCACCTGACCTCTCCATCATCCATTGTCAAAGTGTGCACAGCCATACATCCTACCATACGCATAAATACGTATTTCCACCACTTTAGGCATGTGCCAGGGCTACCACTTCCGAAAGAAATACATTCACAATAATATGGTGGTTGGGTCTCCACACCTTTCATGGTTTCTACAGTTACCTGTTCACAGGCAATTATCAAGTATCATTTTTATTTACCAAATACAAAAGATACAGTAAAATCATTAGACATTTTTAAGCTCTAAAATAAAATCAATTTGTACAAGAAATCACTTCAAAATTATGATAATCTCTGAATAATATGCGTATAGGTACTTACTGTTGTCTATTCTGACTTGCAAATATTCTCGGCCGGGTCCTATCACACTAGGCAATGTGGGGATTATTTGCTACTGTTGGTGCAAGACCTCTTGAGCATAGCTTTTTAAATTCTAATACCACACAATTCCACAAAAAGGACGAGAATTGTTTGTTAAAATACAATTCTTATTTCTTTTTATAACTGGCAGCCATGCATTCATTAATTATTAAAAGGGCATAAAATGCATCCAGGTTGTTATTTACCATGATAGTGATGTCAGTTCCTAAAGACATCAGTAGTTACTTAACCAAAAGAAGATGGTATGTGCCTTGGAGAGTAACCCTCAGGTCAAAGCCAAAAGCTGCGTATGGAGTTGATGAATCTGTCAGAAACTCATGGTGACGTCGAATTATTCTCCCCAAAGGTGGAAAAATACCAACCATTCAGATAAAGTCATTTGCAATATTTGAATTTCTTACCAAATGCCATTTTTCCCATAAAATCAATTTCAGAAATGCACTGACTTTAGCTCTCAGATCACAACTGAGCAAGGAAAGTTGAACCATGGGCAGTCTCTAAAATGCAACCTCTTTTGAGGGAAGCGGCCAGCATTGCTGTCACCTAGCTCTATTAAATCCAAAATGCACTGTCCAGGGATAGCCCAAACCAAACCTTTGCTTTCCAATGCAAACAGGTCATGCAAAAGGTTCCAAGTGGACACAGAGATTCACGTTTTATGTGCAAGAAGGACTTTTGTGACTTCGTGTTTCTTATGACGTCAAAGGAGAGGAGCCATCGACTCCATTTTGGAGACACACACCCATGGCTCCTGGTGCTCTGCTCAGACCTGCACCTGCCACCAACCGAGACCACAAGGCTCAGTTCTGGGAAGGAAAGCACTCATGCAGAACAGTTCCTCTCTCTACCTGGGTTCAGACCATTCCTCTGTGTCTCTTCACCTCCTTTCCACAGCTTAACCAATAACAAAACATTTGCATCTGGTCCATTTCCCTTAGATTTTAACTTCAGCCCAGGAAAAGCTTGACTGGTTCATTTGGGCCTACTTTTAACCAAATCCAGAAGGCTTGATGTGAAATACAAGGTGCCTGGGATTTCTTTCATGTAGAAATCAAATATCCAAGTATTACTTTTGTTTCCATAGGAAATTTTCCACCTTCACTTTTTCATTGGTATTATTCTAGGCAAAGGACTACCCAACTGCTTTTACCACTCCATCTCTCCTTGAAATCACAACACATCACTAAATTTTGCTTCAGCCTCACCTCCAACTTCAGGAGGATGCAAAGGGCCTGCCTGTGCAGGATGAGGATTCAACATGACGCAACCCTGAGCATCCCTGGACTGGAGAAGCCTGGGAGAAAGCAACGTCCCTCCATGCTGTCCCTCACCGGCAACAAACACTAGGGGGACAGTACCAGCACCCCACACTCCGGACACAGGTGTCCTGCACACAGGCGTGAATACAGGCTATACATCCATCGGACAGTTTGTCACACCAATGCACATGACAGCAAGGCAGGCAGAGGACGGGAAATGGTCAGCCATCCCCAAGGCATATCTCCCGGCCCCTTCCTGCCTCCTCTCCCATCCCACCTCACCCTCCCTTCTCCCCCCAGAGCTTCAAGTTCACCCAAATTTGAGTCTCCAGCATCAGCCTAATCAGCTCATTCCCACCCCACCCCCAATTTCCTGGAGACATGTAAAATCCCATTTGTGGGGGAAAAAAGTCTACTCAAGTTGGCTTGACATAGGGAGCTGACAAGACAGGCCAAGACATTCCTGCAGAGATCTCAACTCCAAAAAACGTTCAAGCCGGGTCCTCTCCTCTTTCTCCCTCCCTCCCTCCCCCTACCTTGCTCCTCGCTGCTGCCCCCAAACCAGGCAGTGGGTTCCTCCTCTGGGAGCGGGGACTCTCCTCCACCTCCTCCACCCTCCAGGGCTTTGCGTTTCTTCGACATCTCTGCCCGGGGCTGGGCTTTGGGGGTGTGCTTTCCCCACCCCCAGCCCTCCCCCGTCAGAGAGGAGAGTGAAGGTGGAGTGAGGTGGAGGGGAGAGAGAGACAGAAGAAAGGGGTGGGGAGGAGAGGCCGGGGAGGGAGATGGATGGAAAAGGAGCTGCTGCTTAAAGAGGGGAAGGCCCTTCGGAGTGATCGGAAAGGCAGGAGGAGGCTGGGGCCGGGCGCAGAGAGCCTAAAATCAGTTCATCAGTGCAGCCCTACGTCTAGGGGGCTGTTTGCTCGCTCTGACTCTCTCTCTCTCCCTGTCTCTCTCTCTCTCCCTCCTTCCTCCTTCCTCTTTTTCTTCCCACTAGAAGGGTTAGCCCAGAGTGGAGGGGAGATCAAAACCAGAGAGGAGAGGCTCCTTGGGCCCCTCAGCTGCTTTCTTTCTCATTTGGGAGGGGGATGGGGTGGGGGTTGGGGGTCCTATACATTAGGACTCCTGGCTCTGTCTGTTTATAAAGGAGTGGCGTCTTGTGGGGGAGCAATGTTTGTGGTGTTTACTGGTGGGTGTTTTCAACGGATTATAAGGAAAATTGGGTAGAATGGAGAAAATACAATGCTGCAGAACGCAATACCGTTGCGGTGCCTTCAGGTGCTAGGGACGCTGGACCCCTCCTCCTCTGTGACATACTATGAGCCTTTGCAAAAGGGGCTGGGGAAGTGGAGGGAGGGGTTGAGGAGGGGGCAGCAGAGGGTGGGATGGAAAGAGGAGGGGCATCTAGTCCCCATTCAGAAATGAGGAGGGAAGCCCTGAACGGAGGAAGGAAGGTGGGGGCACGCCAGCAGCTTCTCTTGGCCGCCTCCCGAGGCACCTGCGGGTCTAGCATCGCTGCCGCTGCGTTTTGCAGCTGGAAGGCAGGCTTCGCAGGGAACTTGGGGCTGGAAAACTCGGTCCAAGCAGTCGCCCGAAGGCGAGCACTCTGCGCTGAGGGTGGCTGCCGTCTCTCATCTCCCCTGCCACCCCTTGAGTCTTCTGGCTTTACAAACTGAAGTTTCTTCTTTCTCACTTCCACTCATCACCCCTCCTCTAAGATAGACATGTCCCCCAACACTACACACACACACACACACACACACACACACACACACATTTTCTCTTTGCCAAAAAGGACAGTGGAAAATGATGGGAAGTTTATTTTAAAAAGTAGGGAAAAGGTTGGAATTAAGTTTTTCTGGCCTCTCAAGGGTTAAATAATAGATAAAAGGAACCACCAACTCACCCTCCAAAGTCGGGCCCGTAGAGCATAGCTGTTTTCCGCTTCAAGTTCGCACATTAAAAACAAGAGAAGAAAAAAAACCAAGCAAACGGCCAGCAGCACAGCGGGTCCAGGGCTCCACGGAGAACTGCGCCAAGCAAGTTGCCGAGCAAGCCCAGTGGCCCAAGTTCGGGACCTCTCCAAGAACGCTCGCTTCTGCTCCCTTCTGCAGGCATATTCCGAGGCTTCGGGCACCCTGGGTTTGGAGCTGATCTTCTTGGCAAGGGGGGAGACAACTTCAAGCGGTGTGTGGCATTCCTCTTTCCCTCCTTTCCATCTGGGGGCCTCGAGGAAAGCCGCGCTGAGAGCTCTAGGCGCCAAGCAAGACTGGTCCATTGCAGTTCATCCTCCTTGCGGCTGCAACTTTGGACCCACACACCTATAGAGAACATAAGTGCGAGTGTGCGCGCGTGCGCGCGCGCGCGCGTGTGTGTGTGTGTGTGCGCGCTTGTGCGAGCGTGTGCCAACCCGTGTGCCCCGCGCACTGGGCTTTCGGGGGTGCGTGTGCTCTAAGGAAAGACTCTCCCTGGCTGCCTGGAACTTGGAGAGTTTTCCTTTAAGCCGGCGCTGCTGCTCGGACACCCCCCGCGTCCAACAGGAGGCGATGACGTCTGTAGCCTCGTTGCCAGACAGGCCCCAGGCTGCCGCTGCCGTTCATTGACAGGAGCGGGCGCTCCGACGTCAGCAGCCGGACCTTTGGCAAGGCTGCTCCCGCGGAGACGGCTCCCACCCCCGCACCTGCCAGCCCGCCCGGGGGAGGGGGGTAATGAAATCAAAGCCACCGGGGGAGGGACCAGGGATGCTCTGGGGCTTGGGGCGATGAGGGAGGGGGAGCTCCGACCTGCCCTCTTTCTCCTGGAGCTCCGGAGTTTATAAATAGTGCTGTCTCCAGCCAGACTCCCACCCCCTCTCACGCCCCCGCAGTGCCGCCCGCCCCTGCCCTTGTCACTTTGTATCGGGCTCGCTCTGCCTGGAGGGAGGAGGGGAGGGGGCAGGGAAGCACAGAGTGGAAACAGACGTTGCTTCTCTTCTCCCTTCCCATTCATAGATTCTGTTGGAGTCTTGGGGCCGCCGCTCGGCTCTGGGAGTCGCAGTGAATGGATGGAGCCCGCGCTCGGGGACCACCAGGTCTGCGGGGATGTCGCCCGCGTGAGGCGCGCTCCTCCCAAGCAGGGACACGCGCCCTCGCCTCCGTGCGGGAGGGAGGACCCCAAACGACCACTCTTAAGAGAGCAGGGGCCTGTCCTCTCATGCCCCTCCACCCTAGGGATCTTTTCTGCCCCAGCGATGCTAAAACGCAATACAGAGAGAAAGCTGCGCTCAGCCCCAGAGCAACCCAGAGCCGGGATGGGGACGCAACCTCCTCCTGTCTGATGCCCCGGACTGTAGCAACAAGGGAGGGGAGCGGCCACGTGGCTCGGGGCAGTGGCTGGGGACGCGGGTGTCGCTTCCCTCTGCGCACCGCTGTCAGCCCAAGCCCGCGAGCTCTTTGCTCCAGAGCCCCCAAGCGTGCGCCGAAGACAGGGTGCCGTGTGGAGGCTGCAGGGAGGCCGCAGGGCGGGCTCCCCACCCAAGCCCAGCTTGTCGGGAATGCGTGAACTCGCGCCCCCCGCGCGCTGCTGCCGGGAGCGGTCGGACCGACAGGCCCACCGAGACCCGGACTGGGACGCGGCGCGCCCCGCCCCCACCCCGGCTGAGCGCTCCTCTTGCTTCTCGCCTGGGAATACAAAGGATAAAGTTCTAAGGCGCCCTGCACATCGCAGGAGCTTCATAAACGGACACAAAGGCTTCCATGGAACACGGGACACAAATGTGAGCCGGGCCTGGGTGACAGCAGCGCCCCCAGGAGTGTCATAACTGATGCACCGAGCCCTTCAGAGCCGGGGCTGGCCCAGCCTATCAGGGAAGGTTGTACGAGTTGTCCACTCAGGAGATCTTCTCCTCGAGCTCCTGCTCCATAAAAAGCCACCCTTCCATTTGCACCCTGGACCCCGGCTCCTCCTGCCACTAGAGGAAATGCCTTCACAACTCCTTTTGTTTTCCCTCCTAAGTCGTCTACTGGGTCCTTCCCATCACACACACACATGCTGTCATTTCTCCCATGGCAAAAAGAATAAAAACTGTTGCTGCCCCATCTTCTCCTCACCCCCACCCAGTTTCTCTCCTTCCGTTTACAACAAACAGCACACAGCAGTTGCCCTAGATTCTGTCTCTGCTTTCTCTCCTCTCATTGGCTCTTGAACCCACTCCAATAAGACTGTCTTAAGATTTCTATCTCAGCTATTCAGCAAAATCCTGCTGTCACCCAGGTCATCAGTAACCCCACGATGCCCAATCCAGTGAAGGTCAGTTCTCAGTCCTCATCTTGCTCCACTTGCCATCTGTGTTGGGCAGACCTCATGGTTCCCCTCTCCCGTAATCACATCCTTCTTTTGGCTTTCAAGACGCTACACTCCCTGGGTTTTCATCCCACCTTTCCAGACATTCCTTGTGGGTCCCATTTGTTGAACCCACATCTCCCCAGCTTCCTGCTGTCAGAGCGTCTCCAGGGCTCGGTCCACGGCCCCCTTATCTTTGCTCACCACCTGCTCCCTTGGAGGTCTCACTCAGCCTCCTGATGTTAAGTCTTATCTGAAGGCTGCAGACTTTTGCATTTATACATTTACCCCAGACCTCTCCTCTAAGTGCTAGACTCACGTATCTAGCTAGCGCCGCCACCTGGGTGTCCAGAAGGCAGCGAAAACTTAACATGACTGGAACTGGGTTCTTGATCTTACCTGCACCCCAAACCTACTTTTCCCTCAGTTTTTCCCACCTCCATAATGAATATGTCCTCTTTTCTGTTGCCCTAGGGCCAAAAACATTGGAGCATCATTGACCCCTCTTTTCTTCACCCCTCACATTCCATCTGTCGGTAAATTCTGCCCCTTCTGCCTTTAACTATGGCCAGGCTCCAAGTCCCTTCCACCACCACGCCACTGACACCACCCCAATCCCACTGCCTCCTGTCTGAGCTGTTGCTGTCGCCTCCTGGCTCCTCTCCCTGCTCTGCCCACACCCCGCTTCACCCTATTCTTGCCAGGGCAGTCCTGTTAAAATGCGAGATCACGTCTTTCTCTACTAAAAACCCTCCAGTGGCTTCCCAACTTCCCCGAGTAAAAGCCAAATGCCCTATAGTGATCTACAAGCCCTTTGGCCTCTCTGGCCTTACGCCTCTTACTTCCCTGCTCCCTTATCACCAGCCCCACAGGCCTTTTCTCAAACCCATTCAGCCTTGCACCTGCTGACCCCTCTCTGGACCCTTCTCTGCTGAACACACAGGGCTTGTTCTCTTCCTCCTCCTCATCTTTACTCGGGGGCCTCCTGGGAGAAGTCTCCAGAGACCACCACACAGAAAACGTCAAGACCCCTCCTGTCCCGGTCCTTGCTTCATAGTCCTCCTTGCGGTACTTACGGTTGACTTGTTTGCCTTCTCTGTTCCATCTCCCTACTAAAATGCAAGCTTCATGAGGACGGAGAGTTTTGCTTTTGCTTATAATCTCGTAAAAGCTAGACTGAGCCTCACAGAAGTCCTTCCCCTCACTACACATTCAGGAGATGCTTGACTGGTTTGTTGGTAAATACAAGAAGGTGAGTCTGGAAGCTGTTGGGGGGCCTTTTCTTTGCCACAATGGTTCCCAAATAAAATAAGCGTATGAGAGCCTGTGAGCCCCCACCCAAGACCACTGTTAGGTCTCCGGGTGCCTCCTGAGGAGCATCGGCGTTCTCTTCCCACTCACTTTCTTCTTCAATTGCTTCTTTCACTCCCTGTTTCATTTTTCCTCTGTGTTGGTCTCTGCTTTCCTGCCCAGGGCTTACCATGGGTACCCAGGGGCGTGCCTAGCCTCTAGGTCTCTCTTGGAGGTCAAGGGGCCCCCCTAGCTGACTTGTGTCCTCAGAGCACCATACTCCTTTCCTTCAGTCTTGTTTTAGTAAGTCCATCCAGCAAGTAAATATTCCAGGGCCTGAAACTTTGGAATGCCCAGTCTATGAGTCAAACATTTATTCATTCAACAATCATTGAGCTCTGGGGTTCCAAAGCTTGAAGTGCCAGGATCTCCCCTTGAGGATCTCGGATCCAGTGGTGGGGGTGAGCAGGTGCACAGAAGAGGCCGTGGGCTGAGTGTGGTGCTGGAGGCAGTGAGGGAAGGACCTTGAACAGGAGAGGTGGGCTTAGAACATGTCCAGGGCCACTCACACTCGAGCCCGGCTGGTGGGGGTTCCATAGTGGAGGCTGGTGTACAAGGCCCAGGGGCCTGGGGGAGGGGATGATTCAGAATACCCATGTCAGGCTGGAGGATGAACAGATGATGAAGGGCCTTCTGGCCACACTAAGGAGTTGGGATTGTATCCTGAAGGCCTTGAAGGGTCTTCAGAAAGAGATGAAATGGTGTCCTATGAAAGCAAATTGGTGAGTGGGTCACAGTTGGTGAGACAAGAGAAGAGAGGCTGGTACACGGATGTGGAGTTGACAGAGGGAGGCAAGTTGGCCGTGTGTAGTGACAGGATGTGGGAGGTGAGGAAGATGGAAATAGTTCTAGAATGCATACGCGATTGCCCATCTTCTGAAGTAGGATCTGAAAATAAGTTAAATTTTGCTAAGGATTACAGGGTAATTGACGTCTTCAAGGAGGTGGACAGGCTGACTCAGCTTTGGTGGCCTGAATAATTCAGTTTGAGATCTGTCCCCTACTCTGAACATCTGGAGACTCCAGGTTACCGACCTAACCTGAGCAGATCGGGGTCAGAGCATGTGCTGAAGACTCACAAGAGACTGATGTATAAACCAGGGCCACTTTGTTCATTTCTGGTGGGGAGAAGTCTTTGTGGGGGCTGAGATTCTCTCTTCCTTCATAGTGGCCACCCCCTTCCCATATCGAGGTGATGAACAAGTCAAATTACAGGACATAGTAAGGGCTTAAAGGTCATCTCATCTAAGCTATGGAAGAGGTAGTGAGCTAGTGGTGTGAGCCAGCAAATGTCCTGAGGGCGATTCCCTGACTTTGCAGTCAGGATGCCCCCTGGGAGGGCACGAAGTCGCCTTTGACCTGGCCTCCCCCACACTCTCCCTGTGCTTCCTTGCCCCCATGCTACAGCTTCCAAAATGACCTCCTGGGACCTTAAGGAGTACTTTAAGAATAAACGTCATCGAGGGGGGCTTCAGGCTTTTCCTGACACCTGAAAGGACTCAGCCTCAGTGCGAGAGCTGCCTCCCACCGTCAGAGACCTTTCCATCTCCCCTTTTCTTGGAAGAGTGTTTCCAAGCGCTCCTCGTTCCAAGAAGTGAGATCTTTGGATGATGGGGTGTTACTTCTGACCACTTCCAAGAACAGGTGGTAAAAACAAGCAAAATCAGAGCAGCCTGCCTTGACAATGTGGCCTTCTGGGCAAACACCTTGTCAGGAAACCGGCGTCCCCATTCCCACCACAGTTGGAGGCTTTGCGTAGCCCAACCCAGCACAGTCATTCAGAAGCACAGTCGAGGTTCAGAATCTAATCACTGATTTCTAGCTTTGGAAGGAACATTCAATTATCTAACAAGACTAATCCCCTCGCCCCCCAATTCTGTGTTATAAATGAGGAAAATGGGGGCAAATGACGTAAGATGGCCAAATAGTAGTGGAGTCTTTATGTAGGATTTTTTTTTTAAGAGGAAGGACGTGATAGCTATGCATTATGTTCAGATTTTTAAACCCATCATATAAATGCAGAAATAGCAGTTACATCATATCTGTTCCTGTTCTTCCATAAGTAGCATAGCTCGGTTATCCTAAATATTTCATCTATTTAGATTTCATCACTCACACTTTTGTTTGGAAATGATTCTCAAAATTTACAGAAAAGTTGCAGGAATAAAAATAGTACAAAGAACACCCATCCATCTGTTACCCAGATGCACCTCTCGTTAACCTTTCACACCATTTTCTTTATCACTTGCATGATCTCTATTTTTTTAATCAGTTATGGGTGAGTTATATACTTCTTGACCTTTTGCCCCCGAAATGCTTCAGTGTGTGTATTTCCTAAGATAAGGATATTTCCTTATAGAGACACAGCCCAGTTGTTGACTTTAGTAAATTAACCTTACTGAGACGGCACGTTTAGCTAATCTCCATCCAGATTCCAGTTTTGTCCATCCACCCAATGTCTTTTGGAACACCCCTCCCCGATCCAGAATGGAGTAAGTCTATGATCAAGGATTGCATTTAACTGCCTTATTTCTTAGATTTCTTCAATCTGGAACATTTCCAGAACCTTTCTCTGTCTTTTATGACACAGATATTTTGGAAGAATATAGATACGCCCTCTCTCTATTTTTAATAAGCCATTTCTCAGTGTGGGTTTGTTTGATGTTTCCTCATGAGTGGATTCAGGTTATGCATTCTCAGAAGGAAGACTCCAGAGGGAAGGCTGTGTCTTTTCCAGAATGTCACATCCGGAGGCTCTGATGTCCATCTGGTTCTCACTACTGATCTGAATCCCGATCAGGGTCTTATCTGAATTCTCCACCATATAATTACTCTTTTTGCTTCACTCACAACTGCAACTAATAAGCAGTCTGCAGGGAGACACTTGAAAATCCAGAGAACATTCTGCTTCTCATCATAATCTGCCCAGAATTGGCTTCCACCGAGGGTTCTGGCTTGGTCTACCCCGCCATGATGGCTTTCAAACTCAACACTCCCTCCACATTTGCTCATCAGCCTTGGGATGGGCCAGAGCCCTGCCTTTTCCCTCTCATAAATTTCCCATAAATTTATCAATTTATATATCTACCAATTAGTAATATTATGGGTATTAAAGTATTAAGGACCCACCAATTCTTATTTTTAATGGTTTATACTTCATTTCTGTATGTAATTATTTTGCTGATATTTGGTCCATGAAAAGCACCAGTGAGAGCCCCTTGAAGCTGGCTCCTGGGTTCGTATGGCACATGCCCATCATTTTCTGAACTCGTCCTTAATTTCCAGCACAGGAAGATGTTTCAGGCCCAGCTTGTACCCACCTTGACCCAGGCTGGAATCAGCCATTTCTCAAGGAACACTGGTCCTTGTAGTGGTATTAGAGACCAAGATCTGGGTACCAAAGGTGCTCACTGCTACTGGGGTGTCTTTTCTTCTCAGTCTTGCAACAGACCGATCTAGGCAATAAGTGAGCACACACACACATAGATGTGTGCACACACACACAAATATAGACAAACATACTTGTGCACATATGCATACATTCATACATTGTGGAAGTCAGGAGTCTTGGAGTCTTTCTTGCCTTTCCCCATGGCATCTATGTATATCCCTTTTATCACAGTGCAGTTCCTGGCTCCCAACAACATCAATGCATTTACTTACTCACTTACTCAACCCTATACTAATGCATCTAAAAGCTCCCCACTTGCTTTGGCCGCACCACTACAAAAGACAAACTACCAAAGGAAGCCAGGAATTGTTTGTAATTCTTCCCCAAAAACCTCTCATCATGTGGTACAAAATGCAGGGCATCTATAGTCAAATACTGTATTCAAAAGTTGTTTGAATTTGTTCTCTTTTATTTATTTCCCTTCCATTGTCTTTCATTTGAAAGATGACTAGATTCGTTTGTTTCCATTTTCTTTCAGTTTTAGGGTTTTTCCTTTTCCCATTCTTACTGATTTAATTTTATCATTTGAGTATGTATTTTTAAAAATGCTTCTGAAAGTCAAAACTATCCACAAGACCTCTGTCTTCAGCCTGGCTCACGAAAGATGTGTCATCGGGATTGGTCAGCTGGAATTCAAGGGCGATTCTGGTTTTACCCTTAAATTTTCTTCTCTCTTAGCATGAAATCATTTTTGATGGTTACCAGGCAGGAGTTAAATGCAGTAGGCGTTGTTCTCATCATACCAAACATGTTTTAATTCATATAAAGCAGGTTTTTTTTTCAATGACTTTAGTTTCTCTGAGGTTTCACCCTGGATCCCCATTAGTGGCTGCAGATATTGGCCAATTTGAGATGAGAAGAACTACCATATGTCAACACATATTCTTTTTAATAGTGACTGATATGCTATAACAGAAACGGTCCTGATAAATTAGAAGATATAACTCTTTAAGGAACAGATATAAGAGTTGTCAAAGAACTAAAAGCATTGCTAGGCCAAGCCAAACGTCGACATAAAAATGTTTTCCTTCCCTGTATATAACAAAAGATAGGATTCAGCTCCTATTCAAAATTAAAATCGGACTGCCAGGTGTTCAACCAAGTATCCTTTGAGAACAAATAAGTTTCTTTTTGTTGTTGTTGTTTTTTTTTTGGTGAGGAAGAGTGTCCCTGAGTTAACATCAGTGCCAGTCAGTCTTCCTCCACTTTATATGTGGGAAACTGCAGCAACATGGCTTGGTGAGCCATGCTAGGTCCGAGGCTGGGATCTGAACCTGCAAACTCTGGGCTGCCCAAGCAGAGAGTGTAAACTTAACCACTATGCCACCAGGCCAGCCCCCACATAAGTTTCTTATAATATGTAGGCAGGACACACAAATGCAATTGCACTGAAAGTCAGAGCTTGGTGGGCATGTGCATTGTCTCTGTTACTGACCAACTGTCGTGCCCTTCCAGCTCCCCTCCTCCACGCCCTCTGTAACTGCTCAACACAAAGGTTTTCTCCCATAAAGAAGAAGTAAATGTGTCTTTGAAAGTTGTGAAGTTGCTTCTCTCAGATTTGAGATAGTTCTCAACACGCTTGCCAAGGTTTGAAATGTTAGAGATTCTCTTGCAAATCTGGAATTTTCCGTTGAGAAATGCTGAAATTTTGACTAATGTACAAACGAAAGAACATGCTGTCACAGCATGTAATCCATTTATAATTTGATCTTTGATCAAAAAATTTTTTTCAATGACTTACTTTGGTAACCATGGCAATGTTAAAACATGGATGTAAGACAACAAGTGTTGTAAAAGGATTATTATGGTATGTATATGTACATGTTCAACTTGAATGAAGGTCATTCCAGAGATGGAAAATTTTATACAGCCACGTGTCTGAGGAAATTCTCTACAACATAAGGCCCCTTCCCCTCCCCTAACCCCTGGCAACCACCATTCTACTTTCTGTCCCTATGAATTTGACTATTCTAGGTACCTTACTTAAGAGAAATCATACAATATTTGTCTTTTTGTGTCTGGCTTATTTCACTTACCATAATGTCCTCAAGATTCATCCATGCTGTAGCATGTGTCAGAACTTCATTCCTTTTCTTGGTTGAATAATATTCCATTACAAAGATATACCGTATTTTTTTATTCATTCATCAACTGATGGATATTTGGGTTGTTTCCACCTTCGGGCTATTGTGAGTAATACTGCTATGAATATTGGTATAGAAGCATCAGACGTTTATGTTTTTAATTCCAGGTATAATTAGGGCTTATTAGAAATGAAAAGGAAGTTATAACAAGGGGCCTTCTCAAAACCTTTCTCCACCAGTGAAAGGGCTGCCTACTGCAGTGGGGTTGGAAAGCTCCGTGCCACAGGACGTTATGAATAATGTATCTACCATACCAAGTGGAGACGAGGGTAGAAATGTCAGAATTTAAGGCTGGAAGCTAAATTGTGGCTGCCAAGTTCAGACCTATCCTACAGGATGAATTTTCTAGCACATCTGGAAAGGAGTAAAACTGGCCAGAATTACTCTGTTCTGGAGAGAGTGAGAAAACCCGTCGCACATCTGGAAATCCAGATGTTTACGTGCAGTCAATCCTTTGCTTGTTCTGTTTTAATAAAGAGGCAGCATTGGCCACAATGTTTAGTTTAGGCCGCAGCAACAACATCTGCCCCCAAAACCCCTCTTCCGGCGCTGTCCCAGCGCCCAAGACCCCAGAGACCAGGGCAGTGGACAATAGCGCACCGACTTCTCCCAGCAGAGAGCCAGGGCTCAGGCCCAGAGCTTTCCAGGAGGAAACACGCGCGGACGCGGGGGCAGGGCCCTGGACCAGACATGCACACTCAGGGCACAGCACCACTAATCTCTTTTCCTGTCCTGACGGCTTTTTTTTAACAGAAATGTAACCCTGACTCTAGTAGGTTCTCCGGCTGTGAACACTAGGCACTTGCTGGAGAGGGGGCCAGGGGCAACGTCTGGGGGCGGCGCAGTTCTGGAGGGAGTTGTGGTGATTTGACTCTTCGGGTCTCCGGGCATCTAGATGGGTCGCGTGGGAAACGTGGTCCCTCTCCGCCCCCAGCCACAGCCCCTTTCCTCTGGGGACTGAGAACCGCGCCCCGCAGCAGCCAGAGTACTCCTCCCCTTCCATCTCGCGCCCTCCCCTCGTCCGCTTTCCCAGGCAATGAAGTTGCTGGGGGGTCGGCGGGGTCGCACGGGGTTGGCAAGGCGACTGCAGAGCGGCTGTGGGGATGGTGGTGATGGGGTGCGACAGGGGGATCTCGGGGTGCGCAGAGGGAAGTGGGAGGACGTGGGGCGTGCAGGGGTGCGGAGGCGCAGGAAGGAGGCAGAGACAGTGCAGTGGGGCAGGGAGACACGAGGTCCACAGTGGGGTGCAGAGACGCGTGGGAGGCTCGGCGGTGGGGGCGGGGAGCTGCGGGGGGCCGGAGGCGGCGGGGCCACAGCGCCCAGGGAGCCGGCCCTCGCGCGCCCCTCGCGGGTCCCCCGCGCCCCCCATCGCCCGCGCCCCCCGCCCGGCTGCTGGCGTCAGAGCCGCCTGCGTCAATGCTGCTCGGTGACACACACAGCTTTTTTTCTTCTGCTCCTTTTTCTCAATGAGAGGAGCCTAATGGGATTTTTATTATCAGACTCATAAATCAGACCGCTGGGGCCGTCACGCCTGGCGCGTGTACAGCACCCTCCCCCGACCCCCTGCGCAAAGCAAGGCTGAGCTGCTCTTCCTCCTTTGCAGGAGAAACTTTAAATATTTCATCTGTGCATGGTGAGATCTGCAGTTCTGCACACAGCGCGCTGGCTGCAGCCGGTGCAGCTGACCGCGAGGGAGCCAGCCTTTGCTTCAGTGGAAACGCCTTTGCAGGGGTGTCGGTCCACACACACAAGACTGTAAAAAAAATGGGATTTGCAGGCAAATAGGGTGGTCAGACGCACCGACAGGTAGTTCAAGCTGCTGCACACAAATCGCCGAAACATAGTGTGGAGGGGGGTAGTTGGTGCATAGCTGTAGCTTCTCCTACCCGGCGTTTTTGTGTGTGTGTGTGGGTGTGTTGACACAAACCAGAACACCAGCTATGAATGCAAATCAAGGAGAAATACGTCAGCAGCAAAAGCGGTCTGGAGTGGCAGGAATCTTGAATGCTTCTGCATCTGAATGCCGAGTGCACACGGATTTCTAAAAAGATAACTAGACACGGGTATATACAATGAATGCCGGTCCTCAAACAATTCAGGGGGTTGGTGCTCGTTCCTGCTGGGAGGTGGGAAGCCCAGGTTAACTCCCAGGGGAGATGCCCAGGAGCCCTTTCCTTATTTCCAGCAGAGGTTCAACCACAGGTGGAAGCCCGGAAACTTCACAGGGAGGCCCAGGGACCAACCTAGTGCGGTGGGAGCCCTCGGTAGGGAGTCGTAGCTTCCAAAAGTGGAAGCAGAAATATTGCTCCATCTGTCTGAAACCGCCTCTTGGGAGCAGCCACATCTATTCAGGCTGCTGTTCCACACAGAAGGGACACGTTTCCACAAGCTGGTCATCTGGCTCTTTGAAGCCAGGTCTTGGAGAGCCTCCTTAAGAGAACTGCCTTGTCTCCAAGGACTTCTCTGGGCCATCTCTGCGGGCTCAAATCAAATTTTTTCAGAACATCCCACTTTCAACTGAAATGGGTTCCCAGAACTCAGCAGCCTCGGAATAAAGTAGTTACAAAGAGCGTGGCCTAATTTTTTTGTAAATTCATAACAATTTTAACTCCCTTTTTCCCAGCCTGTGGCCTCCATTCCTCCAGATTTCTTCAGCGGCCACAAAAAAATACCCAGGAGCAGAGGGGTTGTGTCTGTTCTTTTGAATTCCAGACCTTTCTCCTCTGGAGTCATGGTTTTCTCCTCTGCCAGTGAAAACAGCAGAAGTCCCAAGCTGGAGACCCAGGCTGGGAACTGGGACAAGGGAGCGGGCTTGTCTGCTTTCCTGAGCCACCGGGGTCACTGTTGTGTTCAGGTGGATGGCTTCAATCACCCTTTAGTTGTCACTGCATTTTTACAGTAGGACAAGCTCTCTGCATGTGTGTGAACTTCGTTCAGAGGAGTTAATAAGTCAACCATTGCCAGTTAAGGGAGGCAGGTTACGTATTTAAAGGAGTGGTCACGTCAATTCCTTAATTCCCCACATTCTTTCATTCCAGCAAGGATAGAGAGGTAAAAACACCGGAGGAGAGGGGTTTCTCAAGAGGGCTCCGGAGGGGCTGAAGGAGAGAGACATGGAAAAGAAAGATGAATACTTACAGCCTTCTTTGTTTGCGCCCTTAGGATGTGACCCATAGATGCCCAGGATGACGTCTTTTATATTGAATATGGTACCAGGCAATTTTGGGGTGCACAATGAGAAAAGAAATTGGCTCCAGGACACTGCAGCCTTAGGACACTGTTTCAAATATAACCTCCATCATTTCATGTCTAAGCCGATTTTCCGATATGAATGATAACAGTGCTCAGCAAAAGTAGATTAGGTGCAATAAATATAAAACATGTTGATTGATGGACTTCAGTGGAAGACCCCATTTGAGTCAGCCGGCATATTGGATAAAATAAGTTCAAATTGGTCCTATTGCAAAATGATTTTTTATATGAAATTAGAGAGGCAGACGTAACGAGTGTTACTAGACAATTATTAGCTCAATTTTTGCATCCAAATTAGAAGAGAAATGATGCATTTTGTAAATATGTAAAGGTACAGATGGCCATGGATGTCATTGGAGAGAAAACGGAGTAGGCGTTCTTGTGAGGGGGAGGAAATAGGCTCAGCAAGCGCGTAAAAATGGGTCCTGCCACTGACATTCACCAAGGACGGTTCGGGGTGGGAGGAGCCTGCCAGAGGCTGGCTCCGCCCCTGCGGCTCCGAGTGCGTCTTTGGGCGCAGCGCGGATCCCTGTCCCACAGGCGCGGGCAGACCCTCCTCTGAGCAGCCAGGCCGGGAAACGTCCACCTAGCGCAGAGGCCCTCAGAATCAGCTCAGGGCTGCATCTCATCCTCACGCTGTTGCAGAGACTGAGAAATGGAGGGCACCCGGGCAGGGGGCGCTCGGGTCCTGACGCACCACGGCGTCCTGGGGACGCGCAATAGACAATAGACGTCGTTTGCAGCGATGCCACCCGGAGAGGGAAACCCAAAGTGAGGACGGTGCTATGCAAGCTCTGCAATGGAGAAATTAAATGTACCATCTTCCCTCCTCTCCCTTCAGGAGAACTGTACAGTGTGTGTGCTTGTACGTGCGCTTGTGGGTGCAAGTGTGCGCACGCGTTTGTAAGCACACCCTCCGCACATGCACACTCACAGAAACATACAGTAATCCTGTATACGGATCATGAGTTTAAAAAACATTTACTGCCTGTGATTTATTCTTAGGTGCGTAGGTATCTTTTTAGATATTTCAGTACAAACTGCACATCATTTTTAACACACTCCTCGGTGTGTGGAGGGAGGGAACACAGGAGCAAAATATGTAATTTGTGCATTAGAAAGTCTGTGTAGCTGCACTGACGTCTGCACCTCGCGCTTTGTTCCGCTGCAGTCAACTAAAAGCACCACAGCTCCCAACCACTGCGGTAACACACACGCGCCGCTGCTTCGGAAAATCCTCCAGCTTCCAGGGGCTCCAGCTAGATGGTCTGGTTGTTTTAACTTTATGAATTGGAAGGCAAGGCTGGGAGGAGAAAAAAAGCAAAGGAAACGTTAAAGGATTTTATGATTGCTTTTTAAAAATGCCTTTTCCCCATCTGAAAACTTGGCACAGCAAGACTAAAAGAGAGATTTCGTGGCTGAAGATGTTGTCTTTCCTACATGGAAAGTCAAGCTGAGTTCTGGGGAATTGTGTCAGTATTTCTTTTCTTGAAGAATCTCTTGAGGGTGCCGCCTCTCTTCTCCTTGTGTATCCTTGTTTAAAGTTGGAAGAAAAAATTTTTAAAAATGGGATGTCAATCCTTATATTTTACTCCTCTCGATTATTTTTAGAGGGCTTCAACGTTGAAGTGTGATTACAGTTGCTTTCTAATGTATTTCACTGTGTAAAGGTAATGGGAGATATGAATTAAGTACAAAGATGGTAACAGATGAACCGTAATTAATGTTTACATGGTTCTTACGGGTTGTTTAAGGTAACCACCATGGGAATGCTGGTATGCCAAGGCAGGCTGCCAGGAGTCCCTCTGCATGGGCACACAGTTGCCTTCTGGAAGAATCATAAGTTCTACTCTGAGAACTGGTCATGGGGCTTGGGTCCCCCAGGATTGATGCTCTTGAATAAGTAGGGGCAGCAGACATTTCCGGGAACCTGGAGGAAGTTTCTAGGGATGGAGATGGGAAGATGGGGACGTCAGTCTGTGGAAAGTGAGTCCAGGTGTTCGGGTTCTGTCTTGGGAACCCTTAATAGGGGCAGCGAATGAACACTGATCAGTTTCCTAGGGCTGCCATACAAAGTGAGACAAAGTGGGTGCCTGAAACCCGAGGAATTTATTCTTTCATGGTTCTGGAAGCTGGAAGTCCGAAATCAAGGTGTGGTCAGGGGCTTGCTCCCTCTGAGACTGTGGGTAGAAACCTTCCTTGCTTCTTCCAGCGTCTGGTGGAGGCTGTCGATCCTTGGTGTTCCCTGGCTTGCAGTCACATCACTCCAATCTCTGTCTCTGTCGTCACGTGGCCCTCCCTCTGTGTGTCTTCTGCTCTTCTTATAAGGACACCAGTCATATTGGATTGGGATGCACCCAAATGAGCTCATCTTGACTTGATTACATCTGCAAAGACCTTATTTCCCACAAGGTCACGGTCACGGGCACCCGGGCGTAGGGCTTCAGCATATCTTTTCAGAAGACACAACTTGACCCACATAGATGCTTTGGGATCGTACCATGTGGCTCAGCTCATGAAGAACTAGTCCTGAGTTTCTCAAAAGAGGTGGCTAAGAGTAACAGAGGGAATAAGACCAGAGTTTCACACTGTCTAGCGTTACAGAGTTTCACGCCCAATGGCATTCGCAGACTCAAGAAACACCTGGTCAGCATTAGCAACTCTGGGGATATGCTGATGGGGCAGGACAGAAGAGGCAATGAGGGGTCAGACCTGCTAGCTGTGAGGCTGGCTTCTCAGATCACCCAGGAGTATGTGGGGACAGCAGAGCCCATGCCAGGAGAAGAGAGGGGTCCTATGGGTCTTGAAGTCCTCATGACTTCTTATGGGGACTCAGTGACAACAACTCTTACTGCCTTTGCCCTGGTTCCTCCTGTCCTTCTCTAGTTGGTGAGGTCAGAGGAAGCAAGAATGAACATCCCTCTGATGGGTACCAGGATAACCAGGCAGAGGAATGGCTGCATCTTTTGTTTCATCCTGATGTATGCCACATCGTGTGAAGACTCATGGTGACCACAGTGTGTGCTTGTTTATAAAAACGGCTCGCAGTCTCAGTACAGCCAGGCCAGTGACTTTCTGCTGAATTCCATGAATTCTAGATTTGGGAAGAGGCAGCCCAAGGATCACTGCAAGGAAGAAGGGGAGGGGTTCTGGGCCTCCCAGCTCAGGGTCAAAAATTGCTGCATCATTGTCCTTAGTTCTCTATACCGACAGTGTATATAACTTTTGTGAAGGATTTCATTTGGGAAGAGAGTTGAACAGATTAAATAAGTAATTAATGCATTTATTCATTGAACAAATATGTAGGGTACCTATGTTCCAGCCACCATTCTAGGTGCATGAGAAATATCCGTGAACAAAATAAAAAATAGTCCCTGCACTCGTGGAACTGCCAATCTATTCGATGAGGGACATACAATTAAGGATAATAAATGAGAAAAAGAGATATTTTGATAGAAGGTAATCTATGCTTTTGGGAAAAAACAAATACAGCAGGATAACAGGATAATTGGGTAGTAAGGGTAAGCTTTACCAAGAAGCAGGCATTAGAGCAGAGTTGGAGTTGGAGAATGACTTAGTAATGTGGTGTCTGTGCAAAGAATGTTCTAGGCAGAGGGACAAGCCAGAGACTAGGTTGCGAGGTAATTAGGAAAACCTGCCAGTCATTGCAAGGATTTCAGTTTTTACCATGAGTGAACTGGAAGCCTGGCCATTCCTCTGTTGCTCAGAGGAGTGGCGGGATCTGACATGCATGGTAGAAGGATCTCTCTGGCTACAGGGTTGAAAATGGACTGGAGGGGCCAAGGGTTGGGCAGAAAGGACACCAGTAAGTAGACTACTGCAGAAATCCAAGTGCAAGATGATGCTACTCAGCACAGTAATACTGGTGAGCATGGTAAGAGGCTGTCATAGTCTGAGAATAGTTTGAAAGTAGAGCCAACAGGCTATCCTGTGGGATATCACGAAAGAGAGGAGTCAAGAATGACTCTAAGGAAATAAAATTTAAGCTTGAACATTTCAGCAGGGAACTGAAAATTAGGAAAAATAGTACACCAAGTTTGAAACAGAACCAAAAATAAATCTAGAATTGAGAAATGCAACATTCAAAAGTAAGTAGTCAGTGGATGGATTTAAAGTTTAAAGTCAGTGGATAGACACAGCTGAAGAGAAGTTATTAAGCAAGAAGATGCATCGGGAGTAACTATCCAGAATATCACACAGTGACAAGATATGAGAGGAATCACAAAAGGGTAAACTATATTGAAGAGCTATAAATAGGTTTATATAAAATCCCAGAAAGGCAGAGTTGATTGAATGGGGGAAGGGAATAATTGAAGAGATAATGGCTGATAATTTCCCAGAACTGATGAAAGAAATCAATCCACAGATTCAGGAATCTCAGTGAATCTCAAATAGGATAAATAAAAGACATCCTCACCTAAACATAACATAGGAAAAGGAAATAGCCAAAGAAGAAAAAATGGGCTATCTTCAAAGGAATGAAAGACTGACAATTGAATTCTCAAAAAAAAATAATAATAATAATAATAAAAATAATAATAAAGGAAGCTTGAAGACAGAGAAACGATAGCCTCAATGAATGTGAAATGAAATAGTGGCCAACCTTCAATAGTGAGTAAAATGGCATTTTCATTTAAGCAATAACTGAAATGGTATGTCACCATATACCGGTACTAAAGGAAATTCTAAAGACTTGACTTTAGGCAGGAGGAAAGTGATCCTAGATGGAAAGGCAGAGATGTCCAAAGGAATGAAGAACAAAGAAAGAAACAAATACATAAGTAAAACTAAATTGACTTTGATGGTATAGTACAAAAATAATGTGTTATGGGGTTAAAATATAGATTTAAAATGCATGAAGATAATGCCATGTTCAGTGGGAACAGGATAAATGGAGTTAAAATATGCTAAGGTCCATTTTATTTTCTGAGGAAGGATGAAGTTATTGATTAACATTAGACTGTGATTAGACACGAGTATTCTATCTTATCAGAGGAAACATTTCAGTTTTCTCTTAAATTTCCATTTAGGTGGGAAATACGGAGAATCAATCACTTGCTGTAGAAGTCATCTGCCCAGAAGTATTATTAAAATATTACCCCTGCATCTTTAACCAATCTCAGACTTCTGTCATCTAAACAGCCCACAAGTTCCTTCTCCATTAGACATTACATCTACATGAGGACTTGTCGGTTTGGACAAGAAATTTCAGTCTCAAATGCTAAAATATAAATTGGATAAAGTCTTGGAGGGACAAATTCCAATGAAAATTCAGCTTTGTACAATGGTCCAATTAAAGGTATGGCTTATTTAAAAAATCTCTGAATGGATTAAGGTATCTCAGAGCATAGGTCCAAGCCAATGCCCAATAAATATATTTAATTGGACAAAATGGTGAAGAGAAATGAGAACAAGGATGCAGCTTTCCCACCAAAGTGTGATAAGGTCAATCTACCTATGAACAAGCTGAAAGAGAGAGAGAGACATGAGGATGCGAAAGCAAAGCACTATAGCAAATAGGAATCATGGAGCCTGTCTGCCTTTACAAAGGCTTCCTTCATCTCTTAATTACTCCGGCATGTTGTACTGTCATTGAAGCTGTACCATCCTACACAACATTTAAACGACAATCCACATTATGGATGATTTAGTCCTTTGTAGTTTTATACAGTTCAGAGCTAGTTACGTTTGCTGGAAATTCTTTCACATCACTATCATGGTCAAATCACAACGTGCTGAAAAGCTGCTGTGTCAGTTCTGCAAGTGCAGTTGTCAAGTTGCAATGCAAAATAATTTTGTTTAGTGGTAAAACATAAATTTGTTTAGCATTTTATCTATAGTTGGATTTCCACGTCATTAATAGTTCCTGAATATGTGGACTGTGTTGTCTTTGGAGGGTGGGATGTAAGCTGCCTTGTTTAGCACAAGTTCACCGAACGTTTGCAAGCAAGTGTCCTTGATGCTGTCTTTCTGAGACCAGCATCTCAGCGGTAGTATGTGACAGTTGAGTCTTATGTACCTGAAGTCCTCCTTTATAAGAAGCCCCACAATGCACCCATGTTTATTTGTAAAATATTGAACATCTACTTCTGTTGGTTTTTTATTTCAATACTCTTTCATTCAAGGAATTCTTTTGAGATTTTAAAAACATTTTTCTTTTTGTTTTGTATTTAAAATGCCACTAGAATGTTAGTGGCTTCATTGTTCTATTAGCCTGTGCACCTCTGCAGATAAAATTCTCTGGTTTTATCACTTCTCCACTGATTACGGCTTCAAAACTGATGACAGCATATGAAAGATCATACTTCTGAATAAAATGAGTGAAACTTCCCACTTTCATTTCTTCAGAATAACTTTCGTCATCATCATTGGGTTGACCATGACAAATACATTCACAAAAGATCCACTAGACTGGACAAAAAAGTCCAGAGAAGCTTGTTAAGCTATCAGTAATTTAGGGGTAAAAATAGGTAACATGCGTTTTACTAATTTAGATAATAATGTTAAACTGTAAATTTAAAAATTAGATTTAATTAAGAATTAGAGTGATTGTAAAAATAAAAGTTATAAGGTGAAATAAATACATATTTTTAGATTGTCATAAACTTTTTGGTTAGTGACAGATTAACTGTATCACACATAGTAAGTGTTCCTATTTCCAGGATAAAAAATGAAGTTTTAGAGATATCAGTGGCTGCACAGTGCAGGAATATTTCAGTTCAATTCCAGGTAAGTTAATTGTCTAAGAAAAAAAAACACAAAAAGAACTTTCAGAAGAACAAAATACAATCCATAATTGATGGAACATATTATATATGTCTAGTTTTTATGATTTATTTAGCAGAGGAAAACTTGAAAGCAGACATTATAAACATGATTACAGAACTAAAAGAAAATATGGCATCAGTAAAGTGATAGAAAATCTCAACATAGAAATGGAAACTGTTAAAAAAAAAAAGAAAGTCTATGACTGAAAAGTACAACAACTGAAATAAAAATTAAAACATCATATTGGGAATGGATGGAGAAAAAAGTCAGTGAACTTAAAGAAAACTAATTAGAAATTATCTACTCTTAAGTAAGTGACAACTAAAGATAAATGAACACTCTCAGGGACTCAAGGAACAATATCAAGCAAACTTACACGGGTGGGTGTTATTGTATTCCCAGAAAGAGAGGACAGATAGAAATGGGTAAAAAATATTATAAAGAGAAATAATAGCCAAATCTTCTTAGATCTGAAAAAAAAACCCCAGTCAAATCAAAGATTCAAGATGAGCATCAAACCCAAGTAGGATGAATACAACAACACTTAGAAACATTATAGTCAAAGTGATAAAAGTCAGAGGCAAAGACAAAATTGAAATAAGCGAGAGAAAAATGACACATCACATACAGTGGAAAAATGATACATTGAATGACTGACTTCTCGTCAGAAATAATGGCGGCCATAACACATTGGAATGACCTATTTCAAATGTTGAAATAAAATACAGACAATCAAGAATTTCATATCTACTGAAACCGTCCTTCAAACATGAAGATGAAACAAAGGCATTTCTAAATAAACAAAAACAGATAATTTATTGATAAAATATCAGTGCTGCAATGAATTCTAGATGAAATTTTTCAGGCTGCAGGGAAGTGGCATCATATGATAACTATTTGGTAAATATAAAAGATAAGATTGTGTGTGTATGTATTCCCTTAATTTCTTTAAAAGACATATTCCTATTTAAAGCAAGATTTAAGCATTACACTAAGTTTATAAAGCTTATAGAGACATTATACATGACACAAATATTAGCACAAAGGGAGTGGTAGGGAATACGGTACAAAGTTCCTATATTCTACTGGAACCAAATCAATACTAATTTGAAGGCCATTTTGATAAGAGTAAATTGTATATTTTAATCCCTAGAAAAACTACTAAAATAAGAACACAAAAGAAAACAGCAAAAATATCAATAAAGGTATTAAGATGATGTATTATAAATTACTTTTAATTATAATTTGAGAGCAGGAAATAAGAAAAAAAAGAGGAGACAAATAAAAACAAACAGGAAAATGGGAGACAAATTCTACTATATTAATACTTATATTGTAGATGGACTAAACACTGTAGTCAAATGGCAGAGATTGTTGGACTAGATACAAAAGTAAGGTCCAGTTATATAAGGTCTGAAAGAAATGCACTTTAAATTCAAAGAGATGTGTATATATACCTTTGAATTTACAAATATATATTAAAAGAATGGAGAAAGATACATTATGCAAACAGTAAGCATAAGAAAGCTGGAAAGGCTATAGTAAGCCAGACAAAACAAACTTTAAAGCAAGGAATATTTTTCAAGATGAAATACAAAATGGACAACCAAGAGTGGAAATAATTAAACCTAACTGGTTCTTTGAAAAGACCAAATAAAATTGGTAAACCTTTAACTACACTAATGAAGGAAAAGGAAGAGAAGAAAGATATCACCAAGTCAAGAACAGAAGGGGGTGCCATACAACAGCCTTCCAAAACAGGAAGCACCAGTGCCAGATGGATTTACTGGTGAATTCTACTAGACATTTAAGGAAGAAATTACACCAGCTCTCTATAGTCTCTTTCAGGGGATAGAATCAGAGGGACTACTTCCTAACTCGCTGTAGGAGGCCAGCACTACCCAATACCCAAACCAAAAAAGAAAAACATTACAAGACAAGAAAACTACATAGCAATATCTCTCATGAACATAGATGCAAAAATCCCCAGCAACATTTTAGCAAACCAGATGCAACAATGTAAAAAAAATTATACACCACGACCAAGCAGGACTTATCCCAGGTATGCAAGGTTGGTTCAACATTCAAAAATAGATTAATGTAATCCATATTATCATCAACAGGATAAAGAAGACAAAACACACGCTCATACTGATAAATGCAGAAAAAGCATTTGACAAAATCCAACACCCATTCACCATGAAAACTCTCAGCAAACTAGGAATACAGGGAACTCTTCCAACTTGATAAAGAACATTTACAAGAAACCTACAGCTAAAATCAGACTTAATAGTAAGAAACTCGAAGCTTTTCCAATATCATCAGAAGTAAGTCAAAGACGTCCCCTCTCATCAGTGCTTTTCAACATCATCCTGGATTGACTTTTGTCCACTTATTTTTTTTCTAGTTTTATTGAGATATAATTGACATGCAGCACTGTAGAAGTTGAAGGTGCACAGCGTAACAACTTGGCTTACATATATTGTAAGTTGGTTATCATAATAAGTTTAGTTAACATCTGTCATCTCATATAGATACAGAAAAGAAGAAAAAAATGTTTTTGTTCCTTGTGATGAGAACTTGTAGGCTTTACTCTCCTAGCGGCTTTCAGTTATACCGTTAGTAGTGTGAACTGTGGTCATCATGTTGTGCCTTACGTCCCTATATTTATTTATCTTATAACTGGAGACTTGTGTCCATTTATCTGAAATTTTAGAGAGGTTCAACTACTGAAAGCAGATGAGTGCTTTCCTGGAAGTGGACGGTTAACTGACTTCAAAGAGAAATTTTGGGGTAATGGAAATATTCTATAACTGGATTATGGTGGCAGTTACATTGTGTATACATTTGTCACAACAACTCCAACTGTACACTGAAATGCAGTGGGTTTCAGTGTGTGCAAATTATAGTTTAACAAAATTCAAGCCAACTTAACAAACTGATTTCTAAAAAAGAAAAAAAGTGAAGCTAGACACCGAGCCAGGCTCTAAATAATACACCAGGTGACAAGTGGTCACCGCAGTGGCCGTAATGATCTTTCCCCAATCAGGGTATGCTGGGGAGGAAGGTGGACGTTCTGTAGAAACCAACCGAACACTTTAGGATTATAGTAGAATTCCTGTGTAATGGAAGAGAAAGGAGACCCTAGTCAGTGGGCAGCCTGTTCTAAGCAACAGAACAAGCCAGAATCTAGACCCACCCTCATCTTCATCCCAGTTCTGTGCCTTTTACTTGGCACAACACGGACTTTAGGAGAAAAGTACAAGGCAGTGACGAGCAGAGCTTGTCCACCTGGAGCCTCTTTCTGCCCATCCCTCGGCAAGTGCCTCCATGACCTGGACTCTGCCCCTGCCTGCTGGAGCCCAGAGACAGCGGGCAGAAGAGCTGAGTCAGCCCCAGACCCCTCTAGGGCGAAAATGGCCCTGCGGCTCCTTTTTCCAGACCGCTCCTTTTGGTTTTCATAGCTTTGGGCATTCTTGGTTGTAGAGGCCCCAAGCCACGACAGAGCAAACATATTAAAAACGCACCACATCCCACATTAAATATATATGGGTTTAGTTAAATTGCAGGAAACCAGTTGGCATAATGTTATATTTTGTGGACATTTAGTGAAGCATTTTTTCCCACCCACGAATTGCCGCCAATTTTTTCCCTCTGTAGTTCTTAAAAATCTCAAAAACTCTATTACAGTGAGGCCTCTTCACCTGCCATGGCTAACACATCAAATGGCCTTTCTCTTCACACATGTGCTTCTGGCTGCCTGCTTAGATGTTTCTTTTTAAAGCTACCATTGTGCTTAAAGAGAGCTCGCGCACAGAGAACTGGGTGGGGTGGACAGGGCAGGTGTGCTGTTCTGTCCCAGCCTTGGCCATACACACTGGGAGTGACAACCTGGGCACGGTCTATGGAGTCCTGTTCCTCTAGCAGCATCCAGGCAAAGACCTCCTGGGCATCTATCCTGTTCACATGCTGTGTCTGACCCGCAGGTCTGGTCTGGCCCAGAGGTTCTGCATCTCTAACCAGCTCTAGGTGATGCCCCTTGTCTTAGGCTGGGTTCCTTCCTAGCAGAGCCTGACTCCTCGGGACTGTTGTCTAAGTAGTTATTGAGGAAGTGTTCCCAAAGGAGCCTGTCAGGAGGAGGGAAGCAGGAGGGGGCTGAGAAGAGTCAAACAGAGTTGTGTGGTCAGTGGGAGGCTGACTCCAAGAGGGTTCTGGAGCAAGCATCTCACCATGTCCTAGGCAGATGGAGAACTCCCCAACCTCCCAGGGCATTTCTCCCAAGGGTGCAGCTTTCAGCCATTCTAGGTCAACGTTCAAAGGGGCTGGAGCCCAGGAGAGAGGACCTGGATGCCCACAGCTCCTCCCACCTTGGACTGCAGCTCTAAGGACCACACTGTGAGGAGATCTCTGGTTCCTAAAACTCATCCTTATATGGTGGCCTCAGCAAACGGGGATCTTCCCACCACTACAGATTTCCAGGAACCCCCCTAAGCAAAGGTGACTTCCAGAAGCTTCCCACGATCCAATTGCAGCTGGGTTGGGGACACACTGAATTTTAACTAGAGTTTCATTGGCTTTAATTCTGGTCCAGTAATGAGTGTCTGTGGAGTGTTTCTCGCCATCCTCTGTGCTTGGGAATATTTAGGTAGCTATCCCGGAGCTTACCTGCTGACATACCCTTCAGGCTCTGGAGCAGCTGGGTGCTGCCTACACCGGAAGTCACAGGTGCACACCCACCAGCGCCCCTGAGAGCCTGAGTGTCAGGGATTTCAGTGGGGAGGAGACCTTCACTTTCTCTTGTCATATACTTTGCAAAGCAGAGCTGTTTTCGAACCTACATAGTACAGAGTTTTGACTGAAACATCTTTTTTGGTTTTTATATCATCCCCAGCCTCTGGGCAGATGAAATCCTGGTGTTGGGGGGAAATGGGATGTATTTATCCATGTGATAATATTCTCAGAATCTCCTCCGTTCCCACACCTCTTGTGGCTGGTAAGAACTAAGGTCAGGCTGATCTCTGGGGCGAATCTTGAATGTCTCATGAAAATAAACTCCTGGCGACCTTCTGGGCCAGTTTTCTCAGACACACGCAGTTACTCAAGACAGCCACGAGAAAGTGGAATCATTGGATTCCATTCCTTGCCCTGGTTCAGGAAGTGACCATGTGTAAATCCGCTTTTCTTTCTCCCTCTCCTGCTTTTCACCAGAAAGAACCACCTCATCTAATACATCCAGTGTTAATTGTGGGCGCTTTGGGGCAGGAAGATCATGTGTGTGTGTGTGTGTGTGTGTGTTCTTTTCAGTGTATGCTCTTCTGCATCCTTCAAATTGCCTACAATGAAAGAGGGAACTCTTCTTCCTGTGCGGATGGTGAGCACATGGGAGAGATAGGCTCCAATCACAGGGCTGGGGGAGAGAGCATGGGTGTTATGTGTTCACTGACGTCTATACTGAGGTCTATGTGAGTCAAGTTTCATGAATAACCTCGCTCTAAAATCTTTCCATGTGTGAAAGGAAAAATAACAGCCTGGGTAATGCGAAGACTTGTAAAACTTTTTTCTATATTCGGCCTGCTACAAAAAAATTAGCTGCAAAAATCATAGTATATGAAAACCTCAGAGCTTCTGATGAGCTGTTAGAACACTTTACTCTAAAAATGTCACTTTAAAAATGAAGTGTCTTGTATGATAGGAATTATTTGTATATCATATTGCCAAATGACCTGTAGGCTCTGTGTGATTTCTTCCAGACACTCTCAGAGAAAGGTCAAGAAAGGAAAAGAGGGTATTGGTTTCATTAATTTTCCAAATTATCATAAAACGCTAGGGCTGTGTTTGATGCTGATTACTTCATACATAAGAACTCAAAATGCGAGTGTGTTTTTCAACAACAGGTAATATAAGCGTGTCTCAGTAAGAAGATGAAAAGCAGAGATGCAACTCATCATATTAGTCTCATCAATGTAGACACCGAGTAGGTTGTTTAAGGTCAGAAAGATCTAGAACTGTAGTTTCGCTGTCTTCACTGATCCAATATCTGATGGGTATTAATACTCTACCACTCCTTGGTCGAGCTAATAAGCTCAGTGAATGTTGCTCTGAGATAACAACAAGTTATCTTCTGTTGACACACGTAGGAGAGGCAGTGGAGTCCAAGGGGTGGATGCTGGGCTGACTTAAGGAACCCATCGCTTACCAGCTGTGTGCCCCCGCGCAATCAGATCTTTGTTGAAGTATGGGTCTGCTTTCCACTTCTAAAAATCCCATGGCACTCTTATCTTGAGAATGTGGCTCATTGAAGGCTAATCCAAAATGAATTTTAACTAAAAAGGACAGAGTTTTACAGAAGCAAGCAACTGTAACAAATCTAGAAATGAAACAGAGCATCCAACTCATCTAGATCTTTTCCTTAACCGTTCTTAAACCCCCAAATGACTCTACACTATGTACGCAATCCAGCATTTACACACAGAGAATAGCCCCGAAGCTAGAATAATGAAACAATTTTAATCCCTGAGATCCCTTAGATTTTTTAAGAGCTGGATATTTGGAGACAACTCTCCATGAGTCTTTTGTGTTTCTGAATATCTTGTTCATGAGGCATTCACTGCTTTTGTTCTGGACATCTTTTCAAGGATGTTTGTATGTGAATAGACTTGGGAGATAGAGAGAGAATCTTTTTCCCCAGCAAAGGGCAATATCGGTGCCCTCTGAGATGATGTTATAAGTTGCCTAACTCTTTGATCCTCCATATCCTCATTTATAAATTATGAATAATGGTGTAATCCTCCTAGGAGGATTGGATGAGGCACCACATGTGGAAACACTCAGGAAGTGACTGAATATTGCAGACACTCAGTTTTCATTTTTGGATTTTTGAATTTGAAATGTCATCAAAATTTATTAAAGATCACAGTAGGAGAAAGAGACTAGATTTCCCCTTCAACCTGGGGGACTAAAAAGCTCAACAAAACATAATTCTCATTTAAAAAATGAATTTAAAAGATATTGATTGTTTAAAGTAAAAATAATGAAAGTGTCTTGTGGGGTTTATAACTCATGAAAAAGTAAAATGTATCAGAACAGAGGCAAAAAGAGCAAGGAGGGGGAAACGGAAGTAAACTATCATAGTTTCTTCCAATACGCATAAAATTACACAATAATGGGTGTAATGTTATTTGAAGGTAGATTTGATAAATTTAGGATATACGGTAGACCCCAGAGAAGCCATACATACACACAAAAGAAATACAGGTAATAAGCCAATTATGGCGACAAAATTGAATTGTTAAAAAATAGTCACTACAAAAGAAAACAGGAAAAGAGGAGAGGAATAGACAAATAACAGAGGGAACAATAGCAAGGTAATAGATTTAAATCCAATCATAGTGATAACCACAGTATCACATTTACTTTAGACATGTAAATACTCTAAACCAGGGATTCCTGCCAAGTGCCAGATAGTCAACATTTTATGATTTGCATGCAATATGATCTCTGCCTAAAAACATAACTCTTGCTGTTGTAGCAAGAAATCAGTTATAGATATTCCATAAATGAAGGGACATGGCTGAGTTCCAAAATAATTTATTTACAAAACCAGAAGATGGGATTTGGTCCAGGAGCCATAGTTTGCTGACCTCTGGTCTAAGCAGTCCAATTAAAAGGCAAAGATATATAAAAATACGCTGAGAGGCTAATAGTAAAATATTGGAGAAACATGTATTATTAGTACTCCAACGAAAAGAATGCTAAAGTGGCAAGATTAGCTGTAGACAAAGAAGATTTCAGAGCAAAGAAAATTACCAAGGATGAAGAGAGACATTTTGTAATGACAAGGGGGTCAATTCATCATGAAGACATACAATGTTAAAATTGGCATGCACTTAATCACAGACCTTCTACAAATACTTGAAGCAAAACTGGTAAAACTGAAAGGGAAAATAGACAAACTCATACTTATAATTGGAACTTGGAACTTACCTCTCTTAGTAATTAATAAAACAAGTAGACAGAAGATTAATAAAGTTATAGAAGTCTTAACAAACAGTAGCATCAACTTGTCTTAATTGTTCTCTATAAAAAAACTACCACCAATTGCAAAATACACATTTGTTTCAAGGGCACATGGAACACTTACCAAGATGGACCACATTCAGGGCCAAAAAACAAGTGTCATAATTTAAAAGGATTGAAATCATACAAAGTATGTTCTTTGAACAAAACGAAATTAAATTAGAAGTCAATAACAGAAATATATGTGGGAAATCCCCAAATGTTTGGAAATTGAACAACACTTTTCTAAATATTCCAGATTACAAAGAAGAAGTAAAAAGGAAAATTGGAAAATATTTTGATTTGGATGAAAATGAAAAGAGTCTATCAAAATTTGTGGGATATAGCCAAAGCAGTGCTTAGAGGAAAATTTATAGCATTATGCTGGTGTTAAGGAAGAAGTGGTCTTTCAAATCAATGATCTAACTTCCACCTTAAGGAAACTAGTAAGGAGCTGGACTTCCAATATGGTAGAGTGAACAACTTGGTAAATTCTCTCTCCCAAAAGAAAAAATAACACTGGACACAATTAGTTTTAAAAAACCCAGCAATTTCAGGGCTCAGGAAATTGACCAAAAGTGTACAATAAATTGAGAAGTGGTTATTCGTGAAAACCTAGTGAACGTCAGATTAGAACAGTGGAAAACCAAAGGGTTCTTTCCCGCAGCTGATCCCATCCCTTTCAGCTGCATCACTGAGACAGTTATACCAGTTTGGGACAAGCCATGGAAACCAGTAACTTTGCTGCTAGAGAAGGCTCACTTTGATTGGAGTAGAGTAGAAAACACAAGCAAAAGACAACAGCTCCACCCACCATGGCATTGTCAGTAACAGAGGAGCTCTCAGTGGCAAACACATTGGGAAGATCAATGGTCAGCTAGCCTGAGGCTTCAGTCTTGACTAGGACAAGCAACAGAGCAGCAGATTAGCCAGAAAATTACAGAGTGATCCATGAAATGAGACAGCTCAGAGAGGCTTGACCAGCTGTCCACACAGCCCCATGGGAGAGACTGGAGAGAGCCCAAGCTATCCACTGGCTGACCATGAGCCTGCACGTGCAATCAGATGAGGTGCAAGAGGGCCCAGACAACAGTTAGGACCAGGGCAGACTTGAATGAGCTCCCCAAGTCACACACTGATCTATCGGCAGATAGCAGAAGTCTTGCTGGCTCCAGCTGTCGGAGCACAGCCTCTGCACAATCACTGGCTGACCACTGAGCTACACACGGATGACCCCTAGGATGCTGTGCTTAAAAATAAAAATAAGAATAAAAAAAGTGAGCAAAGACTGCAGTGGCCACACACCATAGGGAAAATAGATTTCACAGATTCAGTCTAGACAAGTTACTAAACAAATAAAACACAAACAGCATCACTCTCAAGGGAGAAAAATCAGAATCCATAGTTGGTAAATATATATTATAATAATACATTATCTAAATATTAGGTAAGATCTAACATATTATCTAAACTGACCAGAAACAACAAAGTATGATCCACAGGTAGGGGGAGAAAGCACTCAACTGCTATATTTTTCATCACCAGAATTTCTATTTGGTACTTTGTAATAATGTCTATCTCTTTATTGAAATTCTCTAAGTGTTGAGGCATTGTCATCATACTTTAATTCATCAGATTTCCTTTAATAATCTAAATTTCTCCTTCAGTATTTTGAGTATATTTGTTTATAGCACTGCTTTGAAGTCCCGTCTGCTAAATTCTACATCTGGGTAAACTGGATTCCATCCATTAGCAACAAGTTCCCTGTTCGGAGTCAGGCTCCGAAGCTTTCTCACTTGCGTGGCTATGTAGTTCAGGCTTACCCCTGCCTTGAAGCCACCTTGGTGCAGGACTCATTCAAAGAAACACCAGCCACATAGCCATAATGATGGAAAAGAGTTCAAATTTTTCTAACATCTCTCAAACAATGACAACAAAGCGCCCGTTAAAACGTAAACAGAGGCACATTAAAATTTTCAAGAGTTTGTTTGAGCATACATCAATTCAAATCAGCCAGCACCAAATGGAAAGTGCTTAGGAGCCTTTCCACTCACAGGAGCTAGTGAAGAGGTTTTATAGAGAAGACGCAAAAGCAAAGCAAAGACAGTATTTGATTGGTTATAACTGAAGTGATTGCCTTGTTTGGGAAAGGCTAGTTGGCCATTTGTGACCCGTTGTCCTTAAGTTTTATTTTCTCAGATTCCAGTACATGGACTCTGGCTTAGGTTTTAGTTTGCTTACTTAGGCTACAAGGCATGGGAACCACCCCAGTCTACTGGCCTCCATGTTTAATCACCATAATGGGTCCCATTCATGATATGTGAGCAAACATTTTGAGATATTCTTGCCACATTTCTCTACTAATATCTAAAAATTTCTGTCTCCCTCTCTTCAAGCAGCAAAGCCATTTTGTCAAACTTAGAGCTTTAAGATCATTCCAAAAGTATTGAAATTCTGCAAGATTCCCAAAGGACAAAACACTGACAACTCTTTAGAATATAAGGTAATGATAATAATTACAATAATAATAATACCTTGCAAAAGGTACTTGTTTTCTCCAAGTAAAGCATCACACAATTTTGAACATTCAAGTTTGTTAAAATCATCACCCTGAATTTTCCATAGGAAATCAGACATCCCCAAGGCCCAGAAGGTGCATATTTTCTAAATCATACCAAATGAGTAGAGATTTAAATTTCAGGAAGTTTTGAGTGTATAAACCAGATTTATTCCCAGGGGAAAAGGAAACAAGAAATTCCTGACAATCAGAAAACATGCACAAGGTTGCTGGGGTATGCAATTTTTTTTCCAACTGCATACCCTCATGAGATATAAGACAGTCTGTTGACCTGTTAATCTGATTGATTCTGTCAATCAAGTGGATACACAATGGTCTATTATTGTGGTCTTGATTTACATTTCCCTGATATTAGTGATGCTAATCTCAAATTTCCTCACCTGTCTACTAGCCTTTGTGTGTCTGCTTCTGGAAATGCCTGTTCATGTATTTTTGCCCATTTACCTATTGGATTTTTTGCATTTTTTCTTATTGATTAATGTGCATTATTAAATATTGTTTATATCAATTCTTGGTTGGTTACACTTTACAAATATATTCTCCCAACTTCTAGCTCATTTTCAGTTTCTTTAAAGTCTCCTTTGATGAACAGAAGTCCTTAATTTTAACACTATAGAATGATAATATTCTCTTATTTTTTCTTTTTAGTGTTTGTGTCAAAGAGTGCCTGAGAGGTGGTTCAAAAGAGGGAACGTTAAATGGGAAGCTCCTTGCAAAGGTGCTGAAGGAGCTGGAAACACAATGAGAATGGAAAGACAACCCAGAGATCAACCACATCGGAAATCCACAGACATCTGGGCCTGGAGAAAGAAAAGAGAATGTGGAAAGAGGCAGGAATTGTCTGAGGAAAAGCAGGCAAATGAGAGGGACAGTCTCAAAGTTTTGCTTTTGACATTTAAGTTCTTAATTCCTCTAGAATGGATTTTTGTTTATGGGGTGAAGTACGGATCAAACTTCACTGTTTTTTCCATGTCAATAACTCGTCTGCCCAGTTAAATCTTTTGAAAGATAGCATGTTGATACATAACCTTCTTGACTTTCAATTAAGCAATTTAACTATAAAACTATGGTTTATTTAAAATAAATTAATGATTAAAGATGTCTCAAAATGCTTTAATTTTTGGTTAAAAAACAGAATTTTAAGAATTAAATTTTATGAAATTTAGAAACTCTCGATTTCCAAAATCTCTTGGTTTCTCTACTAGACACAGGGAAAACATCTAAAGCAGAAAATCATCAGTTTTTCTTTTTTTTGGGGGGGGTGTGAGGAAGATCCTCCCTGAGCTAACATTTGTTGCCACTCTTCCTCTTTTTGCTTGAGAAGATTGTCCCTGAGCTAACATCTGTGCCCATCTTCCTCCATTTTGTATGTGGGATGCTGCCACAGTGTGGCTTGACGAGTGGTGGGTAGATCCACACCTGGCATCCAAACCTTGAACCCTGGGCCATGGAAGAGGAGTGTGTGAACTTAACCACTACACCACCGGCTGGCTCCCTCATCAATATTTTTGAAAACAAAAGAAGTCATTGTACTTTATATTCCTATTGTCCTGCACAGAATTGTGCAGATATACACATTCGTTTTTGTAGGACGAGAGGAGAAAAAAACAAACTAGATTCACAGGATAAATTTTGCCCAGTAGGAAGGTCTGTTCAGTCTGAGTGTCTTAGCCCCACGACATTGTCTCTCCTAGGGCTGTTTTATCATCTTCAGAGAGTTTGGAGCCCTAAGGATTTGCTCTGATTAAGACAAGTTTCCTTCTACTTCTTTAGATTCGTGGGTCCTTTTATATTCACAGTTTAGATCAGTTTTTAAAAACCAACTATTGAGGAATAAAGCAGGAGAGAAACAGAGAGGGCAGGGTTTGTGTGGCTGCTGCAGTGTGTCTGCTTGACGGGTGGGGTCCTGGCTTCACTGCTGGATCCAGGACCTGCGGATGTTCTGTGTTTCAAAGTGATTTTTCTAGAGAATTGTCTTGAGTGCCCTCAGCTTGTCCTGTGAGCCAATCAAATACACCAGCAGAGCTGTTGCTGCTTCTATTTCTGTCCTTGAATGAAATAGATGTTACTCCCATTATCCCTCTTTTTTCAGTTCTTTGTAGTCTGACAAAAAGGAAAATATTCACTAGCAATTCGATCAAAAACTAATACTAGAAAACCGAAAAGCGCCACAGTACCCTCAGGAGATAAATACATCTCACTCTTACGTTTGAAAGTCATATGGTATTGCTTGTAGGACTTAAAAGTTTTATATGGAACACTTCCTGTGGTGGAGGCTTCAGAAACCACCTTTGGATGCGAGAGAACACCTAGCCATTTATGTAATGATCATTTATGGAATATCTACTATGTGCCTGATACTTTGCCAAATGCATTAATTTCCCAGGGCTGCTATAACAAATTACCACAAATTGGGTAGCTTAAAACAACAAAAATTTATTCTCTCACAGTTCAGGAAGCCAGAAGTCTGAAATTAAGGTGTTGGCAGAGCCATGCTCCCTCTGAAAGCTGTCGGGAAGAATCCATCCTTATTCTCTGGCTCCTGGTATTTGCTGGCAATGCTTCGCATCCCTTGGCTAGTACATAGATGCATCACTCCACTCTCTGCCCCATCGTCACATCGTCTTCTCCATGTGTCTCTGTGTCTTCACATGACATCCCTCTTATAAGGACACCAGGCATATTGGATTAAGGACCCATCCTACTCTAAGATGACTTCATCTCAAGTAATTACATCTGCAATGACCCTATTTCCAAATCAGGTTGCCTTCTGAGGTACTGGGTGTTAGGACTTCAACATATCTTTTTGAGGACACAATTCAACCTGTAAGGCCAAGGTTTGGAAGGATGAAGATGAGTAAAGTACACGCAATATATTTTAATGCTATTTTATTCAGCTTTCTTAAAATTTAATTTTTTTTTAGTTCCATCAGATGCAAAATCTACCCACCCAATGTTCCTATTTCCCTCAGTCCCTCCAGCTCTGAAAAGTCAGTGGTCCCTGATGACTGTTATTTGCATGTAGAAATAGGGGCTTTTTCAATCAATTGTGACATCCTTGAGTGTTCATTGGATACCTGGCATTTTCTTGTGCAGTCTATCCATTTCACCTTTCAAATTAGAATGCAATATTTTGAGTGGATTCTAGACACTGATAAAACACGTAATTTCAGGCTTTGGAAAAGGGTTGAAAGTCAGGGGTTAGTTTGGGATATAGAGAAAATGAGAAGGATATTGGTACATAGGAGGAAGTTGTTTGTGACACCTTCTATAACATTTCTTTGATTACTACCCAGTTTGAATCTTTTCTCATATGTTTGTTGGCCATAAGTCTTTCTTCTTTTGTGAATCATCTACTAATATTTTTACCTATTTTCCTAATGAAACATTGATAATTTTCCTACTAACTTGTAATAGCTTTTTATGTATCACATTCCTACACATTTTCTCAACTTACTTGATTTTGACATTATGATGTGATCTGATGCACAAAATTATACATTGTATGCTCTTATATCAAAATATATTTTATTTTGTAATTTCTTCCATTTTCTCTGCTTAAAATATCCTTCCTTAACCCAATATTTCTTAGTATTCCGTTATTTTTCTAGTTTTAATGGATTTTTTAGACGTGAATTCTTTAATCCTGATCATATTAATTTTGATAGATGATATGAAGTAGAGCTCTAAAAAGTTTTTTAGAGAGGGAATTTTTCCAGCAATGTATGTGGGACAATCAACCCTACTCTGTTGGTTTGGTGCCATGTCCATACAGGCTGGCCACCTTTCGACTAGAGCATTTAACATTGTTAATCACAGTCCTCTTAAAGTTCCAGTCTAATCTTTTCATCTTCTGGGTCATTTGTGAGTCTTGTTCTGTTGATTGCTTTATCTCTTGAACATTAGTTCCTCTTTTTTTGCCTTGGTCTATTGTGTATTTCATAATGTTCTTACTGATAATTTTCTTACATCATAATTGAATACTGAACATTATGTGTAAAAGAGTGGAGATGGAGGTAATTTGTTACTTATGCCCAGGAATGGAGAAGACGTTAGCAAAGGGGTGAGTCAATCTGGTCAGGAGCTGACTGGGGTTTGGATCTGTTGCTGTCAAATCCTCATGCTTCAAATTCCTCTAGAGATGGGCTGAGGTGCCCTGTGCTTCCAGGATGGGAAGTCGTCCTTGCGCAGCTGCCCCCAGAATGCAGTTTCTCATCCTGTACCCGCTGTCCCCAGGCAGGAGACTGTGGGTGTTGTCACCTGGACTAGGCTCGTGTTAGGGGCAGTGGTTTCTCCCCTGTCCTGGTCAAGTCTCGGTTAGACAAGGCTTGTGTGCCAGGGCTGAGAGAGGAGGCTTCCCAGCACCCCATTTCTCCTCCCTGAGGCATCAAGACTCTGCCTTGCATCCGTGGAGAATCTTTTGAGGGAAGAATCCACCCCTCCCTCTGTGTTAGCACATCCCTTCTTCATATTGGAATGGGATCCTGGCCCAAGACAGTTTCCTGCCTCTTATCGAGGAGGAGAAAAATGTTCTTCTCCCTTCCCCAGCTATCCTGGATCTTTGCTTGTGTCCTGGAGGTGACAGGTTGCTGCTTCTCTTCCAGGGACTTAAGACTTTTGTTTCTTAAGAGAAAAGGATCAGGGGAGTAAGCCGAGCTTTGTGCCTTTCCCTCAGCACCTGCTGCTCACCTCCCACATGCCTGCACATCTGCACCAGTGAGACCGAGGCAAAAGGGCGGGTGCGTGAGTGCTGATGCCTTTGTGGCTGGAGACCCCATGGCTGTTCCAAACTGACCTACTAGCCCACACTTGGCCTTCAGCCTTTGATGACATTCTAGGTAATTTCTTCTTACCCTTTATCTGACAGTCATCTCTTTCTCCCATGCTCTGCTAAAGTGAACCTACCTCTCCTTGGGCAAGTTTGTCTTTGGAATTCAGGTGACTTAGTTGCCTTGCAAACTCAGCCTGATGAAAAACTCAAGAAAAGTCATGATTTTGTAGATCGTCCCATTTTTCTTGTTATTAAGATGAGAACGACATTTTTAGTAGCTTCCTACTTCCTACATGGAAGCACATCTATAGGATTCATATCTAAAATTAGAAAATCTAGGTCACATGATATGCAGAGTATGAGCCGTTTTTACTCACAACACTCTGACACCAACTGTGTGGGTTTTTTTCCACACCAACAAATTCTCTCCAGATACCAACTGGGTGTCCTGCAATTCAATTTAATTCTGACACTAACTACCTGGAGTTAATGCAGAGCTCATAGCTTAATGGCTCAGTCCCGTAAGACTGCCCCCACTTCAGACTCCTCTTGTCCATCTGACCAACTGGTTATAAATCTAGAGGTTCTCATGACCCCCTCCTCAGGTTCAATTATTTAGTAAAATAGCTCACAGAACTTAGGAAGACACTTTACTTACTATTATTGCTTTATTATAAAAGATACAGATGAACAGCCACATGAAGAGGTGCATAGGGTGAGGTCCAGAGTATAGGAGCTTCTGTGTCCGTGGCGTTGGGTGCACCATCCTCTCAGCATGGGGATGTGTTTGCCAACTCAGAATCTCTCTTAACTCTGTTGTTTAGAGGTTTTTGATGGAGGTTTCATCATGTAGGCATGACTGAGTAAATCAGTGGCCATTGGTGATTAACTCAGTCTTCAGCCCCTCTTCCTCCCTGGAGGTGAAGGCAGGCGTGAGTCTGAAAGTTCCAACCCTCTAATCATGCCATTGTCTTTCTGGCAGCCAGCCCCATCCAGAAGCTATCCAGGGGCCCCCAGCCCCTGTCATTTCATTAGCATACAAAAGACACTCATCACTTTGGAATCCCAAGAGTTTTAGGAACTAAGTGCCAGGGATCATATGAAGATCAAATATTTAATTTTTATTATTGCACACAAAATTTCATAGATAAAGGCAAACTCATGATTTGAATGTTTATGCATATTTCTCTCCCCAGTAATGACACCCTTACTGGAAACTAATCCAAGTTGTCGTTTTCCTTCCCTCACTCACGTGTTTAGGGATGCTTGTTTTCTGCTTTTCCTGGAGAACATTATCATAAGTAAGGCTGTGGAACTCTTCAAGCAGGAAAGAAGCTTAGCATCAAAGGCAAAGAGAATTCTCTACAAGAGAGACTAGAAAATATGTTGACAATAATTGTTTGGCAGAGGATGTTTTCGGGGAAAGGTATAGAGAAATTTTTTTTCTGGGCACCCCGTAAGGATTGTCCTGGAACTTCCATCTACCATGGGTCAGCCATGATTGAGGCAGTTCCCTTCAAATTGTTTCTGATTAAATTACTTCAGGAAAGTATATGAATGTAAAAGCAGTCTTTCTAAAGCAACTACAGACACAAGAAACCCTCATATTGTTTTAGAAGTAAGTGTAAATTCAGTGATGAGTCCAAGGTGTCATTCTCTTTGTCTAATGCATGATGGACAAAGGAGGAGAGGTTTTCTACGCACTTAGGTCAAAGGTATTACTCAGAGGACAAACCAGGGACTAGCCAGCGAATCAGATCCATCACTTGTTTGGGGGAAATCAGAAGAAAAAGCCAGGGAACACACAACGAGAATGATCCAGGGCACTGTGTTAGCAACATAAAGACTAACGGTGAGCTGCTGGGAAAGAGGAACCCAGATCAACGTCATACACAATAAATCCCAAACTCATGCACGTTTTTCACAGGATGCCTTCTCTGATGCAACTCGGTTTTCTACTCGAGAGAGAAAGAAATGTAAATGAGGAGGAGAAGTCAGGAGAGTGAGGAGTGGCAGAGTAAAGAGCAGAGAGGGGAGGAGAGCGTGCCAGCCCTGCAACCTGGAGGAGGTCCTTGTTTGGGCTTCAATTTCATGATCTGTAAAATGAAGCAGCTGGACCATATCATATTTAAGGTTCTTTCCTCCTTTGAGATTGTATTTCTTCCTTGTTTTAGATTAAGCTCAAGTAAGAGCACGTTGTTTTGTCACAGTGAATTTCTGTTCTGGTAAGCAGGTCTCAGCCACTGGACATAGCCTAGTGCACTGAGAATCTGCAGTCCTGGCCAATGACACTCACAGTGGTATGAGGTGTATTCCACTGGAATTCAGGAAAATGCTGAAATTTGAACCGGAAGCTGGCTGTAAAGACTTTATTTTTCTCAGAAGAGAAAACAACCTATAACATAGTCTCCTTTATCCTCAGTTTCCCAAAAGAAAAAGACTTCACATAGAACTATTTATTTTATGATCTGCCATAAAATAGCAAAGCATTTTCACATCCGTTGAATTTCGCTTAGAGAGGAAAGAAACCTTTTCCTTCAGCATTAGTCAAAGAGTTAGGAATAAGTAATTTGAGTCTAGGACAAAATGTTAAATTTTGTATCATAAATGTACATCACTATTTTTGATATTAGTAACAATGATAATCTTATCCAATTTAGAATAACTTTCCTTTGAGAGTTTTCAAGCAATTGTCTATTTATTATCTTCTTTTTTCCCACTAAAATCCTGTGAAGAAGTGGCTAGATCATCTATTCCTGTGCAAAGTAAGGAAGTCAGACCCTGAGCTCATGTGGACGGAAGGCTAGCTCCAAACATGGTTCCAGGTCCAGAATGGCATCAGCTCATGGGGCCGTTGTCCTGGGTGGATGTCACTAGAATCCATTTGGGCAGTACAGACCTCTCCCAAGACATGGCGCCCATTGCTGTCCCAGTCTTCCCTTCTAACCTTTTGTCTTCCTCTCCTTCTTTTCATCCTTTCTTCTTTTCTTTGTTTTCTATTTGCTTATTAGAATGGTTGGTGCTTCGTATTTCTGGGGACTAGCATGGGGTGGCACGAATAGAAGGTCTGTTTATAAATATTTGTTGAATGATGGATTAACTAAATAGGGACATGGATAGATTAGTGTTTACTCTAACTCTGAAGCTAAACAGAGAATCTGTTGTATAGAGACGTGTCGCAGTCATGTCATTTTGTCCCATTTGGATGATGAAAAAGGAGACAATATGGACAATATCATCCTATTTGTTTGTTTGACATCTGGAAAGGGTGTCTAGGCAGAAGGATGCGAGGATAATACAGAAGCTATTGTTCTTGGAGCGTTTATCAGATATCAAGTTATAGTGCTCTTGATATGATTGCATCATTTAATCCTCACAAATGTCGTATATGGCCAGGGTTCCTGGAGGCTAGTCACAGAAATCAAGTGCTAAGATATAGCAAGGGGATATTTTGGAGGCATATCATGTATCTTATAAAATCTGTGAGGGATTGGAGAAAAGGCTCAACGAGCACAGACCCAGGGAGTATGGGGTAAGGGCTCAATGACTCAGGGAGAGCCCTCTGCAGATCTCTCTCATTCTCTCTATAGTTCCATCATCCCTCATTGTTTGAACCTGCAAATTCTAACCCCTTGGGCTCCGTGAAGTCCAGTCTGCATCTCCTCAAATCTGTAAGACTGTCAGGCTCTGATTGGTTTCCCCTCCCTCCCCTGAAGCCTCAGGGATGTCTTCAGGCATTGTAATGATGCAATCAGAGCACTCACTTCATTTGTTCCTCTCCCAGAGATCTCATTCTTGCTTGCTTATTGTCCAATGTCTGTAAATCATTATTTTATTAAAGGGATTATAGTTATTGAAGGTGAGAGGGTAAATCCAGTCCCTTTTATTCCATCTGGACTAGAAGTGGAAGTTTCCAGTACGTCCTGTTTTGATATAGTGAACCGGATGTCCTCTGGACGTGGCACAAAACGTAGTCAGCTTGAAGGGGTTCTTGACTTAGTTGTATATTCAGTTGTGACATCTTTGCTAATATCCCTCCCTCCACCATCTACCATCCACCATGGTGGTTCTGGCATTTCCTTCTTCACTTAATAGAAAAAGCCATCACTTTTCCAAAATTGCAAGTCTGGCTGTATGTTTGCACTATCCTCTGGGGTCCTTTCCAGGGTATTAAATCTTGTGTCATGGGAAAGTTCTCCTGGGAGAGTAGGCGATTAGCAGGGAAACACTCTTAGGAAAGAAAAAAGTAGGTGGCCTGGTCTGATCTCTTTTCGGGCATGGTGATCACTGGACCTCATGACAAATGATATTTTCTGGAAGAGTCCTTATCTATTGAATGTTTTCAACTGAATGTAACCTATGATAAAGAAACTTAGAATCTGTGGATTTATGGCACACAGTTCCCTGGAAAATGTCACATGGCTATTCAACTAAGTATAAAATGGAGATGTTTCATAACCTAAAATGTGTCCTGCTGTGTGAGGTGATCTGCACCTCGCTTAGAGACCTCACCTACGATGCTAGGCCAGCATCCCATGTCTCTTGTGGAAATGAAGGGCCCAGAGAGCCACATTGGAGGTTCCAGACCTCTCCCTGCCTTGCATGTACCTCAGGACCCTGCCAGTAGGTATTTTCTAGATCCTGTTGCCCCTCCTTATCCACACACATCCTTTCTATCTCTTGGCAAGCCCGGCATATTCTCAGTTGGGCTTCACAAGGATATGATTTTTTGTTGTTGTTTAAAGATTGGCACCTGAGCTAATATCTGGTGCCAATCTTTGCTTTTTTTTTCTTCTCTCCAAAGCACCCCCCAGTACATAGCTGTATATTCTAGTTGTGGGTCCTTCTGGTTGTGCTATGTGGGATGCCACCTCAGCATGGCTTGATGAGTGGTGCCATGTCTGTGCCTAGGATCCAAACCAGCGAAACCCTGGGCCGCCGAAACAGAGCACTCGAACTTAACCATTTGGCCACAGAGCTGGCGCTAGGATTTGACTGTTAAAATTTGTCTAGTTTGAGGGCCAGTCCAGTGGTGTAGTGGTTAAGTTTGTGCTCTCCGCTTCAGGCTAGGGTTTGCATGTTCAGATCCCAGGCATGGACTTAGGCACCACTTATCAAGCCATGCTGTGGCAGGGGTCCCACATACAAAATAGAGGAAGATGGGCACAGATCTTAGCTCAGGGCCAATCTTCCTGAGCAAAAAGAGGAGGATTGGTGGCAGATGTTAGCTCACAGCTAATCTTCCTCAAAAAAAAAAAAAAAAAAAAAAGAATTGTCTAGTTTCCAGGAGAGAAGATGGAGCTCTTCTTTCCCAAGGCCTCAGCCAGTCCTCTCTGGAGCCCTGGAACTGGGTTGATCCTTCCTGCTTTCCAGACTGAAGTCAAGATGTCAGACTCTGTATCCCCATCAGCCAGGCATGGGCTGGGTGCTCCTCCTTCGGCAAGGTGGTTTACTGTGGTCACAGACATTGCCCAGGGAGGGTTGCAGGTCTGAGCCGACAGAGGCCAATGCTCCCAGCACCCCTCTAGGTGTGTTGGTGAGGCCCCAAAGTATCCACAACACCATTCCATTTGATTTTTTTTAAATTCTGGTGGAGAGTCACTGAATTGTAGCAACCTAACTGGTCGTGTCCTGGAGATGGAAAAATACTGACCTAGCTCCCGCTTAGGGAGTCAGCACCTGGCACCGGGCCTAACACACAGCAGGTGACAGAATCATGCTGCAATGCCATCTCCGATGATGGAAGCGAAACGCCTTCTCTCCGGTACCTCAGGCCAGAAACGTCGAGTTCTGCTTGACTCATCTTTCTCTCTCTCGCATCCCACATCCATCCCTCCACCTCACCCGGCTGGCTCCCCCTTCAAAATGCAACTGATCCAGAATCTGAGCACTTCTGCTTTCACTGCTGCTGCCCTGGTGTGAGCTTCCAAAACTTCCGCCAAAATGATCCTTCAAAAATATACGTCAGATAATATCACTCACTCCTTTGCTCAAAACCCTGGATTCGCTCTCCGTTTTATTCAGTCAAAGGCTAAGACTTTACGGTGATGGACATCCCTGTAGGTCTTCCCACATCCTCTCTGAACACATCTTCCACATCTCAGCTCCCCGCTCAGAGCTCCAGCAACTTTGCTGTTTACTGTTGGTCCATGAACACAAGTGATTTCCACCTCAGGGCCTTTGTCTGGGATGCTCTTCCCTCAGACATCTCCGTGGCTCACTCCTTCACCTCCTTCGCTCATTGCCCAGGTAACTGTCTGTCAATGAGGCTCAACTCTCTATCATTCTATGAGAAATTGCAACCTACCCCCTCTCCTTACCGACACCTCTTCCCAATGCCCTACTCTGCTCTATTTTTTCATAGCATTTCCATCTTAGAACATACTAAGCAGTTCACTTATTTATGTTTTATTTTTTTCTGTCTCCTCCATTAGGCTTTCAATTCCATGACAGCAGAGAGTTCTGTTTGTTCTGTTCATGGATGTATTTTGGGTATCTAGAAAATGGCTTGCTCAACAGCGGGTGCTCAGTAATTATTTGTAGAATCCAGCAATGGCTGACGTAGAGACCCTGGGTGACTGAGCTTTGACTTGTCTTTTCTCCAAATGTTACCCCCACTTCTAAAAACCTGACTTGCATGCCCGTAGCCGAATGTCACATTCTTGACCTCAAAAATATGAATGGACGAAACGATTTGACTTCAAACACTTTTCATTTATTGATCTTATGACTAAATTCAAATCTGATTTGAAATGATGAATTTTTATGACTTTATATAACCAACAAAAATGAATTCAGGAGACTATCCTTTCTCAGAGGAATTTAATCTCCAAGGCTTGTGCTAGCACTGAAAACAGTCTGTGACTCTAAGTCTATTCACTCTCCGTGGCCATATCCAAATATTTAACACTAGTCCCACAGCCTGCACAGTTGGGCGGCCCAGCTGGTCTGCAAGATCTGGGGGAGGCTCATGGCGGGCTGACGTCAATTGGCACAGCCCATTCTGGAAGGAGCTCACACTCAGCCTGCCTCCCACACGGTTCTCTTTCCTTCCAGTGCTATCAGCTGACTTTTGCTTTGCAGGATTCATCTACAATTTTTCCAACAAGGAAATCTGCGGCCTTTCTAGACTCTTCGGTCATGTTATTCTCAACATATGCGTAAATCAGTATAGGAATTGCGAGTTGTTACAATTAATGACGCTTTTAGTTATACATTGATTTCTCAAAAATTTTTTCCAATGTCTGAACCCATTTCTTTTATATGAAAGGAGGATGAAGATTTTTGCAGAGAAGAGCTGTGGAGCAGTGCAAAGTAGTGGATCACATACATTATGGCAACTGATTTATCGATTCTCTTCCCTCGCATGCTAAGGTCTATAAATTTTTGTTTTGTTTTTCAGTTTGAGTGTGAAGACCAAAACTTTCCTTGGTTAGGTTTATTAAACAGTAAACCTCTTTCTCACTATGGTGTGCACATAAACCAAACAGGAAAATCACATAGTGGGGCTGGCCACATGGCCTAGTGGTTAAGATCAGCTGGCCCCACTTTGGCAGCCCAGGTTCGGTTCCTGGGTATAGACCTACACCACTCATCAGTGGCCATGCTGTGGTGGCAACCCACATACAAAATAGAGGAAGATTGGCATGGATGTTAGCTCAGGGTGAATCTTCCACAGCAAAAAAACAAACAAAAAAAAAACCCATAGCAAAGCATGATAGTTTAGTGTGTAATTGGGTGGGAAAAAAACAAAACTAGCACAATTTATGATATAGATAGGAAATGTTTTCTTAAAGAATCTCATTTATCCTAGCATTTACTTTAATCTGAAATTTCTCCTGCTTTGTTGGCAATCTAGTTTAATTATAGGGTATGAGTGCTTAAGTCTCCAAAAATACATACAGGAAAAGGAAGAATGAAGGCAGGCCTGTGGAAAGCCACACTGCTGACTGGTCAAGTTCGGGGTTCTTGTATTCTCGGCACTCTGTATTGTGTAGGCATGGATATTCCGGAATGTTCCTCCCATGTGAATTCTCTTGCCCATAGTTTAAGGGATAATTGGACACCATGCCATCTCTCCCTCAATTTTCCTCATTTTCTCCAAATCTCACCCTATTCTGAGAACTTGACAGGTATTTACTGACCAATTTTTAAGATAGATAGTAAAATTAGTATCTTTCCTGGTTTCTTCTGTCTTCGTCTCTTCCCTGTTTAATTACGAACTCACCCTTAGGCTCACTTCCTCCATATGCTTTCTGCCCATTTTGTTCTCAACTTCTGAGGACACTCACACCAAACCTGAATTCTTTAAAGCCTCTGACTTTAATCAGCCTATATCTTTTTCCTCCTCCTTTATGCCTTTAAATAAAGGACCAACCTCAATCTTCTCACATTTATCCATTCCCACGTAGAGTGTTAATTTGAACAATATTTATTGGGCTTAAAGGGGTCAGAATAGTAAACCAGCCTCCCTTGTACTCATTTCAAGCCTGACCGGATGTACCTCTAGTTTCTACTTCCTCCTGCTCACTCTTGGGCTCTATAAGTCTGACTTGCATTTAAATCTTTTCATAGAAACAACCCTACAGCTTCCAGCAGCAACTTCTCATCCAAATCTCGTCCATACATCTTCCTCTGGTTTTGCAGGAAAAAGTGTCGCTGAAAGCCTTGCACTGAGCCACATTTTCTCATGAATTTCCATTACAATTTCGGACATTCACTCCTATAGAAAGAAAATTACCTTGAGGTGTAATAAAAATCACATTAACAATCATGAAATTCACCTCTTAGTACATTTGATATTTTTTAATGCACTGTCTTTGTTTATTAATGGAAACCATTTCTAAATAGGTTGGATGACTGCAAAGATTGGTGGATCTGTAACAAGTTCAGTGTACGGAGTAACGGAATAATGCTCAATGGAAGGAGGTCTCCAGGGAATTGCCACAAAGCTTCCCATACAGTCTATAGTCTTGGAAGAAAATGGTCTGCTTGTTTCACTCATTCAAGATAGAAAGCTCTCATGGATAATAAATGTGTGGGTCGGATTCAAAACCAAATAAAAACCTCAGCAGTCTGAAATGTTGGTCTAAACCCCCAACAATGAAACTTAATCAGTTTCATATCAAGTCTTGCATTTGAATTCTGCACCAGAATAGCACTATTGAACAGCAGTTTATAATTAAGGAATTTTAGGATTTAGAAACTCTAAAATTCCGAAAGAATCTTCAGTGTAATTCACTGACCAAAAACCCAAGTACATGTGTTTTGGCTACAGTAAAAGAGTTTCAAGAAGAAAGGGAGGTGTTCCTCCTGCCGTAGCTGTTCTGTCCAGCACTGTGGTAGGATTGGCAGGCACACTTTTAGAGGGACATCAGCAAACATCTAAGTTCAGGTGTGGGCAACCCAAATCCTGGGCTGAAGGTGTGACATAACAAAATCATTGTTTATTGGGAAAGGCTAGAGTAACTGGTGATGTTAACCCAAAGAAGAAAAAAGGAAACATAATAACTGCCTTCAAATATTTAAAGACTTCACTACAGTAAAAAGAACAGGCTTTTATCTCCAATGTCAAGGCAATTTGATACAAACAGATATTGGTTTCCTGGAAGATGCTGCCAGGTTGGAACCACCACCTCCAACGTGCAGACACAGGTTTCCCCATGGCTCCTGGGAATGTCTGAAATATGAAGGAGGTACTCTTGCTTCATAATTGTATTATTAAATATAATTAACATTTTCAAATATCAAGAAATCAAAGATGAACATGGGAAACAGAGAGAATGCATTTCCCTCCATGCTACCACATTTCCCAATGTCCCAGGATGTGCCCACTGGATTACAGCCGGTGACTATGCGAGGACCATTTCTAATCTGGCTTTGATGGATTTTGGTGCATACACTGGTGGAACTGCCACCACAATATTTCCATCACTCAAATGTCACAGGGCCACATGGCCATCATCACCCAAAACCAGGCAACCGTGGATGTATTTTGGACCATCATAGGTTAGATTTCCCTTTCTAGAATTTCATCTAAATGGAATTGTACACATGTAGTCTCATGTCTGGCTTTGGATCAGGGTAAATTTTTTTGAGATTCATCATGTTGTTGATGTATCGGTAGCATTTTACTACTGAGTAGCTTTCCATTGTGTGGAAACCACAATTTTTATCCATTGACCTGTTGATAAACATTCGGGTTTTTTCCTAGGTTTTGGCTATTTTAGGTAAAGCTCCTATGAACACTCCTGTAAAGTCTGCCTGTGAACATCAGTTGTTATTTCTTTTAGCTAACTATGTAGGAGCCATGGCCAGCATTTTTTTAAGGTTTCTGTTTGCGGCTTTAAGTATAAAGGGTTGACTTATTCACACTCCTAAGTTTTTGGCACAGTATCATCACTACTCATGCAAGGCCCTTTTCTTGCTTTATTTATTAACTATTTAGGAATTTGTTTACTTATTCTCTTTCATCTCCATTTCCCACATCCCTTCCCTGCCCAGCAATTTGACACATGTTTGATGTGTGGCCAGGACTGATAGGAACTCTCTGAAATATTTCCACACCTGTTGGTAAATAATACAACCATAATCCATATGAGTAGTACAATTAGTCAATAACATAAATGTGGTTTACTCAGAGTGATGGTTAGTTTTATGTGTCAACTTGGCTGGGCTTTACTACCTAGTTATTTGATCACACACTATTCCAAGTGTTGCTGTGAAGGTGTTTTGTAGATGTGGTTAATAGCTACAATCAGCTGACTCTAAGCAAAGGAGATTATTCTGGATAATGTGAGTGAGACTCATCCAGTCAGTTGAAGGCCTTAAGAGCAAAACTTGAGGTTTCCTGGGGAGGAAGGAATTCTGCCTGAAGATTATAACGTAGACATCTTGCCTGAGTTTCCAGCCTTGTGGGCTTGCCCTATAAATTTTGGACTTACCAGCCACTAGTATCATGTGAAACATTCCTTATTATAGATAGATATAGATAGATAGGTAGGTAGATAGGTAGATCGATCGATAGATATGTAGATCGGTAGATAGATGATAGATAGATGATAGATATGTAGATAGGTAGATAATAGATAGATAGATGATAGATAGGTAGATAGATAGATGATAGGTAGATGATAGATATGTAGATAGGTAGATAATAGATAGGATGGTAGATAGATAGGTAGATAGATAGATGATAGGTAGATAGACAGATAAATGATAGATAGATAGATAGATAGATAGATAGATAGATAGATAGATAGACGGACAGACGGGTGGATGATTAGACAGATAGATAGATAGATGATAGATAGATGGGTAGATAGATAGATGATAGGTAGATAGATAGAAGACAAATGATTGATAGATAGATAGGTAGATAGATAGATAGATAGATAGATAGATAGATAGATAGATGATAGATATGTAGCTAGGTTGATAGATGATAGATAGGTAGATAGGTAGATAATAGATAGATGGATGATAGATAGATAGATAGATGATAAATGATAGATTGATAGATGATAGATGATAGACGGGTGGATGCTTAGATAGATAGATAGATAGGGGATAAATGAGAGATTGATTGATAGATAGATGATGATTGATAGATGATAGATAGAGTAAATGAATCTTCATGGTTCTGTTTCTCAGGAGAACCCTGACTGATTCACCCCGTAGATACACATGCACTGTGGCTCTGAGATATTTTTCTGGTGTGGGCCCTGGCATGTCGAACAAGGGGGAATTATATACCTTTGATGTTTTGATGTATTGCCTCTGGTTTCCAAAGTTCTGGGTAGAAGCATTGGGGCCACACAGCTGGGCTGAAGAGGACTTGTTGGGAAACCCTTCCGAGAAAGGTCTAACCCCACCAGGGAGAGGTGAGGGCAGCCATGGGCCTAGGCAGGTGTCTGGCAGGGCACCTGCTCCCACTGGCAGTTGTGTTCCCTCAGGTGGATTTGAGGAACTTCACTTTATTCGGCAACTTATTTCCTGACAAGGCACAGCTGTTCCTCTGTATTTTGAGGAAATCTGAGTGGAGAGAAGATGCCTTTCATATTTATATCTTTAATCCAGCTGCAGTCCACGTTTGTGTGTGATGTTAGGTTAGGATCCTGTTGTACTTTTCTCCATGTAGCGAGCCAACTTTCCCAACACTATCGACCAAATAATGTATTTTTTCAATGGATTTGTGTTGTCAACTTTATTATATACTAAATGCCCATGTAAATATATAGGTCTGGCTCAGTGTAATATATTGTTCCAACTGGATTATTTATCTATTCTTGGTTAAATACATATTCTTTATGATCTTAACACTGTAGTATGTCTTAATATCTGGTAGGGCAAATCTCTCCTATTGATACTTCTTTTTCAAATTTTGCTTACCTTTATGGATCTCATTCTTTCCTATAAATTTTATGGGAAGATTTTTGCATCCCTCAAAAAAATTCAACTGGAATTTTTGTCGAAATTGTCTTGAATTCATACTTTCACTTGGGGAAAAGTAGCATCTTTGTAATGTTAATTTGCTCCAGCCAAGAGTATGCATAATCTCTCCATTTCTCCATTTCATTTTATGGGTCGTTCATTAAAATTTTAAATTTTTTCTCTAAAGTCCCTATGCGTTAATGATTAATTCCTATATACTCTAGAGTTTTGGCTATTTGGAATAGTATTTTAATTATATTTTCTAGTTAATATCGTCATTGTAGAGAGATGCTAAGATTTCATAAGTTTTTGTGTCTGAAAATGTTGGTGAATTCTCTTACTAGTTCTAACACAGACATGCGCTGCGTGATGACATTTTGGTCAACGATGGACTGCATATATGACAGTGGTCCCATAGGATTAGTATCACATAGCTTAGGTGTGTAGTAGACTGCACCATCTAGGTTTGGGTAAGTAAATTCTATGATGTTCACACAGTGATGAAATTGCCTAATGACACATTTCTCAGAATGTATCCCCATCGTTAAGTGATGCATGACGTTAGTTGGAATTTGTTGGATAGGTGATTGTATCAACTGCAAATAACAACAGTTTTATCTCCTCCTTCCAATTCTTATTTTTTTTCTTTCCTGATAGCATGGGTCAGGAGCTTAAGTACAAATATTAAGTGATAGCAGTGATGATGGACATCTTCTCTTCGCTCACAATTTTAGAGGAAATACTAAAATGCCCTTCAAAAGTATAAAGTATGCTGTAACTTTCAGAGTATATAACTTTAACAAGTTGAAGAAATTCTTTTCTATTTCTAGTTTGTTAGCATTTTCACTATAACTGTGCATCAAATCTATCAAGAACGTTTTCTGCATCAATTCTGATAATCATGCATTTTATACTTGAGTCTTAGATAATGTGGTGAATTCCATTGACATGTTTCCTGATGGTGAACCATCTTGCATTCATGAATAAGTCTTACTTAATTATCGCTTTTTTAAAATACTGTTGGGTTTTCTTAGCTATATCTTGTTTAAGATATTTACATCTATGTGCAAAATAAACTATGCCTATAGTTTTCTTCTCTTGAATTGTCCTTATCTAGCTATAGAATGAAAAGTGCAATTTTTGGTCTTTTTATACTTGGGAGAAGTACCTTATTATAAAGTAGGAATTAAAGGTTTATTGAAAGTCTAACAGAACTGATCGACGAAACCATCTGGGCCTTAGAGTTTTGATGAGGAGAAAGATGTTTTTTAAATGTAGAATTTATATGCAGTACTGGGTGCCAATTACAAGTATGGTTAAAACAATTTCAAGGGCCCTGGTTAAGGGAGTCGGTGAAGGACTTATCTTTGGTACAATCTGTGTGTAGGGTTCTATTCCTCTTTCTCCCGCATACCACCCTCTGCCTTCTGTTCCTTCCCTGAGTGACACTGCTTGGTGTGTAGCTTGAACTCAGCTGATCAAATTTAGGCACCTGTCATCATCTGCCTTCTCCCTGGTCTGAAGCCCTGGTGAATACTGCCTGCCCTCTCTCACTCTAAATACTCGCCATTCTTTCCACCCCAAACAAATTGTGCTTTAGCACCCGAAACTTCAGATGTTAGAAACAATAGAAGTGAGTCCACCATTCCCATGGCCCATAGAAAAACTCCCAACAGGTTCTGTTCTGTTCTACCCTGGCCGGGGTGCAGAATTTACCTTCCAGCTCCCATATAGCCACAAGATTTGCAAGTGCCCAGGCTCTGTTAGGGTCTTGCTTCATGTGTCCCCATCTGTTGTAGGGTAAGGAGTCCACCGTGAAGTGTGACTGGGCAGTGCACACTCCAGGGCAGCGGGGCCACTCCCTGGTCATTGGGAACAGAATATCTCTTAGATTGAGAACACCACTCCTTTAATATACATGTCTCTCTATGGGTCATTTCTCAGCCCTCTGTCTTTTCTCCTCTTATCAGAACAGTTTAATCTTTGTAATGGGCTGAATGTTTGTGTCCTCTCCAAATTCATATGCTAGAATCTTAATCCCCAAGGTGTTGGTGTTAGGAGGTGGGGCCTTTAGCAGATGATCAGCTCATGAGAGTGGTCCACTGATGAACGGGGTTAGTGCCCTTACAAAAAAAGACCTCCAAGAGCTCCCTCATTCCTTCCAGTCATGTGAGGACACACAAGAAGTTAGCAGTCTGCAACCCAGAGGAGGGTTCTCACCAGAACTCAATCATGATGGCACCCTGATCTCAGACTTCCCGACTCCAAAAGTCTGAGAAATAAATTTCTGTTGTTTATAAACCACCCAGTCTATGATATTTTGTTATAGCTTCCAGAACAAGACAATCTAAGGCAAAAGAGCTAGCTTGCAATGATGCTTCTAAATCTTTATGTCTGACATTTGGGTCTTTGTTTCTGCTGGATGTGAGCTAGAGGTGCTCACCAGGCACCAACAAAAGAGGAAGGGAAAGAGGAAAGTGGAAAACCAAGGGGTTAATACCCCAGAGATGAGACCTGCCACCCATGCTCACAAGAGATCATCTACCCAAGGTCACATCCTGCTAAGTCAACAGTCAACAAGACTTCTCCACCCACAATTATCATTGGGTAAAATGAGAAAGGAGAGGTAAAAGGAGACAAAATTAAAACAGGGAAAGGAATCTCAAAATTGTTGCTGCAAATGAATTTGAAGCTCTTGGCCTAAACCAACTATTTGCAAAGACATGGAAAATACTTTTGTATGAAATGGATGGAAAACTGTCTGCAATTCTTGAGGAACTTCAGAAATCAGGAAAAAACATGTAAATCAGCTTTCTATTTTCAAAACAGACAAAGGAGATGGTAAATTTCTGAATTGCTTGGCCACAGACCATTCTCTCATGTGTTATTAAAACACAAACTCATGTCCACTTTGAGCTCAGTAATAAACCACAACTTGCTAATTTCATTTCCTTTCCGAATGGGATCATATGTGATGGAGAGTCATAAATTCCTACTATTTTTCCCTTAAGGATGTGAGAAGCAGCTAAAGATGGTTCAGTTGACACACAAATCACCATGCATAACAAATTTTTAACTACTTCAGAATAAAGAGTGGTGAGTAGACTTGTATTAAAGTTAATTTTAATCTAATGCCTAGGGGTAGTTAGCTGGGTTAGTTAATCAGAAATCTACACCTCAGAGATGGCTATAGCAAGATTTTGAAGCATTGTTAAGTAAGTCTGCCATAGAAATTTCTTTAATTCGTAAATTTTCCTCCGTGAAATAAATGGTCTTCAAAAAATGCAACTGAATTGGAAAGTTTTACAGCTTCCACTGACCTTGTATTATCCTTGCTTGGATAAAATGTAAAAATCTGATAGACCTACTCACCTAACACGTATGGAGCACTGCTCCAGATCTGGAATTCTCTACCGAACAAGGACTATGGACAACAGTTACCTGCCCCCAATTCAAGAAGACTGATGCTGACATGAGGTACTATTGGGCTTGCCACTTGCACCTGAGGACACATAGAACAGATTCCACTAGGGCCACAAAATCCAGCCGTATATCTCCTTTAGGGTCTGCCTGTTCATCAATATATGTGAGACAGAACTGAGTCTCAGCCTTCCTCAGTTATAACAGCCCACCTGGTCTCAGGTCGCTGCGAGGGTGGCCCATCTCTAATGACCAGTGGTTAACAGTGTTACTAAAAGAATCTGAAAGCTGTTTGCTAGCCCATGATTTATACCACGCAATCCACTATCTTGCCACACCCAGCCGGACCAAGGACTGGTGTCTGAATCAAAGGCGGGCATTTATTAGAGGGCTTGGGGCCAAATTATCCAAAAGGGCCTCCACTAAGGTCTTTTCCTAGGGAACATAAATACAAGACCTAGAAAGGCAGTGGGCAGAAACAGACGTAGCACAGGGAGAGAGCTGTCAGTGGAAACCGTGAGACAGTGGACAAAGATGGAGAGAGTTGATAGGTAGCAGGAGTGGCAGGGCAAGCAGAGATAAGGCAAGGCACCACTGTGACAAAGTCAATGGAGGAAGCAACATGTCTCCCCAGAGCTACTGGGGAACAAGGACTGCCACCAGACAGCCAGGGCTCCTGCAGGATCACGAAGTGCATCTCAGGTCCACAGGATGAGCGGACAGTCGAGTGGGATGTCTGTCATCCAGACAGTGTGCTCATGGTAGACCTGGCATTCCCACAGCCTCACCGCCGGGCATGGGTCAAAACATGCAGAAATATGTTGTTAGGGTGTTTTTTTTTTTTTTTTTTTAAAGACTTTATTTTTTCCTTTTTCTCCCCAAAGCCCCCCAGTACATAGTTGTGCATTCTTCGTTGTGGGTTCTTCTAGTTGTGGCATGTGGGACGCTGCCTCAGCGTGGTCTGATGAGCAGTGCCATGTCCGCGCCCAGGATTCGAACTAACGAAACACCGGGCCGCCTGCAGCGGAGCGCGCGAACTTAACCACTGGGCCACGGGGCCAGCCCTGTTGTTAGGGTGTTTTTAAAACTTACAACCACTCACGTGCATCTTGAAAGGAAGGATGATACCCACCTGCTAATCAGCCTAATTAAGTGACTTCAGCAGACCCCCTTCACTTATTACATAAGCAAGCATTCTTTTCAAGAAGCTGTCTCTGTGTTTAGGCAGAACCCAAACTGGCCTAATTAGAACTCTTCTCAGATATCTTATCAGGATATCTATGCTTCATCTAAACGAAATAAGAATCAAAGAGAGGGGAAACTTCTAAATCCCAAAGCTTAGAAGAGAGGAGAGATGGGAGAAGGTGATGATGAGTAAGTCACTCTCGCAAAATATATATGGGCTGCCTCCATCTGAAAGCCATTTGGGGTGACAAAAAATGGTGCACCACAGTCCCCTCCTCTAGTGGGCTCGCAACGTATAGAACAGACAACCTGCTATGGAACTTTTCATGATAAAAGGTAGTGTGTGACATAATAGAGACATAAATAAAATATTTAAATATAGATAAAGACAGGCTAATGTTCTTTTACGAATCAGTCTTTATTCAGGAAAACTGTTCTTTCCTAAAGCTCCAAGTAATTCACCCATCCCTCTTGCTTTAATGAGAATTGCTCCTAATGGAACTCCATTTGATCAAGATTTCAGAATGGCTGTCAACTTTTCCTTCTGCCTTTACCACTCATCGCATGTATCACCCAATACAATTAGCAAACTCAGGAAGGTTCAAACCAAAGTTTTGTTATTAACATCAAAGACAATATTGAAATGGACGATTTTCAGAATAAATGTGTTCTCTTATAATATGCATTAGGTAAGTGATATATACATGAAGAATGTCCGCCCTAGGATGAAGCCGACACAGAGGAGATCAGAAGCAAATGACAGAACCAGACAGATTTTTTTATTTGATCAATCGCCCTCTATACCCAGCCATACTTCAAGAGCTAATAAACTTTGATAGATTTGTAGTAACTTTTATTTGTGCAACATTCGTCCTACTGTGGTATCATGGTTATTCCTGCTATATAAAACAAACAACTGGAAAGCTTTTCATTATATCTGCTACACCTTGGAATAGTATATAATTAACAATAACTTTCTTTAAAATTTTGAAATTATTTGCATAAAACTACTTAAGCCTGGTGCCTTTTAAAAAAAATTCTTCCGTGATCGATTATAGGTAGGATGATCAATAATTTATTTTTCAAAGTGGAACACTTTTAAGGTTAAAAAGGGGTGCTGATCAGAAGGATGCTGAGAAAACAGACATAGAACCATATACTCCCAGACAAACTAGGGGATGTTGTGGGTCTTGGGAAGGAAAGAGTTAACCGGGCTCTGTGATACCGGACTAAGAGGAGACAGAGAAAAAAGAAAGAAAGGATTTGCTCAGATCTTGGAAACATACTAATTAGACTTCCTTGTGATATTTACTAGTGGAAAGATGAGAGTCCTCATCTACAGAATGCTTTTAGCAGGTTGTACCCGGTCTGTCCAGGTTGCGTGTATAATAACGGGTACCAACATAAGATCTGTAGATTTATAGCACATGGGCCCCTGGAAAACATCAATGACAAGTACATAATTATTAGGATATAAAATAAAGATATTTCATGGTTGAAATGGCCCCTTTGTGAGAGCAATGCCCTGCATATCCGACTGGGAGCCCCATGTGATAAATCTTGGCAAACAAGAAGCTGGGAATTGCACTAGTGGTCTTGTCTTCCCCTTGATTTCTCATGATTACCTGTACCTTTCGAATCAATAGTAAAGCTTAATAATGGGTAAAATTTCCGATTCTTGAGAGTTCAATTTGATATTCTGACCAAATTTCCTAATTTATTATTACAGTATTGTGAGAATACATATTCCTTTCTTTTTTGTCCTTGCCTCTAGAATTCTGCATGCCACAGTTGCAAACACAATGCCACAGACATGATGCCATTTTATCCATAAATACTTCAGTGTGCATTTCTTAAAAACAAATGCGTGCTCTTATCTAAACACAGTGCAATGATTAAAATCAAGATCTAAGCTTGATACAGTACTAACATCTAATCTACAGACTTTTTCAAGTTTTTCCAAATGCTCCACTAATGTTCTTTATAGAAAACAAACAAGCAAATAAAATTCTGGTTCAGGCTCCAACCCAGGGTCACAGACTGCATTTGGTCATCTCGTCAAATTAGCCTCCTTCAATCTGGAAGATCTCCTCAGTCTGTCTTTTAAAAGGTTGTGTGGTCTGTACACGTTTTCAAAAGACATTTTTTAACAAGACATTTGACTTGAAGGAGAATTTACCTAGTATCAGTTTTGTTAGAATAATTTAGTCCTATTGAAAGACAGAATGCCGTACAATTGACAGGAATATATAATAAATGATAAAAAGCAAAATCCAGTCAAAGAATGTGTGAAAGGTTTTTGTTTGTGTTTGTTTATTGTTAAACACTGAGATCAAAATAGCTTACTGACATATAAACATAAAAAAACTTGAGTAAGCATGTCACTCCTGAAAGAAAAGAGTGTATTTTTTGAGAACCAATTTTTCTGCTCACCTCATTTATCGTTGATGTTGATTGAAACATAGAGTTGACAATTTAGGGGATAATAAGAAAGCATTACACCTGAGCTCACACATTCCAGCTATTTCGTGTATAGTAGAGGAATAGGGTAGGGGTTGGGGGCAACTGAAGACCGGGAACAAACCACTGTCATAGTTAGCATATGGCGCCACCAACTCATGGTGTCCCGAGAGTGAATATATTATTGTCCATGCTTGCCCAGCTCTGGAAAAAATAAGGGGCTTTTCTTTGCCTGTGCTTTGGGATATTTTTGTTTTTTACTTGATATCTTTATCTGGCATTGAACATCATCTTACGAGCATTCTCCATTTCCACGTGTGTCATTTCTTTGATTGGCTGGTCTGATCCATTTGGAATTTGATCTAACTTAGTTGATGCTCCCTCAGGCTTTCATTAGCTTGCTTCATGTCGCGTGGCTCTTCATAGCCAATTCCACCGTCTGGCCATCTCACTCACCACCTTCAGATCCGTATGATCGTTGCTTTCCATCTTACCTCCCTCCTTGGGGTTCATGTCAGCCCCACAGATCAGGGGAATCTCCCCAGGCGCAACTTCACCAAAGCAACCCCTCAACGTGCAGCAGCTCATTGAAACATCTCCAGGGAGACAGAAAATAGCACAATGGCTCCTGTATGCATCCAAAACTTTTGTAAATTTATTGAGCTCTTCCTCCTTGAGTAACAGATGCTAAAAATTTCTAATGTTTCTTGACTGCTGAAATATTTCCACAGGTGTAGTCACTTCGAGGGAACAAAATCCTATTATTTATGTGTGTGTATACATTACAATCCTTATTAATTGTATTATTCAAGTCTTCAATTAGCTAGTTTCTCTCTTTCTTCTGGAGATTGGGAGGAGTACTAAAATTCACCATCACATTGCATTTTGTTTTCTCCTTGCTCTCTTAGGGAGTCCTTTCAATGCATATTCAGTCTCCTTTCCATTCAGGAAGCTTGTCTTATAATTACCTGGAATGCCTTTGATTTCGTTCTCTTCATTATGAATATCAATAAGTTGGTTCATAAATTGATTTTTCTCTCCCTATTCCAATATGTATTAATACCCTCTCATCTAGTGCATCTTCTTCTTCCATTTGATCTGAATTCTGGGTTAGCTTTTCACATCTACCCTCCACATGACTGATTCTTTGTCCTCCAGCATTGGTTCCAGTCTTCAATGTGGATCTTTTTTTTTTTTTTTTTGCTGAGGAAGACTCACCCTGAGCTAACATCTGTTGCCAGACTTCCTCTATTTTGTATGTGGGACACTGCCACAGCATGGCTGCTGACAAGCGATGTAGGTTCATACCTGGGATCCCAACCCACACTGCCAAAGCAGAACACACCTTAGCCAACTACTAGGTCACCAAGCAGGATCCTTCAGTGTGAATTTGAACTCTGTTATTGCACTGTTAGCTGCTATAATCCTTTCTCAATAGTTCATCTGAGTTTTAAAATCTGGTCAAATTTTATTTTTATCTCACTGTCTTTATTTCAACTCAGTTGGTTGAACTGAGTTGTTCACTCAGCTGGTTCAACTCCTAAAAACTTTCTGATCTTGACCCATATGGCATTTGCCTTCTCCCTTGTACAAAAGAAGTTTTTAAATTCTTCTTCAAAATCTTGAAGTAGAACATTTTTAGATTGACCTAGGCTTTATTTTTCAGCCACATAAAACAACGCTTGACCTGGTTGCCAGCCAAATAAGGCTTCCCATTGGTCCCCGGAAGACAGGTGGCCGTGGGAAGCCGGCTCCCCGTGTCTCCTTACATCACTGGGTGCAGCCCTGCTCCTCCCACCAGACCCAATGCTGGCACCCGAAACCTCATTTCCCGGGTGCTCTCTCCACCTCTCTGTATCCCTCTCTGCCTGCACTTCCCTGCTCCCTTTGCGTTTGTTTTCTGGGAGGTGCTGGGTCTGAGCAAACACAGTAATGTGGTGTCGTGACAGGGGAGTGGCAGGGATAATACAGCTCTTGGGCTACTCGAAAAGCTGTTTGGACACAATAGAAGGCCAGCTGCCCAGTGGGGATGTCACAGACCTCTGAGCCAGGGGTCACAGGCAAGGATGGAGGCCAGGGTCTTCATCCTTTTTGAGTGGCCCCTTTCGCAAGCGTTGGTTCTATCTACTTTATAGTTTCTAGAGATTTCTCACCGATACCAGCCATAGGTTGTCTGCTGGTTGTCATCCGGGCTATTTGCTTTAGTTTGTCTCAGTGAGGGGCCAGGTTTGCTTGGAGTCCTTACATGCAATGGGACGTGCAGCTCTGAGAGAGACAGAGAGAGAGAAACGTCAAACATTTCACTCTTCCTTTCACCCTAATCAAGAGACATGAAGCAATATTCATTCGATATTCATATCTCTCCTCTTCTAGTCAAGTGGCGATGGTGTTGGCTACCTGAAGTGGCCCAGGGACAGATAGAGAGGTATTTTTCCACACCCCGCAGCCAACCTTTTGTGGGCTCCCGCTACTTCAAAGGGCCAGGGCTATGGCCTCCCCTGAGGCAGAAGCCGTGGACTGGGGTGATGTTCAGGCACTAAGGGGAGGCGCCACTGTTTAGCTGAAACATAAGCAGCCAGCACCCCAATGTTCTGGACGAAAGCAGACTTCTCACCAGAATTTCACCAATATTAAGCATTTTCTTCCCTTGCCACATCGTGTATGAGTTACTTTCTTAGGAAGAACACCCAGATCTCGGTCTAACTGCCTTAATGGATAGAGTTTTTTATTTCCATTTTATTCCCCAAAGAAAGGAAAACAGAACTATCAATTATGAGGTTCATAAATAAGTCCCCCGGAAAAGAATTTGACCAAGAATCTCCCAATCAGGGTTCTTTTGAGTTTTCTTCTTTTTCCGTGTCTTTATCTAGAAATTGAGAAACACCTGCTGTTAGCCAGGTGACATTTTAAACCCAGAACAAGATTCAAGACACACCGACACAGTTTCCTTTCATGCAGGTGGGAACTGGCTTATCAAACTGATATCTGATAGGCAAGTGCGATGGCTGGCGCTACCAGGCACAATGTCACCAGACTCTGGAGGGTCACTAGGGACCTGTGAATTCGTGATCCCTTGACTAAAAGGCTTGAGTGGCGGGGGTCACAGGTGACTATGCCCACAGACACGTGGGCTGCCTCTCTTCTTTTTGCATTTTTCTTTGTTAAGCAAGAACCATTGGCACTAACACCCAAAGGTGAGGAAATGCCTACTCAACTTTCTGAATCAAAAATGACCTCAGGGACACACCCTTGCTCTTCTCCTGATAGAATCAATAGACGAGCATCAAAGGCAAAGATCTAGAGACCATGTTGACCCATCTCAAATGACAATGGCCGAAGTCAGGCTATACTCATGTCCCCAGTTGCCTGCCCAGTTCTCTTTCTACCAAACAAAACTCTTCTGTAATTTTTCCACGTTATTCATGATAAAATAGTGGCTCTTTTATATACTCTTCTAGAGGAGCTTCATATACAAAATTTTCAGGATTTTGGCACAAACTGAAAGTTCCAACAATTGCTATTATTCAAAAAATAAGCCATTTCTTTGGGGTTTTCCCCCTCTTTTCCTGGAGAGTTATCTCAGAATATACATTCTTAAGCAATTTCTAATAAGCATCCATATGGCACTGTGAAATATTGTAAAACTGAGGATATTTCTTAAAATCATAAATGCATAAACATGCGAATGCTAAAGATTTCAACCATCAAGCCCTTTTTCTTCAGATTTTTCCTAAACAAAACTTCTGTAGCTAAGATAACCAGAATCATATGTACCTCCAAATTTTGCAAATATTTCCGATTTCCTGGATTTCTTCTCGTCCAGTATTTGAAAACCAATTTTTTTATGAGAACACAAGGAAATGCTAAATGTGGGAGTTGTATAAATGGTCTCAGCTTACATTTTGTAGTCTGGGTATTATATATTTCAATACCACGTAGAAATAGCTAGTTTAAAAATATCACACATTCTACAGTTTCAGCATTTATATATGTGAAAGGATCAGAAACAAGTGTGGAAGCTCTCCAGAAACTCACGGCTATCAGGAAATTATTGTCTTGAAATAATCCACACAGCCAAGAGCAATTCATTGAACCAAAAATCTAGATACATTTTACTAAAAGTTGTCATTAATTCCCATCAGATAGATTTTTAAAGCCTACTTTTTGGTAACTTGCCTCACAATTTTAGGGGTATACCAAGCAAATAACACAGAACCATAATTAGCTTCTTGAGCAGGCATAGGGCCCTGTGTGTGGTGTGTTAACACAGAGGCAGACAGAGTTTGGAATTTCGCTAGTACGGTCTTGGTGGGGCCACTGGGAGGTACAGAAGAGGACAAAGGTCAACAGCTGCCATCAGTAAAAAAAGAATACCCACTCTCCTCACTTAGACGAGAAATAGATCACATCTAAACTATGTTTAACAAAAACTATGATCGTTCAATCAATCATTCAACCACATTTGTTATGCAATAAAATATGGGTCAGACGTTTAAGCTGGGAGGGGATGGATGAAATACACGGGGACAGAAGAAGAGGAATATCAAAGTTTTCCTGATGGAGTTGCAAAATCTTCACGAAAGTTATCTACCATGTTTGAACTGAGGCTTGAACAGTAACTAGAAATTTTCTGGGCAGCTAAGTAAGAGGAGAGCACGTCTGGCAGAGAAGTATCTTTTATGGCACACCCAAGAAAGAGGAGAACATCAATCATTTGAGAGGCAGTGAACACGTGTAATAAAGTACTTACCATGTCTAAGAGATAGCACCAAGTTATGAAAATAAAAAGACAGAGGAAAATATACATATAATTGGAAATGGATAATAAAAATTCAGGGAGATTAGGCAATAGGAGAGAAAAACGTAAGAATTTTGACTTTGGCATTCAGGTCAGGCCTTGAATATTAGCTCAGCATCTTCTAGCGAACTGATGTTGATCACTTCGTTACCCTTTTTGCCTATATCTATAAATATGGATGAAAACAAGCTCTACCTTCCAAGATCATTGAGACTCGAACCAGATCTTAAGTCTTCAAGCACCTAGCACAGTACAAAAGACAAAATATGGGGCTCACCTACACACAGTTGCCATTTCATCTTCTTTCCATGAGAAGTAAGTCAGCTCTCAGTAGATGTGACCATGGCTCATTGATGACCTGGTACACACCCCCAGTACAGCACCATTCACAGCCATTGCCTCTGTTTACAAGCTTGTCTCTCCAACAGAGTATTAATCCTTGTTAAAATAAAATAAAATAAAATGGAGACCAGGCTTGAAAATCCCCCGAGCAGACAAAACCACTGACGCCATGTAAGCAAATCTAGCTTCTTTCTTAAACAAAAGCAAAACTTAGGTTATTTCTTGTAAGTGCCTCTGATAATCATAAAAGGAACTTAGATCATCTTCCTAAAATGGTATAAGATAAGCCCTTTTAACCAGTCCCCTGCTGTCTAGAAACCCGCGTTGGAATAACCAATCACCGTAAAGGTTAGACTACTTCCTCATTTTCACTTTATAAGCCATCCTGTCACGTCATTCCTCTGAGCTTCATATCAGTTTTGGGTTTGAAAGCTCCCAGGACGAGAACTGTTCTTATATGTACAATAAACTCTTGCTAAATGCTGTTTTATGGATCTGGTTTTAATTTTTATTGTTTCCGGACTTTTGATACCCTTGAGAGTAGACTGCATATTTGTCTTTATGCTAATCCCCCCCCAGAAGAGCTCTCCACACATGGTACGACTCAAAATATTTCAAATTCATAAATGGATTAATATTACTGAAAATATAGTTACATAAATTTAAAACAAAGAGCATGTAATTTTTTAAAAACAGGGCTTTTCTTTCATGCTCTTTATAATTTGGAATCCTGACGGTGCATTTAAGTTGCAACCCGCCACATTTTGGAGGGAGGAGTTTCACAGGGACTGTATTTGTTGCCTAAAAGGATCAAGATGTTGAAATACGAAAACGAAAACAAAACATAGGGAAAAAAATATGTAAAGACATGGAAAGGAGAAAAATTAATTTTTGGCTAGCTTCTCTCTACCTTCAGATGGTGTACAGTCCAGAAAAGCACAAGAGTCGTATTCAAACCTTATGCTCCAGTTCTCTCAGGATGCATCAAAAGGCTCCTTCACACTACACTGTCGTAAGTGGAATCCTTAATGTGGATTGTTGGTTTTTAAACAGCCCATAAGTGCGTGCCATGCTCTGTTGTTTGTTGAAACTTACAAACTTACTTAGAGCGATGGGCGGAACAAATTTTAAGGCACCAACTAAAAGATGAAGGCTGGGAAAATAGATCAAACAAGTTCTTTATGTTTAAAATTCTTTACCACATAGCTGTATCGTCTGCTGGAAATCACATTTAAAATTCCGAATAAATTAATCCCCAAAATAGTAAAGATTAAACCAAGGATTTCAAATTTTGGTAGCTTCAACGTGGCAAAGATCCCTTCTGTTTGCATCAATACGAGAGTGCATGAGTTACTGTTTCATATACTGAATATTTACTCTCAGACTTTCAATGTCAATAAAAAGAATTTTATTTTTAATTGCACTGGATTCTCTTTAATGAAAAGGAAAATTAGATTCAATACTGCTGAGTAGCAATAGAATAACACATCCATCTGATTCTTCTTTTTTGTAAAGTAAGAGTAGTTTTTATCTACATCAAGCATTAAAAAAAATAAACGCTAATCAGCATATAAAATATTCTTACATGTCTTAGTTTATAAAATGAGTGACCAGATATCACCCCATTGGAGTGTTGTGAGATAGAAAAATAAAATAACATTTTCAAATTTAATGTACACACAAATCGCCTGAGTATCTTGTTGAAATGCAGGTTCTGATTCAGCAAGTCTGAGGGTGAGAACAAAGATTCTGCATTTCTAACCAGGTCCCAGCAGATGCTGATTCTGTTAGTCTGGGGACCACACTGTGAGGAGCCAGGTGAGAGAGCAGGAACACTATTCCTAGGAATATGGCTTTGCAAGGATTGTAGGGTAACCTAACCAGATAATGGGAAAAAAATGATGGTAAATACATTTTAAAGTAAAATATAATGCAAATGCCAAAATAACTGTCAAAAGTCAAACTGCATAAAATTGTTTTATTAGAAATAAGATGGGACAGCCAAGGGGACCTGTGCAAATCTTTTCATTCTCCCTTCATTGTGTTTCCCGATACTCAACAGCCAGCTCATTCCTTCTGGCTTACCTTCAGTTCATGAGGCTAAGAAGAGGAATATTATTTGCATCTGTCTAAATGTTATGACCCAGATTTTCCAAAATAATCCTAATTTCAAATCTCTATCTCAGTTTTCCTTTTAGCACTTTTATTTCTGTGGGATTGTAAATCTTCATTTTTGATTCAGAAAACATGGCCAACGAATGAGAGGTGGTCGTCTCACCATTCTCATTGCTCCCTCACGGTCCAGCACTGGTTGGCGTGGAACTGGGGCCTGCACATCATCCCTCCAGGGCCCTGGTGCTTTCATCTTGTGGCTCCACCATCCCCTGGAGCCTCAAGGACTCCTGCTGGCAGAGAATGAAAGAGAGAGGGAGCTTGGCAATGCGGAGACCAAGTCTTGTCCTGTAGACATCACCTCGTCCCATGGGGAGAACCCAGGCACGCAGCTCCAGCAACTGGCCTAGCGGTGTGACCAAGAGGGAAGGAACAGTGAGCATTGTCTCTGGAGTGTCACCTAATTGATTTCCGACTATCGCTGAGTCCTTCTGAGTGATGAAGAGTTCACTGCGCTTGAAGAGTGAAGCCAAACCATGCCTGGAAGTGTAGCAGAATGCGTGATCCAGAAGAGCTCCGAGACCACACCTCCTGCTCGGGGAGGCGGGTATGGAGAACTCTTAGGTCTCCTGGGCCCAGGACATCCCAGCAGTACAGCATCCTGGGGAGTCAAGGGAGGTTCAGCAGGGCAGAAGGGCCTGGTGTTCACCCAACAACCTTCACAATAGTCTGTGACATGGATACCATCCTGTTTGTAGGGAAACACGTGAAGAATCAGGAAATATCTATAAAGTGCTAATAAGAGGAGGAGCCAGGATTCCAAATGTCTATTGTAGTCCAGTGCCCAACTTACACCACATTGCCCCACTGCATGTGGATGTGATGGTTAGACAAGCCCAACTACATGGCCCCGAGGGTGTCTGTGCATGTAAGGGACTACGTCTATGTGTTTGTGTGGTTGTGTACGTGTGTCTGTGTGTGTGGTCTATGTGTGAGTGTGTATGTCTATGTGTGTGTGGGTATGTCTACATGTTCGTGTGACTGTGTGTGTGGTGTATGTATGTGTATGCATGTTTATTTGTGGGTGGGTGCATGTGTGCGTGTGTCCAGGAAAGACAGACAAGGTTGGTCACAGTTTATGCATATGTTACACGCAGAGGAAAGTCATACCACCACAGTTTCTGCCCAATTATTTTTAAACTCTCAATATGGAAAATCTAGCCACATGGAAACATTTGTTGACAACACAGAAATGCTTTTTCATAGTTTAGCACAAATGTGTCCTACTAATGCCAACTTAGGTGGCATGATTTCCAGTTTACATTCAAGTGAAGATCACTGTGGCCTCACCCGGAGCTGGCGCCAGCCCTCCATCTGAGGTGCGTGGCCTTTGTTATTTATTTAAGTTTTAAATTGAAGCTGATCCTAATCCCATTTTCAGTCTGCGTGGTTGTGTGTGTGAAATAAAAGCCCTGCTATAAAAAAAATTACATGGGCAGGCTAACAATGACTTTATTTCTTTGAGTTTGAAAGAACCGAGCCAACAGCAGGGAAGGAATGTTCCCACTCTGGAAATTAAATTTATATCCTGAGGAAAGTCAACTGCCTTTTGGAAAATCTCAGGTAACATCCAAAAGTTTAGCAAACGGTTAATCATAAACACACATCAAGTGTCTATTCCAGACAAGACTTGGCGGCTGCAATCCTCCACGTATGGCTCTGTTCCTCTGTCACCCACAGAACTGCCTGCCTAGGGAACCCCTCAACTGAGAGGGAACACAGAATAAGATTTAGCTTTTGAATTTGCAAATTTTTATTTGACAAAGATCTGCAATCATCCTTTTTAATTTGAATGTCTTGCCATGACAAATACAGGGTAAGAAAAATTTGATGGGCCAAGAGAGGGGTAGAGATGAAAAAATAAACCATAGAGTCAGTTTATTCCCAAGGAGCCAATTAGCTTCTCAGAGAAAGGGGTGGGGAGTGGAAAGAAGGAAGGGAGGGAGGGAGGGAGGGAGGAAGGAACGAAGGAACGAAGAAAGGAAGGAAGGAAGGAAGGAAGGAAAGAAGGAAGGAAGAGGAGGAGGGAGGGAGGAAGGGAGGGAGGGAGGAATCATGAATCCAGATTTGTTTTCCAAAGGTTGCCCAAAAATCACACACAACACTAATCGTGGCTTTACCTATAAAATGTCTTAGAATTAAGGTTTGCTGTAGGTTTGCAAAACTATTGAAGGGGAGTTTTAAATGCATTCACCGTCATCTTTTGCTATTGTATTTTGAAGCTATTCCCATTTAAAGCTTTCCACACATTCTGATCTCAAACGACGAAAACTGCTTTCCGGCTGCTGAAGGTTCTCCGTCAGGGTCTTCCAGTTCCCGTCAGAATGCCCCCAGAACATGCAGAAGCTGCTCCATCCGGTGGTCTGAGAGCAGCAGGACCAAGCGCAGATCTGGCTCGGACCTCCCTTACCCGGTCTGCTGCCTCTGCGGATGGTGTGCAATGACGGCAACAGCACCTGGCCCAGCACCCTCTGCTGTAGCTGGTGGGGAGCAGGGGCTGAGGCGCAAGGAAGAAAAGGAGGTTTCTCAGTAGCCCCACCACCAAGACCGAGAAGGCTCAAAGGGATGCTCTGTAGCTGGAATGTTCCTATTTGCAGGGCACGCCCCGTGGGAAAGATGAGGAAAAAGATTGGAGCTGAGCAAACTGGCTCTGAATCCTGCTTGCCACATAACTTTGAGGAAATTATTTAATCTCCTTGAGACTCAGTTTCTTCACCTGTAAGAGGGACACCAGGAGCAACCCATCAGTGTGGCTTTGAGACTTAGCAATGCTGGCTGATAGGGACACTCAGCAAACCGCACCCATCGATTGGGTCCCATCACACGCACATCCCCGGGCGCTCCCCGAATGAGCAGTCTCTCAGTTCCCACTGGACCATTGCCATCAGGACAGAGCCACACTCCAGTACAGCTCTTTTTTTAAAAGCTATGCCTTGGTTTTATACCCTCATTTCTGTTTTCTTCATGGACAAACCTTTCCGAGGATTGTCCACACACTCTGTCTTCATGTTTCCCTCCCATTTACTGCTTTCCGCCCTTCAGTCTAGCTTCCATCAGCAACATACCACCGATGTTGTTCTTGCAATTGTTACCATCACCTCCATTTTCTTAATTTCTGTCCTGATCTTCCCTCCAGGAGCACTCTTCCCAACTGAGCCTCCATCCTAGAATCACTCTCCTCCCTTGGCTTCTTCCATTTGGCTCTCTTCTGGGTCTCCCCATCTGGACACCTCCTCCATTTTGTTGGTGGGCCTCTCCCCTTGCTGAGCCCTAAATGTTGGGCAGCCCTAAGCCTTCTTCTCATCTCTTCCAGAAATTCTATTACCATCTTCACACTACGGACTCTGAATGTTCATCTCTAGCCAGACTTCCTTCCAGGCTTCAAACTTGAATATCCAGTGGGAACCACAGGCATCGTGTCTGAAAGGAAACTCTGATTTCTCCCCTAAAATATGTACCTGACACTCAGTCCCCTCAACTCAGTAAATAGGGCCACCACTCATCCAGTTACTCACGACAGTGACCTAGGCACATGCCTCAGTCTTTCCTGTCTCTGAATGTTCACACCCAATTCCCAGCAAACCCCGTCAAACCAACTCCCAGAACGCATGCTGATCCATCCTCAGGTCCTTCTACTTGGCCACTGGTCTTTCATGGGGACAGATGCCAACACCTAACCGGTCTTTCTGCATTCACTATGGTGCCCTAGCTCCACCAGTTGACCTCCTTTCCTAAACTCCTTGTCAGGAGACCCTGCTTATCCTATAGGTCCTTGCTCATCTCTCCACCCTCATCTTGGTTTACTCTCTCTGTCTCTCTCACTGACTCACATGGCGTTTTGTCGGTTCCTAGAATACGCCAAATTGTGTTTTTACTGAAGGGCCCTTTGCACGTGCTGTTTCCTCCATCTGGAATCCTCTAAACTATTTGCGTGAGTAATCCTGCTCTTGCTTTATGCCTTAAAATATCAACCACATGAAGCCATTCCATCTCCCACATCCTGTCGTGAGAATCTTAGTTTGCTCTAGAGCAGGTGCCCTGATGGGTGGGCTAAGACTGTCTTATTTGACCCTGCATCTCCAGCACATGGTGCAATGCCTGATGTATAGCAGGCACTTAATAAATAGCTGAAGAATGAAGGAAAATCATTATCTTTAATAATAAAACGTGCTGCATATTTCACGGAGTACGCAAATCAAATTACACAATGTTATTGGAAAACACTTTGTAATTGTGAAACAATTTAAATAAAATATATTGGCACTTTACCTACTAAGCATATATATTGATAAAATTTTAATAAATAAAATGTCTAATCCCATAATCATAAAAGGCATTGAAATTTTTTTAAAAGAAAATGCATGCAGATTTTTAGAAATCCTCCTCAGCAAATTAACTTTCCATGCCAATACCGTCTATGTGGGAGCATTCTTTCACTCACCCCAAATAATATGTAACAGCCTGGTCTGTGGCAAGCTCTGTTTTATCCGTTAGAACACGTTTGGCTGCAAGTAACAAACAAAACTATGACCAAAGTAAAAACAAAAGCAGTAATAATAACAACATGACTCAAGCTGACTTAAAATAATAAGGGAATTTATAATCTCATACGACAAGAATGTCAGAGGTAAATTGCACCCCAGGATTAGCTCACAGGCTCCAGAGATGTCATCTGAAACCCCGGATCTCAGATGGGAAGATCTCTCCACTCTGCTCTCCTTTGACAAAGACTCTCCTTGACCAAACTTTAGTCAGGCTCCTCTGAGCTCTCTTCTTGACTAGACCTCGACCTCAGCCAGCCACCCTGCCCTTGGCCTGTCAGACCCAATTTTAGTAAAGAATCCTAAGTCAGTTTAGCGAGAATTCCCTACCCTTGAAGTCTAATCAAGTTCCTCATAGTAATTTTCCATCTGCCAACCTGCGACTCTGCTCATCGGCTATAACCCCCTGGTTGTCTTTGTTGTATTTAGAGTTCAGCTCAGTTCCATACTAAAGTCGGTAGCTCAAATAAAATCTGTGTTGCTGTTTTTAGCAAGTGTCTATTATACCTTGCTATTGGCTTTCTTCTCAGCTTGGTCACAAAATGACTAAAGCATTTCTACGGGTCAGATCTTGCCATGGCAGCGCTGGAAAACAAAGGAGCATGTGTCTTTCTTGAGAGCAAAGAAATCTTCCTGAAGCAATCCAACAGACTCCCTCATCTCGTTGGGGCCACAGGCCCATCCCTAAAGTGCGTGGGACTGCCACACTGCCTTACACTCGGTATTTAGGGGAAGAATGACTGACTGCTGGGGATTCAACCACAAAGCCCGTTACAACTCTGCTAGAGATGCAACAGAGAGCATGACAGCTGACCTCCTCACCTGCAGAGAGTGTCATGTGGGAAATCACCCTGATGCAGTGGTAGCCTTCAAGCACACGACTGGGTAAGCTATCCCAGCGGTCACAGGCAGAGTAAAATGCTCAAATCACACGGGTATTACTCAAAGCAATTAAAGAAGCAAGTGGAAAGAGATGGGGTAAGTTAGCACGCTTGGGATAAGGTATGAGCAACGTGGACCATACCACCTGAATGCTGGGTATGTGATGTTCATATCTCCTTTCTCTCTCTTTCTCTCTCTCTCTTCTGTCTGTCTATCTATCTATCTAGCTAGCTAGCTAGCTAGCTATCCATCTATCTATGTGTCCATCTGTCTGTCTATGTATCTGTCTGTCTATCTATCTATCTATCTATTTATCTATCTACCCATCTATCTATGTGTCCATCTGTCTGTCTATGTATCTGTCTGTCTGTCTATCTACCTATCACTCTCTCTCTCTGCTGCATCAGCCTTTCCCACCAATGATGTGGTTACAAGGACCAGAGTTCAGTTTTGAGCAAGGAGATGCACATTAAGAAGGAACCCCGGGTCAGTGACATACAGCAGTTTCTCTACTAGACAAGTGCAGGAACAAGGACACCTGGCTGTACGTTGCCAATTGGCCTAAGGAGCAATAATGAGTTTTACTTGTGTTTCTTCCTCTTCTTGGGAAGAAGGCACACGAGGCCAGAATGTGTGTCACCAATACATGGCTGAACTATGGCCTCATCATTAAGTGCTTATGTATATTTAGTGTATTCTGAATATTTAGTGACTCATACATTTAGTTTCATGTGTATTCTGCATACAATTATTTGGTAAATCATTTACTACTCGTTCCGTCTCTTTCTATCTCTATTTAACACTCACATGCTACTAACTACTCGTCTATTCTTAGCACAATCTATGACCTCTGTCTGCCCATGTCTAATAAACGTTTTGCTTAATAGCTCCTTTCCTATACTTAAATGTCTTAAAAGTTTCCCCCCATGGTTCACAGACTTATTCATCTTTTATAATAGAACTGAATACTCTCAATAGTAAATGCACATTATAGAGCCCAAAGTCTAGTAATTCTAATAAACAAAAATTAATGGACTTGAATAATTAAAGATTGTTTGTAGCGTTGAGAAGTAAATAAGCAGGTTCCAACAGAGAATGGCAGGGAGATCTATGCTAGGGAGTGTGGCCAGGGATGGCTTTTGAAGGAGGCCTGAAGGATGAGTAGGACAAGCCATGCAATGAGACAGAGGGGCATCCCAGGCAGAGGGGAGAGAAGACCCCAAAGCCCAGTTGCAGGAGCACACTAGGTGTGTTCTAGGACCTGACAGAGCCAAGAGTAGGGTGCTTAGTGAGCAAAGAGGAAAGATCTAGGAGTTGCTCCTGAGAAGGTAAGCAGGAGCGAAATATTGCATTGGAGGCCATTGGGAACCTTAAACAGGGGTGTGTCATAAACTGCTTGATTTATGCCTTTAAAAATTCATCCTGGCTGCTATTTGGAGACTGGGTTGACAAGCAAACCAAGGATGGAAACAAGTAAACAAGTCAGGAAGCTGTTGTGATAATCCAGCTCAAGACGATGACAGTGTGGACAAAGATGGCAGAGTGGAGATGGAGAAAAGTGGGTGGTTTTAAGATATATTTTGAAGATCAAATCAACATGACTTACTGGTGAATGGGATGAAGGAGAGTGGAAGGGAGGAGTTAAGGGTGACCACTGGCTTGAGGAACTCGGGGGATGGCAGTGCCGTTTCCTGAGTGGGAAGTAAACAATTTGGGAGGAAGACTCAAGAGTTCTACTTTAGACAGGTCTTGTTTGAGTTGCCTATGAAACGTCCAAGAAGAGATGATGTAATAATTCAACTTGCATTTCAAAAGCAATGTCTGAGCTAGAGACATAATTTGTGCCTTCTCAGTGTCAAGATGGCATCTGAGGTCCTGGAGATGAATGAGGTCACCCAAGCGAAGAGAACAGATGAAGAAGCGAGGAGGGCAAAAACAGGCCAAGTTCTCATGAGAGAGCACTCACTCATCACATGGCCCAGTTTCTGGGTACCCTAGGTCGAGGTCTCTATCCCAGACAAATGAAAAATTCATCTTTATGCAAAAACCTATACATGAATATCTATAGCAACTTTATTCATAATTGTCAAAAACTAGAAGCACCCAAATGGCCTTCAGTGGGTGATTGGAAAAACTGTGTTTCATCACACAACGGAATCCTCAGTAATAAAAATGAATGAGCTATTGATAGAGGGGTGGAAATTAATAAAAGAAAATTTAACTACACTGGAGCTGGGAAAGCCTGCAGAGGGATCTCTGATGTCCCATGACCCATGGTCAATTACACCAAACGGGAAGAGACAAACTCTTGCATCCCTGCGAGGAAGTGCAATTACTTACTGAAGGAAGATTTCTCTCCCCACCTGGCAACAGCCCAGTCAATGAGAAATGCCACAGCTCAGCCAATGAGAAGCCTCCACAGCTCAGCCAATGAGAAACACCACAGCTCAGCCAATGAGAAACCTCCACAGCTCAGCCATTGAGAAGCCTCCACAGCTCAGCCAATGAGAAACACCGCAGCTCAGCCAATGAGAAGCACTGCAACTCAGCCAATGAGAAACCTCCACAGCTCAGCCATTGAGAAGCCTCCACAGCTCAGCCAATGAGAAGCCGTTGCTGCCCTGAATTGTTATGTCCCTCAATGGACTTTTATTTAGAACAGCCCCTCTCTACTCTGCTTTTTTCTCTGTAAAAGCAGCTCCCCTCTTTTCTTTTCCGGATTTACCTATGGTTTGCCATAGCATGCACATCCCTAATTGTAATTCTTTTGACTATTCCCAAATAAACTCATTTTGAGATAAAATGACAGACAAATTTGCCTTCTCAGTTGACACAGGAAACAATACAGGCAAACCTCAAGTGCGTTATGCTGAGGATGGCACAGGCCAGAGTCGTACATACATGCCACACGATTCCATTTATAAGATACTCTGGAAGAGGCAAAACCGTAGAGTCGGAGAACAAATCAGTGGTCACCAGAGAGCAGGGGCAGCAAGAGAGAATTCCCTGGGTGTTAGAATTGCTCTGTATCCTGTTTGTGCTGGTGGCTACTAAAGCCAGTATGTGCTAAAACCCCTAGAACATTACATACAAAATGTGAATTTTACTGTACGCAAATTCTTTTGAAATAAAATAAATGTTTTTTAAAAAGCCCAAAGGGGCCAGCCCGGTGGCACAGCAGTCAAATTCACACATTCCGCTTTGGTGGCCCGGGGTTCACTGATTTGGACCTACACACCACTTGTCAAGCCATGCTGTGGCAGGTGTCCCACATATAAAGGAGAGGAAGATGGGCATGGATGTGAGCTCAGGGCCAGTCTTCCTCAGCAAAAAGAGGAGGATTGGTGGCAGATGTTAGCTCAGGGCTAATCTTCCTCAAAAAATAATAAGATAAAAATTTATTTTAAAAATTTAAAAAGCGCAAACCTAGGAGACCTTATATAACTTCTTTTGTCAACTAACCTCAAGCGGTGCCCAAAACAGTGCGTTACTTGGACCTCTGAAACTAATCCGAGGTGACATTGCTGCGTATGAGATCACCAACTCTCTCTCAGGAGAGATTAAAAACATAAGCAGAAAATACATTTTTATTCCCCAGAAGGGCAGTCGTCTGTAAATCTGAAACCAAACTAACTACAGCTGCCAGACTGCCCTTAACCAGCAACATATCCCCTTTTATTCTGACCAAGTTCACTGCACGGAGTCAGCGCTAGAACTCTGACGCACTCCCGTGAAAAAATCCTGGGTCAGCACCTCTTCCTAAACCAGCAGGGAGTTTGAGAAATAAAGTTGCATGCCCACGATGAGTACGAATCAACAAACTCAATCAGTCTTCATCCACTTCCCCTTTAAAACTGAATTGCTCGTGTAATTCTTTTCTATGAAACAAATTGTCTCGCTACAATTGGAAGATATAATTTATCAACTCTATTTTGCAATGAAAAGTAATGATAATGTGGTGTCTTCATGCTACACCTTGGGGAAGCCCAGGACTGATGTGAAGTCAATTCTGCACCCCATCCTAAGGCGTCTGGTTACCCAGAGTAAACCAGGGCTTCTGGGGCAAGCTGGGGCTCCCTCTGGCGGCTGCCTCAGGAGTCTGCTCTGGGATAACGCCCAAGTCCAAGTTGCATTGTCTCAAACCAACAAAAGCAGGAACCCACCTTGGGTACAGGGAAGCATCCGTCCATCCAGAGCACATGGACATAGACAGTGCCAAGACAAATGGCAGCATGAAGTAAGCGATCCGTAGTGTTCTGTTGACCAATTGACCCCTTGGAGAGAGCAAGGCAATACAACTCTTTTTCATAGGTCTGCAGAATCTCCCCTGCCCAATTAGAAGCCATTCCAACAGGCATCCCTGCAGGTGTCCGTGACCTGGGAGCCTGCAGAATTCCCTGAGCTAGAGATGCCCTCCTGCTGGGATGTCTTCATCCTAGTCTCCCCGGGGAAGCCTTCTTCTTTTACTATTCCTCTAAATGAAACTCTTTATCTGCGATACGATAGAGAAAGACCAGGAACAAGAAAAGCAAGTTATCAGAAATAAGGCCCCAGGACTGCTAGATTTTTAACCTTCCCGAGGGTGAGACCGTCTCTTCCTATGACATGCAGCCCTCAGATTACGACTGGTGGGTCAGTTTCACAGGAAGGACGCCCCCGAATCACAGAGAGTATGAAGAAGAGGTAACGAGCATGGGTATTTCCCTCACTCGGCTTCACTGAATTTAGACTTACCATTGCCTTCTTTTCTCACGTTTAATTATTAAAAGTGAAGACAATCTGGTAACTTACCTATAAAAGATAAACAAAGATGTATATGCAAAGACATTAATTGTAGCATTTTAATGAAATGTTGGAAATGAACTCATGACCTTGGGAACGTGGGACTGGTTCCCTGCCAGTGGAGTCTATCCCTTACAGTGGAACATGACACAATCATGGAGAGAATAATGCTCATCTGTAACATTGACATGGCAAGAACTCCATGGTGTGTTGTGTGTCACGAAGAAAGCTGCCCTCTAAGATGAGATACAATTGATGTCAACATGTCTATACTTACATTTTTCCAAAGGAGACATACAAATGGCCAACGGGTACGAGAAAGGCCCTTAACATCGCTAATCATCGGGGAGATGCAAATTGAAACCACAGTGAGATATCGCCTCACACCTGTTAGAATGGCTATCACCGAAAAGACAACAGGTAACAAATGTCGGCGAGGATGTGGAGAAAAGGAAAGCCTTGTGTACTGTTGGTGGGAACATAAACTGGTTCAGCCACTATGGAAAACAGAATGGAGGTTCCTTAAAAAATTAAAAATTGGTCTGCTCTGTGGCCCAGCAATCCCACTCTTGGGTTTACATCTAAAGGAACTGAAATCAGTATCTTAAGAGATATCTCACTCCCCTGTTCATTGCAGCACTATTCATAATAACCAAGCTACGGAAACAACCTAAATGGCCTTCGATGGACGAATGGATAAAGAACATGTATATATACACAATGAATCTTATTCAGCCCTAAACAAGAAGGAAATTCTGCCATGTGTGACAACATGGATGGACCTTGAAGGCATTATGCTAAGTGAAATGAGCCAGACAACGACAGACAAATACCGTATAGTATCACTTATATGTGGAATCTTAAAAAAAAAAAAAAGTTCATAGAAACAGAGAGGAATAGCGGTTCATGGGCTGGGGGAGTGGCAGGAATGGGGTGATATAGGTAAAAGGGTACAAATTTTCAGTTATAAGAAGAAGTTTTGAGGATCTCATGTACAGTGTGGTGACTGCACCTAATAACACAAGACTGTATACTTGAAAGTTGCCGAGAGTAGATCTTAAGCATTCCCACCACACGCGAAATGGCAACTATGTGAGGTGATGGATGTGTTAATTATCTTGATCTTGGCAATCATTCTACATTGTGTGTGTATAGAAAATCATCACATTGCACCCTTTAAATGCATACAATTATATCTGTCAATTATTCTTCCGTAAGGTTTAAAACATGTCTGTACTTGTGTAAAGAGAGATCTGGAAAGGAAGTTTACTGAACTGTTAACAGTTTTTAAGTGATTTTTTAATTTTTTCTGTTTAATGTCCTGTTACACTTCAATTTCTACATATATATGTGTTATGCATATAATTGGAAATACGGTTGTTTGCATTACTTTAAAGTAAAAAGACAGGATGATTTTTACAAAGTCTTCTCTAACTGTGCGGGAGGAGGGGGGAGTTCTATTGATGGTTAACAATTTTAGGGGAATTCAGAAATCTAGATGAATTCTGGTTTTTACTCCTCTATTTCAAGATCACCAATAGCAATCTGCTGAAGAGACCAGTGTGGAATAACTTAAGAAAATCAAGCCCAAAAATGAGGGGCAAATCTTCTAAAAGAATCAACTATGCTCATCCCCCAGATTTCAGTTCAATTATGGGTTGCCAGAGCGTGGTCTTCCAGATGAGGTCAACCCTCACTCTGATAAGCCATCAGTGACCTGGGCATTCTGCTCTATGTCACTTATCACAGTTCAAGTGTGACATTTTGTTGATTGATTATTTGACCAACACTGGCCTGCCCCACTGGACTGCAAGCTTCAGAAGACACGCACCATTTTTTTTGTTTTTTTGTTTATCATTTCACCCTTATCATCTGGCAAAGCCACCGACACATATAATGGGCTCAAAAAATATGTTTGAATAAGTGCATAAAAGCACTATAGCATACTTTTTAAAAATAATTATAGCACTTAGGTTGTGAAGCACAATTTAAATTACCTGTTCATCTTAAGGTTGCATTTTGTCCTCTCTGCTTTGAGTGCATAATTTACAGCAACAAACTACACACTCTTTTTTTTCTTGACAATTACCTAGTTATTGCCATCCCTCTAAGATGCCACAAAGACTGGAGGAACCGAACAAGGATGTTTCATTGTGAGAAAAGGTAAAACACATAAATCCCCGGACTTGGAAGCTGGGACCCTTCCAAATCCCAAGGACTGTGCATGCGTGATCTGACAAATTAGTGTGGTTCCCCTGTAAACCCTTAACAAGCGGCAGAATCTATTCAAGGTCATTCAAAGAGATACAACAGCAAATCCACAAGAGGGAGCTAGAAACCCAGAAATGGTCCCATTTCAGGGCTCCAGGATCTGCGTGTACCCTGCTCAGAATCACCGGGGGCTTTTAGAAACAAGAATCAATGAGATAGATGTGTGCCCGCACTTTGAGTATCAGCGAGGAGGACAGGCAGAGGTTAAGTTGTGCTGACTCTCAAACACAGCAGCAAAGGATATTACATTGCCCCAAGATGAAAAGAAAAGAAAACAAATATTCTTTAAAGTTGGAGGAGCAGGTGGTGAGCTCCCGGTCAGGAGTAAAACTTCTTTCAACTGAGGGCACTCCACCCGGAGTCTGCTCAAAGTGTGAAATGACATTGCACACTTTACAAAGGAGTAATTTTGTTATCTTTCCTTCTTAAGTGCCTTACAATAAACTTGTTGCACAGATTTTTCAAATCAACCAAATGTCCCCAGAGTTTCACTAATCATATGCTTACTATGAAACGCGGTTACTAGGAACATTGGGCTATATTAATTGAAGCATATTTATCAGACCATGGGAGGTCATAATCCCACTATAATAATCACTGCTACTTTGAATAGTCATTATTTTTTAACCCTTAGAACAGCTGTGAGCGGCAGAAAACTAGGGGGCCCTGTATCCCAGTGTTTAGGAGAATAGGCGCCAGTTCGGCTTTGTGACCTTGAGACGTCTTTACCAGCTGCCTAGAGTCATAAGACTTCTGTGAGATGATGCTTGGGAAGCATCTGCTTAGTATCAGGCTGGGTCTCAGTAAACACTCAAAACATAGCAGCAATCATTTGCTAATGACCTGACAGATGGGGGATCCAAGATTCTTCTAGTTACAAGACTCGCCAAGATCCCAACAACTATAAGAGGGTGGACCAGAGTTCAAATCCAGGTCTGGTTTTATTTTTAATTCCTAGTCCCTTGTCATTCACCTGTTCCTCGGCCACCTTTTCCACTCCATCTTGCCATGGTGACATCACAGACACACCTTTCCTTCGCCATGAGATGATATTCAGATAATACCCCATAATATCGATGGGTCTCTTCCTTGATAAATTGAGATTTCCACAACTTCTTATATCTTCAGTGGTTCCCTGTCAGTCTACTCTGCTGGGCAAACTCCCTCTGCTTGCAAAATCCTTAAAAAACACAAACAAGGAAACACAAACGCCCTTTCTCCTTCCTGCCTCCCGTCCGCTCCAGGCCTGGCTTGCCCCTTCATGATGCACATCACATGCTTGTTTATAAAGAGCCGTCTGCTATTTACCCCCTCCGTCAGCCCCTCTCTCTCTGGCCCCTTGCAATGTGGCTGCAATACTACTGCTAGCCTCCTACTGTGCGGGAATGCAGAGGTCCCGGTAACAATGGATGTATATAGATGTAGAGATAAAGATAGAGGAGAGATATGTAGATATATGATTGCTATGTGTAGATAGAGCTACGGATATCCAATGCTTTACTCTGTCTTCTCTCACCCTTGACAACACTAAGCACCCCTATGCAGCTCCCAGCTCCCGAGCCCCCACCCATTGGCTTCCTGACCCCATTTTGTACTTTCTTGCTTTTCTCCAACTTAGCCAACTTGTCTGGTTTCTTTGATTCCTCCTTGTGCTTCCTCCTGACTTTCTCAGTTTCTCTTAAAAATCATAGAATTTCAGGATGATAAGTGATCTCAAAAGCTATGTGGCTCAACCCCCCTCTTCTGTCTGACCTCCCTCTTGGCCCCCCGTAGCCCTCTCTAAACCCCCACGTGCAGGGCGGTGCGCCTTCACCTAGCTAACAATAGAGAAAGATCTGTCATTTATCCCATCAAAACTGGCTTCCTGCCCTCTTCAGTTGTGCCCCTTGAGGTCACCAAGAGCAAGCACATTCTCTGCCTCCACACAGTCACTCCAGATATGGAAGGCTCTTGCCTCACCCTGACTTTGCCCCCAAACCCTGAGGTCTCTTCTCTCCAGATCACAGCCCAGGTTTCTTCAACTGCAACTCATAAAATGTGGTTTCTTTTTCTCCGCTTTCCTGTCATTGACTCCATACCAATTTACCCATATTTAAACTCTGTATTTTGCTTCCTGAGAGAATCAGCACAGAATACAGAGGGATACTCACCACTCTGGGCCTGGAGAAGATGTGATGGGGGGGTCGATTCCCAGCTGGAAGGAGGCCATAGATGGATAGATGGATGGATAGATAGCTAGATAGCTAGAGAGACAGATAGGCCAACAAACAGAGATAGATGGGTGGATGGATGGATAAATAGATACAGATAGTAGATAATAGATAGATAGATAGATAGATAGATAGATAGATAGATAGACAGATAGATAGATAAACTGGATTTACATCAGAAGGAAAGTCAAATCCGCCAGGCTAAATAAAAGCTGTTTATTTCAATGCTGAAAGATGACAAGAGCAGTAAAGGTGAGTTTGATGATCAGATGTGTGCATGGAGTTTGTCCCACAACAGTTGTGAGTCAGCGTGTGAATGGTGGAAGGGTGTTGGCAGTCCACTGTCTGTGGTCCTGACCACACACTGATGGCCAAGTCTTGTCCACAGTTCTGGCTCCACCAGCACAACTTGCACCCCAGAATGCCTAGTTCTCTTATTCTCAAATCTTTACCGCACTCTGAAATTATCCTTTTTGGCTTATTCACTTGGGTTTTTTCCTACACCCCATCCCACACCTGTGGAGAAAACTGTCTAGTTCACAGGGGTGGTGTCAGTACCCGCATGCAGTAACAACTCCATAATATCTGTTGAAGCAACAAGCAACTTAGTACATGGATGAGCATATGTTCACACACACAGGAGGATGGGCTGACGCACGTGATTTTAAAACGCAAGGACCTCGGAAACTTTGCCAGTGTTGTTTCGCCATCGTGTGGCCTTTTAGATTATTGCAGCTCTTTAGCTGCACTGCTTTTTCACAACTGTCCAGATGAGGATGATTCTTGTTGTGTTTGCCCCATTGGCTGGGGGAGTGAAGTCAGAAACTAATGGGACCCCCTACACTCCCCTGCTCCTCTCCTACCTCCCTTTCTGTCTATATCTGGGACACTGCCACAGCATGGCTTGATGAGCGATGTGTACATCCACACCCAGGATCCAAACCCATGAACCCCGGGCCACTGAAGTGGAGCACATCAACTTAACCTCTATGCCACTGGGCCAGCCTCTGTTTCTTCAAATATTTTTTTCTACACGAATCTCTTTTTCTGATGCTCTGGAACCCAATGACACATAATTTAGACCTTTTGACATTTCCTCATAGTCTCACAGTTCTCCAAGATTCTGTCATCTTTTTTTTCAATAATTTTTCTCTCTGTTCTTCAGATTGGGTTATTTTTATTGATCTACCTTTAGATTTTCTGACACTTTATTCTGTCCTCTCCATTCTGCTGCTGAGCCCATACAGTGAATTTTTAACTTCAATAACTTTTTTTCAGATCTAAAATTTCTTTTTGGTTCTTTTTAATAATTTCTATTTCTCTGTTGTAAACTTCTATCATTACATTTATCTCAAATGTATTTATCATTACTTCGTGGAGCATAGTGATAATAGCTGCTCTCGTAATCCTCATGTCTGGATATCTTGGAGTTAGCATCTGCTTACTGTTTTTTCACTAGAGATCAAGTCACATTTTCCTGATTCTTTGTATGTTAAGCAATTTTGTATTTATCAGGGACGTGTGAATGTTATGTTGCTTTGACTCTGGACTTTCATTATATTCCTCTGGAGAATATTGATGATTGTTTTATCAGGCAATGAACACAGTTAGATTCTGAGAACCAGAATTCCCATCTCAGGCAGCTAGGATATCAAACAATTGCAGGTGATTATTTTTGACAAGTGCCCTGGGGATAGGGCTATGCCCACTGAGCAAACTCTCAGTCAGGTCAAATAAACACAAGCCCTATGAATGGGTCTTTTTCAGGGACCCACAGGTCAGACAACAACTTGGTTGCTTCCAAAATTTGGAAATCATGAATAAACCTGTTATAAGCATTTGTGTGCAGGTTTTGAGAGAGTTCTTCACTAACAGTGCATGCTCACAATTGCCTGTTCTCCTGCTGATTAAAACTAAAGTCTCTGGAAAAGACATAAAGGGTAACCACTTGTGGACTCTGAAAGTAAACAAAAGCAGGTGGATTGTGAAAGGGAGTAAAAAAATTAGAGAAACTACATGAAATGGAGTGAGCTTCCTGTTTATTTTTAACAAGCATACCAAAACAATAAAATGGGGAAAGAATAGTCTTTTCAACATATGGTGCTGGGACAACTAGATATCCACATGTGAAAGAGTGAAGTTGAATCCTTCTCCCAGACTACACACAAAAATTAACTCAAAATGTATCTAAGATCAAAACGTAAGAGCCAAAGACATAAAACTCTTAGGAGAAAACATAGAAATAAATCTTCATGACCTTGGTTGGGCAATGGTTTCTTAGATATGACACCAAAACACAAGCAACAAAAGAAAAAAATGGATAAACTGCACTTCATCAAAATTAAAAACTTTCGTGCATCCAAAGACATCATCATCAAAAAAGTGAAAAGATAACGCAGAGAATGGGAGAAACATTTGCAAATCGTATATCTGATAAGGGACTTGTATCCAGAATATATAAAGAATTCTAACAACTCAACAAGAAAAAGACAAATAATTCAAATTTTCTTAATAGGCAAAGGATTTGAATAGGTATTTATCCCAAGAAGATGCAGAAATGGCCAATAAGCACGTTATCTTTGTCAGCTTGGGCTGCTATAAAAATTTACCACAGACTGAGTGACTTAAACAACAAACATTTATTTTCACAGTTCTGGAGGCTGGAAAGCCCAAGATCAAGGCACTGGCAGATTCAGTGTCTGGTGATGGCCTGCTTCCTGTTTCATAGACAATTGTCTTCTCGCTGCGTCCTCACATGGCAAAAGAGGCAAGAGAACTCTCTGAGGTCTCTTTTATAAGAGCACTAATCTCGTTCATGAGGGCTGCACCTTTATGGCCCAATCAACCCCCAAAGGCCCCACTTCCAAATACCATCACACTGGGGAGTTAGGATTTCAACATATAAATTTGGGGAGGACACAAACATAACACACATGAAAAGATGTTCAACGTAATTAGTCAATAAGGGAATGCAAATCAAAAGCACGATGATATACCACTTCGCATCCACTAGGATGTCTAAAAATTTAAAAAGATAAGCAATAACAAGGGTTGGCAAGGATGTGGATAAATTGGAACCCTCACACGTTGCTGATGGGAGTGTAAACTGGTGCCACACCTTTGAGAACATTTAGGCAGTTCCTCAAAACATTAAATATGGAGTTACCATATGACCCAGCCATTCTACTCCTAGGAATATATCCAAAAGAAATGAAAACATATGTCCACACAGAAACTTACACGTAAATATTTAGAGCAGCATCATGCATAATAGCCAAAAAGTAGAAACAACCCAAGCGTCCATCAGAGGACGAATGGATAAACAAAATGTGATATATCCACAAAGTAGAATAATATTCATCAATAAAAACGAATGAAATACTGATACATGCCATAACATGGATGAATCCTGAAAACATTGTGCTAAGTGAAAGAAGCCAGGACAAAAGAACGCATATTATATGATTCCATTCATGTGAAATGTCCAGAACAGGCAAATCCATAGAACCAGAAAACAGATTGCCGGTTTCCGGGGTGGGGGCGGGGGAGGAATGTGGAATGACTGCTGATAGGTATGGGGTGATGAAAATTTCCTTACATCAGATAGTCGCGCTAGTTGCACAGTCTTGAATATACTAAAACCACTGAAGTATACACTTAAAAAGGGTGAATTTATGGTAGGTGAAATTTATCTCAATAAAGCTATTTAAAATATGAGGTGACATTTTCACCTGTCACAGTGCTAATGTCTGAAAGTCTGATAATAGCCAGTGCTGACAAGGATGTGGGTAAGTAGACACTGTGTATGCTGAAGGCGGTTGTGTAACTCAGGACAACCTCTTTCCCGGGCAACATTTTTTGTATTGTTTTTTTCTGTGCACCTTCCTTTTAATAATTTTTATAAAAACATATATTCAAAAATTTCAAAGAGTTATGCAATAAACACCTTAATATCTATCATGCAGCTTATAAAGCAGAATATTGCGAGTATGGTTGACATCATCTCTTGATTCATCTCCCTGATTTTATTCTCCGTACTCCTGACTACAGGAAACCATTCTCCTGAATCTGGTATTCATCTCCATACAAACAGCTATGTTTCGACAGCATACGTATCTATTCCAAAACTGTATGTGGTATATTTAAACTTTTATTTTGCAATAATCTTAGACTGAAAAAAATCTTGGAAACATAGTACATAGAGTTCTCATATATCCTTCACCTAGCTTACTCTGATAATGAAAATTTATATAATCATTACGTAACTATCGAAATCAGGAAACTGACATTGGTACAATACTATTAATTTCATGAGTCCAGGAATATTCCTGAACCACCCCCTGCCATGGGTACTAGGATGAAAGCTCTTGGTTTGAGGAACTTGATGATGTTAGTAAACCCATTTGCTACGAAAAGGTACTTTTTACTCCGCTGTCAGATGCATCCAAAAAGGAAAATGTTTCGGTTGGGATGCCTTTCTGTCCATGGGATAGAAGAAAGGGGAGCCAGATGGAATGGAGAAAGAGGGAAAATCCTTCAACAACCATTTGTTCCGTGACTAGCGTGGTCCTTGTGTTCAGAAAGACGTCCTCTGCCCATTCGGGAAGGTACAGTGAGAGGCTCTGCCTGGACTCCGCACTCGAGTGTGAACTATTTTTGTCGGTATTGATGGCTCATAGCTTCAACGGAAAACAGTAGCCTGTTCCCAGCAACCATGCATCATTTATTTCCCTGGACATCCCCAACTTCTCTGGATCCTATGGAGACTGTTATTTCTTCTTTCTTCAATCTTTGCGATGCAGACAAAATCTTCACAGCTTTTCCGCTTTCTAACCAGCAAAAGCAGACGCGGATTGAGCCAAAATAATTGCAAAGAAACAGTTGTGGTCCTGGATCCCTCAAATAGCCAGACTCCTTTTGCACTTTTTATACCTTAAGGGACAGCGTACCAGGAGTAATCTCAGCTTCCTCTCGGCTTTTATCAACGGCTTCTTGGCCTCCAAAAGAAGGGATGGATCAAGCGCCGTGCCCCACAAGGTTCATATGGCCTCCTGGTTCCAGAAGCTGATGTTGAACACCCAGTAAAATTCTACGGAGACCATGATGAAGAGGAACAGCCGGTTTGCAGATGAATGATAAGAATAAACGGGAGAAAAATTGAGCTGTTCTTCTAGCAACTTCTCTTTTAAACCTGGTTCTTATGGATTTGCTTCCACATTTTCGTCCTCATCTTGCTTTGCTCACAGGGGACCTTCTCTCCTTGTTGAAGTGCTCTCTTCTCTCATCTTTCAGTCCATCAACCCTACTTTTGTCCTTCCGTATGGCCATTCCTTGCTCGTTTGCCAGCTCCTCTTGCCCTTTTTGATCTAGAAATGACAATCCCTCAGATTTCCATAATGAGCCCTCTTCTGTGCATTGCCTCAAATTCTGCCTAAGCAACCCCATCTATTCTCTGACTTCATGACCCATCCATGCCCCAACTCCAGAATTTATATGCCCAACCCAGACCTCTTTAAATGGTTATTCGACAAATCCATTTGAAAATCACACAGCTACGTCAAACTTAACGTGTCTAAAATTGTCTTGTTTCCCACCCAATGTGCTCTCCTCCATGGTTCACTAGCTCCACAAATTGTGCCACTATCTATCTTCCTGCTTGGAACAGACCTATGCGTCATTCTTATCTCCCCTGTCCCTTGTCCTGCATCCCCATCAAATCTTGTTCATCCTTCCATGCAAATCTCCCTCTTGGGGCTGGAGTGCCGGGCGCCTTGGTGCAGCAGGCAAAGAGTAGCACCCCTCCTGACACCCCACCCAGCATTCAGGTGGCTGGGACCATGGAGGAACATTTCCACTAGTGTCACTTTATAGAGGAGAGCAGGGAGCTGTGACGATGGCAGCAGTAACTCAGTCATGGGTGGCCGCAGGAGTGACAAGGGCTGGGGAGAAGTTACTGCCCAGGGGCTGCAGCAGGAGGGGCCATTTCCACAAAGGACATGCCAAGGGCTTCATGCAGGATTGCTGCTGAGACTTCCCTCCATCAGAGATGAGTAAGTACCAGGAGCAGCGAGGGGAAGAACGGGGATTCCTGCCGCTGGTGGGGAGGCAGAGAGAAATGCACCTGTGCTGTCATCCAGCACAGCATCCGTCCCCACCTTGCCTCAAGACCAGGAGCCTTAGAAACCAGGGCTGTAGTTGTTTTTCCAGTTTCCCTGGACCAAGCTTCTTCCCCCACCCCCTAGGTAAGGAGTGCTGCCAGAGTGTGACGGCTGTGTGAAAATTAGCACCTTCCTTCAACAGCTGAGGCAAATAAGTCTTCTCAGGACTTCACATCCAATCACCTCAATTTCTAACAGGCAAGGAGGAGGGCAAACAACTTAGGAACAAAATATAAAAGTTTGTTTGTGGGACGTCTCCGTGAAGACCACCTACCTTCTTAGGAACACAAGCTCCTTGTACTGCCTGTCTGAGGAGCAACGTTGCAGAGAGAGCACATGGGATAAACTAGCAAGGTTTTACCCCAAAATTCCAAGGGGCACCGTGGGGCACAAAACTGGACATAGAGAGCTGAGTCACAGCTCGGAGGTTGGTGGTACGTGCCATCTGCCATGTTTGAAGGGAGGGAGAGAGGCAGGACTGCTGGGGGCACCGGATGAGGGAGGGGCGGGGAGCTGCGTGAACAAGGAGCCCACAGCCCTTTACCGAGCATCCTCTGTGGGGGTCAGCCTGTCAGCTTCAAATCCAGCCAGGAGCTTAGGAATCAAGGAAAGAGGGCATGGGTCTGGAATCTCATGACGCCTCTGATTAAATGCTTTCCAAAGGGCAGCTCTAGATTTACAGCAGTGGGAGACCAGGACCACAGGGGTTGTTAATTAATTAATATTAATTATGAATTGTTATTGAGCACATTCCTTACTATCTCTGAAATGTATTTTCCTCATCAGCAAAATTGGGATGGGAAGCACTTAAAAAAGAAATTAAATTTTAAAAAAAGCACTTGACAAGATTGTAACGAAGATTAAAAATATATGTGCGTATGTGTATATGAATATCTATATGCATGCATGAATATGTATATATGTGTGTGCATATGTGAATATGCATATGTTGTGTGTGCATATATGAATGTGTGTGTGGTGTATGCATGTATGAATATGTCTATTGTGTGTAAAGAGACTGTCACATGATCACTTCCTTGTCCCCTGCCTTAGCTGGACCGTACCTCTCCCAGCGCCCACACCACCCCACATGGAGAAGGCTCTCTCAGGGCTCCTGCAGCTGCCTAAGAGAGCAATGTTTGAGGAAAAGCTTTGCCATCCCAGGATGGGCACATCAGCCCTTGCAGGACAGAAGTGTTACCAGTGTGCCCAGCCACCTGGCTGGAACTGATTACCTGCCTGTCCCAACAGATAATCATAACCCATGCTGCCATCCCACACATCCGGGCACTTCCATCATCCCAGTTGTCCTCATCCACACCCTCAGCTTTCCTCCGCTCCATTCACTCCCCAATCTGACCCAATTCGCCGCTCTTCCAAACCCTTCCACCACACAGCTAAAAACTTCCTTTTTACTTTAAATTTGCACCGCTTTACTGGTGTATAATAACATATAATAAGCTGTACATATTCAAATTGTACCATTCGATGAGTTTTGACATGTGTGTGCCCCTGTGAGGGCATCACCACCATCAAGATCTTGGGCAGTTCCATCACACCCAAACTTTTTCTCCTGCTCCTTTGTAATCCATCTCTCCCTCCCAACTTCCCATCTGACAGCAACCACAGATGTGTTTCCTATAACTAAATATTTGTCTATTATTCAATTTTATATGAATGGAATAATACACAATGTACTTTTTATTGTCTGGCTTCTTTTATGCAACATCATTATTTTGAGATTTTTCAATATTGCATGTGTCAAAAGTTTGTTCTTTTTTATTACTGAGTAGTATTCCATAGTGTGGATATACCAAAATATGCTCATCCATTGCCCTGGTGATGGACATTTGGGCTCTTTTCAGTCATTGAGTATTACAAATAAAGCTTCTGTGAACATTGTGTCAGTACTTCTGTGGAATAAAATTTTCCCATTTCTTTTGGGTAAAAATCTAGGAGCTGAAAGGTTGGGCCACATGGTAGACATCTCTTTCACTTTTTAAGAAACTACCAAACATTTTCCAGAGTAGATATACAATTTTACATTGCTACCATCAGTGTGTGAGAGTTCCAGAGTCTCTGCCAATACTTAATATGGTCAATCTTTTTTTTTTTTTTTGGTGAGGACGATTAGCCCTGAGCTAACATTCGCCACCAATCCTCCTCTTTTTGCTGAGGAAGCTTGGCCCAGAGCTAACATCCGTGCCCATCTTCCTCTACTTTATGTGTGGGATGCCTGCCACAGCATGGCTTTTGCCAAGTGGTGCCATGTCTGCACCCAGGATCCGAACCAGTGAACCCCGGGCCGCTGAGAAGCAAAACATGTGAACTTAACCAATGCACCACCACACCAGCCCCCCCATACATATCTTGATGTATATTCTTAGGACTTTATATTTATCATTTATACTTCCCAGTAAAACTAGAAGTCAGGCCAAAGTAAAGGCTTCAGTCTCTGGGTGTTAGTGGGGCGTCCTCTCCCCTTACCCCATGCCCCAGCTCATCTCTCCTCTCACTACATCTCCACCTCCACTTTCCATCAATTCAGAGTTGTAAGGTTTTCCTTTAACCTAGTAAAGCACTCAGAAAAAGGTGGCAGAACAAGAGAGCCACTATTAACTTGTGAATGGTTACCTTTGCAAGCCACTAACTCAACTATTTGCCTTGGGAGCCCTCAGGTCAGACCTATTTACCATCGTGAATCACCAAGCGTTCAAGAACACACGTGGACTCTGTTTGCTTCATCTGGAGGGGATGTTCTCACAGTCAGAGCTGCAATAAGCAGGAGTCATACATCACCCTCCTCCCGTGACACTTTTGTTCCATGGCCACCCTACCCGCCCCCAGCAGAAAGACTCTCACTTGCCAGTCACATCCAGTTAAAAGTCACGGAACTTAAAAGGTGCTCTGGAAACAAATGAAAAACTCATCTTAAAAAACTCTAGCTCATCATATTTTCTTTCTGAAAATTCCATCAGAAACTTTTTATGAGTTGGGACAAAATATCCAAAGCAGTGCCACAGATGAATTCTGATGGGAGAATTTTATGCCCACCCAACTTTCAATTAGCTGGACAGAAAGCGAGGAGTGAGCAGCTGGGGGGGTCTGGCCCACACCATTATCAACAGAATGTCACTCAGCCACCAACTCTGGGACGCATGGTTATCCTGCCGTGCTGACCACCTTGGCTGAGAACACATATGGAAACCAGTGGTCAAAAGCTCACTGGCTTCACCTACGGGAAGTTGGAAAAGCATCTCAGTAAATATGGTTCCATTACACCTTCAGGATATCTAAAATCTTTTCTGGGAAGTTCAATGTTAGTCACTGGAAATTGTTTTCAAATGCATTATCCATGACATTAATTCACCATGATAAAGAAATAAACAATAGTTTCTTTTCAAAATACTTTCGACTTAAATACGGATGAAATTTTGAGCCTTTGAGCCATTGAGCCAGGTGTCATCTTGTTTGAAACATACACTGTCATACTTTACAGACTTATGTTATTTAAAAGTAATGTAGAATGACTTTAAAATAACCCAGACTGACACTTTGATTTTAATTTAGTTGCACTGGTAGAGAAGGAATCCATTATACGGATTGTCCCTGTAAACATCCCGAGCATGACGTTCTGGAAAGACCATGGACTTTAGAGGCAGACATGTAGGTTTTACTTTCAGCTTCCCATTAATTAAGTAAGCTTGCACAAGCATCTGAAAACTCCAAGCTCTAGTATGATTACATAAATAGAGTTAAATATATAACACCTACCCCATCAAGGTGGTTGTGGGGCAAAGAGCTATGGGACAACATTTCACTGCCTTGCATAAAACTGACCTGTTGATTTCTCTTTTTACACCTCTGGTTTTCCAAAGTTCACCTCTGGAATTTTGGAATGTGCTGTATGCTGGAGGTCCCGCTGTTTCTGTCATACAAAATGAGCATGGGAACAGTGCTTATCTCAATGGGTTAGTGTGCAGACAAAATAAGAATTGACTATTAGGTACAATTCCTGGCACAGGGTGACCGGGTCTTTAGAAGTTAGCTATGATGGTCATGCTTTTTCAAGGTTCTGTCAGATTTTTTGAAGGGTCAATATCCATAACAGAAACAGAAAACGGAAGTGTGGAAGAGATGCTCTGAAAAGAACAGGAAATGAGAAGTTAGTAAGGGAGGAGCCGAAGAGAAAACTATCCGTATTATGTAAAGAAACTATTTCAGACCAAGATAGAAGACAGGATGGGAATAACTATAAAAAAATAGAATTTACATGAGTGCACTCGATGAACTTATCCATAATGGTGCGAACGCAGAAATGAAGCAAGGTACATGATACTATTTCTTAAGACTTATGCCGTTATGCTAATTTTTTCTTGCAAAATTTACACATATATAGTGGACACATTTCCAAAACAAAGACTGGAGGATAGAAATAAATAACACAAAATATTTGATTTCTGGTAGTACAGTAAGCTAAAAATTGCAACAAATAATATTTAATGAGTGCTTACGATGTTCCTCATACAAGATTTTTAAAAGGCAATTCCTCCTTGCTTTTGAATACTCTCAATATAGTAGTATTCTTTTGGAAAAGATAAAACTAGATTCTTTTCAATTCTAAAATAATTTGTGTGCTCTTTTTAATTTTGCCTCAATATATTGAATAGCAATATAAAATCATCTTAGAAGCATTCTTAGTTCACAAAATACCGTTCTTTGAATATATTCTTGAATATATGCAAGATCTTCAAAATGTTTTCTGTAACATGAAAGTAAATGGTAAAAACAAGCCATGTGGCAACTGGGGACCCTGGACTGTTAAGGGTTGTTGCTAGTGGTCCTGTGTCTAGGAAATGATTCTAGCTCTACATTATCCATCTCTGAGTTCACTTACAGGGCTGCATGTATTACTACAGAGTGTTGTAGTGATGTATATGCCTGCTTTGGTAACCCATATAGTTATTTGTAATGACAATTATGTTGAGGACGTTATAGCACATAACCCAAAGAAGCAAATGGTCACCCATCAGATGCTCCCATTTTTTTTAGAATAAACTCTGTAATAAATCATCAAAAAAATTTTTAAAAAATAAAATGGCATGCATCTCAAAAAAAAAAAGAAAGAAAGAAAGAAAGAATGGGGGCCGGCTCCATGGCCGAGTGGTTAAGTTCGCGCGCTCCGCTGCGGCGGCCCAGGGTTCGGATCCTGGGCGCGGACGTGGCACCGCTCGTCAGGCCACGTTGAGGCGGTGTCCCACATCCCACAACTGGAAGGACCTGCAACTAAGATATACAACTGTGTACGGGGGGGTTTGGGGAGATAAAGCAGAAAAGAAAAAAAAAAAGGTTGGCAACAGTTGTTAGCCCAGGTGCCAATCTTTTAAAAAAAAAATTTTTTTTAATTTTAAAAAAAGGAAGATTGGCAACAGTTGTTAGCCCAGGCCCCAATCTTTAAAAAAAAAAAAAAAAAGAATGAACTCCATAGACTTTCATATGTGCATGTTTCTATTTTCCAAGCAGAATGAGTGTTCAGATTACATTTAGTTCGCACTTATATATCCTTAAAATGGTTATGTGTATTAGTGGTTCAACTGAATTCAATTGGAACTATTCAAAATTTTCTTATATTGTTCCAAGTTTAGATAAAATTACAATTTTTAAATTCTGTTATCGTGAAATAAACCCCACATTAAAAAAAAGCCACAGGAATGCCAGTTGTCGTTTTTATGAGATGCTTTATAAAGAAGTCAAGTAAAAGCCATGGTTCAACCATAGTTAATTATCTATGTCAAAAATAAATCCTTTAGATATTATTAAGATGTGCCACTTTCTTAAAAACAACATACCATTTAATTAGAACACACACTGCCCCTGTTTTTCTGTCCATCTTCCATCAATCACTCAGACCCAAGGAATTTTCCTCAGTGCTGTCGGAACTATGTGTTTTTCCTGATGAGGAAATTCTCCTACATAGGTGAGGAATGGCACTCATTTCCCACACTTGGCCTCTAAGAACGGAGCACACAGAAAAACGCTTGGAGGGAGACGCTGCCTGCCATCAGAGAGTGAGGCAATGCATCCCCCCTGCAGAGAAGCAAGGACCACGGTGGTCCTGGTGTGTGATGGCTTCAGAGCAAGGTTCCGAGTCCTACCAAAGAGAGGTCTTAGCTCTGAGTTTGGGGGCATGCTTTCTTGTCCCTGTAATACAAATTTTAGAAACATGTTCATAGCAGCATGATTCACAATAGTCAAATGGTGGAAGCAACCCATGTGTCTGTCAACAGATGAATGGATAAGCAAAATGGGGTCTATACAGACAACAGAATATTATTTAGCCTTAAAAAGAAAGGAAGGAAATTCCTTTTGACATGGATGAACCTTGTGGACAATGTGCTACATGAAACAAGCCAGTCACAAAAAAGACAATTACTGTATGACTCCACTTACATGAGGCTCCTGGAGTAGTCTGATCCATAGAGACGGAAAGTGGAACAGTAGCTGCCAGGAGCTGGGGGGAGGGAAGGTGAGCTGCGGTGTGCTGGGTACGGAGGATGAAATGTTCTGGAGATGGATGGTGGTGATGGCTGCACAACAATGTGAACGCACTTAACACTACTCAGCTGTATATTTAAAATCGTTCAGATGGTAAATTTTACGTTATGTGTATTTAAAAACGTACGAGTGCTCAGCGGACCTATGAGAGCCTGCACCGTCCTGTCCTGCCCACCTCTCCCGCCATCTTCCCTTCTCCACTCACTGTGCTTTATCCATGTTACCATTCCAGTCCCTTAAACATAACACTGTTCCTGCTCTCAGAGTCTTTCGGTCTGCTGTTCATCCCCGGGAACACGCTTCCACACATCTTCGCACACCTGGCTCTTTCCAGCCTTGGGTTTGTCTTCAATGTCACCTCCTTGGAGAAGCGTTGCTTCACAACCTTCTTTGAAGGGCTCCTCACCCAGGCTTTTTCCTAAGACACTGCTTATTTTCTCCTTAACGCTTACCATTTTTCAAATGCATCTTCTTTTGAAAACCCTTCATCTTGTTTTAGATGGGGGATGGGGTTTCACCCATCGTGTTTCCTCACCACCCCCACACTTACTCCAGTGATATGCACTTGTGAGCAGAAGGGAGGGAGGGGGAGGGTGGCCACGGCAACAGCACCCTTTGGAGGTTTGGGTGATTAACTCACTTGCAGAGGATACTCTGCAGGGTCTATGTGCCACTCTTACTCTTTCATGGTCCATTCGTACTCAGCATCTTGGTCACTAAACTCACCGCCATTCACGCCCAACCTTCCACCTCTTCCTCAACCACCTCCTCCCACCCTAGAATCCAGCCTGGGGTTTGGAAGGCTGTGTGAAGCCATGATTTCCCTGTATACTGTTACTGAGTGTATCAGACACCTCTTGGGAATCTAACAGCTCACAAGATCTTCCTCTTGGAGGCTCGGCAGCCGTGTCTGCACATCTGACATGACCCTCCGTGGTCCCACATGATCAGATCAGGGAAGCACATCTGACCTATTTTGCTCGGCCAAGCACACTCTAGTAGAGAGTGGGGACTCTGCCAGATTTCCTGGGTGCATGCCTTGTTCCTCCGCGTGCTTACCAGCTGTATGACCTTGGACAAGACAGTCCATTTCTCTGTCCCTCCACTTGCTTTTCCGTAAAAAGAAGACAGGTTTTTTAGGAGGCTGAGTTGACACATGCAATGCACTTAGAACAGTGACAGGCACATAATAAGCACCCAAAACGATAGCTGTTATCATCTCCCAGGAACTTAAAACTGGGAGCCAGACTGGCCGGCTTTTTCTGTGGGTGGCTGGAACGAAAGTGATGCATATTTTGGTGCTGGGAAGTAAGTATCTTCTACCATGTGGATTCTTAATGGGATTTATTGGGGGGGAGTTTGGGGACCTTTACGATGCCCTGGAATTATCCAATTGTCTCTTCGTTTGATGTCCCCGGAGGTTTTTACACCTGAGTCAATGAAGATCCTGGTGAGTCAGCAGTAAACCCTCCCTTTTAAGTGGAGGAAAGGCAATAGTGAAAGGGGCTGGGAGGAGACCCTCCACCTCAAGAAGCTTCTGAAGCAGATCAATTTTAGGAAAGAGATTATACATGGAAGGGAGGATCTGGAGAAATGTTTCCACTGCAACTTTCTCAGACAAAGCCAACCTGCAGATAAGAGGGTCTGGGTTCTGCATTCTAGTCCTTATACCATGAGCCAGACATCTTGCCAGGTCTCCCTCCTCATGAGTTTCCCTAGAAGACATCTTACCTTCGCATCTAGAAGCATCCAGCTTTCACTTTTGTCTTGCTTCACTTGTGTACGTTGTTTTCTATCTAAGGAATTTTGCCATCCATGTGAATAAACATCTTTGTAACTGTAATGCTTTCTCCTTCTCAATTTTAGAATGAACTTTATTTTAAGAAGAATAATGTTTATTGTAAATCAGTGCTATACAGTAATTACAGGTTAAAAATAAAAAAGAATAAAAGGGAGAATAAGCTTTTCTTTTATAAGAACTTTTGAAATAGTATATGTGAACGCCATTTGAAATCATTTACTAAACACATGAGGTGCATTAGCTAGAACTGAAACACAATATTTTTGGATTACACACATGAAAAGCCATAAGAAGCAATCATTTAAAAGGTGGTATTCATTTGTGGTGGAAAAAAGTTACTGTTGTGTTCAGACTGAATTGTCTGACTCTAAGTTGGGTAGTGTATAATAAATTGTATTGCTGCCTTGACTACTGGCTCTCCTCTCTCGTTGAATCCCCTAGGCAGGGAGATATGGTTCCTACCTCATTGATGTAGGGCTTGGTCACGTGACTTGATTTGGCTAAGACAACATGAGTGACAGTTAAAGCATGCCAGTTATGAGTAAAATGTTTAAGAAACATGGAAAGTTTCTGTTGGCTCTCCTATTGCTCCCATCTCCACCATGACAACTGTATGCCCATTGTGTCCCTAAGCCTGGTCCCTGAGGAGAAAAACCCGTGGACCAGATTTAGACTTCCTCTGCCTGGAGAAAAGCCACAGACCCTGATCTGTGGCCACTGATAGACAATGTGAGTGAGAAATAAGGATTTGTTTTTATCAGCTCCTGAGATATTGAGGTTGTTTGTTACACAGCATTATCACATCCAAACTTGATTAACACAGCTTAAGGATGGAATTAAGTTCCACAAAATTGGAGAACTTGGTAATCAACATGAAACTCACTAGGAACTTGGAAGGACATGAAATTCATTGTCTAAATGAAATGCTCTAACCACATAGTCATTGGAGGTAGGTCCATGGTTTCTATAGAGGAGATATTTGCACAGATGTCAAAGATGACACCCTAGGGTCAGAGGTTGCCATCCCTCTACTCAGGTTCACGTCTAGGCTTTGCTCTTAGAACAGAGAAAGAGAGGGTGTTCACCAAAGTGATTCCTTCATTCTTTAGGGATGGATTGTTTGCTGTTTCTGAGAAAGAGAATAAGAAATAGCCGAATCAAGTCTTTTCTGAAATAAGGCCCTGAGCAGATTGATTTGGTCCGCCAAATCCCAAAGTTATCTACTATGAAGATATGAGGATCTCCATTAACCCAAACCTATGCAAATGAGGACTAACAAGAGAAAAACTTCAAAGCTACTTCCTGTTTAATGAGACAGAGAATGTTTGATGACTCACAGGTGTGGGTGAAAAGAGCCTGTTGGCCTCTCCTAACTCAATATCTGGGTCCAGGGCCCAGATCAGATATTGTAGATGTCTGCATAGGGGACACTGCTTGGTGCATCTCTTTGACTAGCTGTAGAAGAAAGAGACAACGTAGTTGTGAATGTCAGGGGAGGAGGGGGTGCCCACACTCAGCGGGGATGGATCAATAGACGCCTCTTTGTTACTGTTGGTCAATGAAGCAGAACCAGGACCTTGAACAGAAGCAGCGATAACTCTGGTGGCCACCTTGATCCAGGCAGAGGCTCATCAGAAGGCCCACTTCAGTCTTAGCTCTTGAGTTGTGGATAGAAGAGAGTTCTTGGGTATCTTTAGTGGTTGGTTGGTTGAGGTCCCAACACTGAAGGACGAGGTGGTCCATCTCAAGTTATAAGACCTCTCCATGGAGCCATTGCACAATCAGATCTTCCTGAAGTTGGTTTTCTGTCTCCAATCACGGGAATATTGTCATCTTTTGGTTGTATATTTCTTGCTCAGGCAACCAACGTGCTTTTTCTGCCCAGCAATAGCTCTTTCCTACAGTATGAGACTCGGCTGGTAACCACAGGCTCTTTGTAAAATAAAAACTTGATTTTTTAAAAAAATATCTTTTCAAAGTTTCCTCTCCATTTTTTATTTCTCTGTTTGCCTCTTAGAGCTTCCGCTCTTTCCCTCCCACTCCCAGTCTTGCAGACTCAGCTGCTTCTGCAAAGCCAGGTCTGTCTGCTCATAGAATCATTAAGAAACTCAACTTTCAGATGTAGGCCTTTCCATCCATTTCCAAGCTGAGCTTTAACCAACTGAATGGAGCAAGATTCATGTTGCTCTCACGTAACTGAAATCTTTCCTCACCCAGTTTTGGTTACAAATTCTCTTAGCTTCTATTGGTAATAGTTTTACCCAGAAAATATTTGTCAGTTTTTCTTCTTTAGCTTTTATTTTCTCTCTCCAGTGGTTGGCCAGCTCTGCCTTGCTTGATACATTCCATGGCTTGCTTTCTTTTCATTATTTTCGCTCCTACCCTGAGAATCAAGATGGCGTACAATTCATCTCATCCCCAATATACAAAAAAAGAGGATAGTCATTTAGCCTCTTCTTTTTAACAGAAAAATAACAGAATTATAAGCATATTTAAATAGAAGGAAAATAAGCTTTTCTTCTCAGAACTATAGACTTGGGAACTGGGGAGAAGGGATTTTAATAACCATGCTGAGGTTTCTGGATATTTTGCCATAATCCAAGTATAGCATCTTTATTATGGAGCACTATAATTTTCTAGTTTAGCAATACATGTTTTTTTTATTATAGTATTATGCTAAAAAGTAGAATTGGGTGTTTGGATCTCTTCAAATTTAGGTTAGCTTATAGTTTTATGATTAGCTCTGATTTTAACCTGAGTACAGACACACCCTCTTAATCTTGCACAGATAATGTTTATGCACTTACCCATATTCCTGGTCAGGAATGTATTCATCACATAGTCATCTTTTAAATACACATTTCAAAAAGTATTTTTCTTTTTAGAAGGCAGAATCCCTATCTATTCCCACCACCTCCCACAAAATAAAAGATATAATAAAATAATCAGGCCAAACATATTAAAACAGTCGCAGGAACATTTTTTGAAGGTCATCTTCACCTTACATACAGACAGGGAGTCAGTCCCTCCTATAACCCCAAAGACATGGAGCTCACATTGTATCATTCCTTCTTAAAAATTGAGCTATATATCTTTTTGTTCATGAATAACTGAGAGCCTACCTGAATTTGATGGAGAAATAATTCATAGGAATTTCCCTCCAGATGCAAAATGAATTTGCATTCCAAATTAGAACAGACGGCCTAGGATCTTCACTCCATGTTTCTTATATTCAGCAATATCTTATTAAGGCTTCCATAAATAGAGCTGGGGCTACAATTTGTCTTATCAGCTCAGAATCTGAACTCTGATGCCTATAGTTACTATTTCTACCCACTTTCCAAGATCATTCTCTCTTTTATTGCTCACGACAACCCTGATAGATAAGAATTTTCTTTCTCCCTCTTTACAGATAAGGAACTTGAATTTCTGGAGTGGATAAAGAACTTTCCTGGGGTCCTATAGCAAGTGAGGCCAATGAATACTCAAATCCAGGTCTTTTGAACCAAATTGAAGACTCCTTGCACTATATGGCTGCCACTGCCCCACTGCGTAACAGGAAAGGCACTGTTTGGTTTATTAAAATATTAATTACTTGAATTTGAACTCTAGGTTACCTTTAAAACTTTAAACATGTTAAGACCTCATCCATCTTCTGCACGGAAAATTGTTCGTCCCAACCGGACCCTGCAGGAAGGGCTGTGTGACTCAGTCGCCCGCAGTCCCAAGCATGGGGCAGGGCTGTGTTCCCGGAGGTGCTCGCCAGGAACAACCCCTTAATAACCATGTCTGGCATCCAATTCTCAGTCTTGCATTAACACTCTTGAAGGCATGGGAAGGGGGCGGGTGCTACGGTGGATCCTAGGAACACAAAATCCTGGTCCCAGCCTCCACAAAGCAGCCGCGGGATGGAGTCAGTTTTCTGTGAGATGGGCTCCCAGCACTATGGGATCCTAGGGTGGTCCCATCCACTCCTCACTCCTTTTCCCCTGGCCCTTCTCCAGCAGATCCCTGCCTGCCTGGATAGGAGCCACAGTCAAGACTGGGGCCAGTTTTATTTCCCAATTCTACGTGGGCAGCGGTTTACTCAAAAAATATTTTTCCAATATATTTATGCCAATAAAGATCTGATTTAGGATACTTCACATATGAGTCACAGTAAAACCTAGTAGTCATAAAACCCCCCAAAAACTTAGAAGTGGCAAATAGTTTACAAGAAACACGTCCCACTTGGAAAGCAGCCACAAAGACACTAAAAATTCAGCTATTTACACTTAAATTCTAGTTTTATGGTCTTTTGGAAAGCAGAGGTTCAGAATATCAAGCTTAAACAAGTAGGATCCAATTAAGGATTCTGCCACTAGATGGAGAAATTGCCCCAATCTAGCACATGCGCAGTTCTGGTTCACTGCTGGGAACACCAGCAGGAAAGATATTTACAAATGTCCTATCTTTCAAACTACCGTGACAACTCCACCTTACATTTACAAACTATAACTTTCTGTTAGTTCACTTTATGTACTTTTGCTTGAATCAGACAGATATCCCATATTAATCTTTATGACATCAGTAGGTCCTACATTCTGTCAATTCTCCACATTCAATGATTCAGTGTCGAGTATTTAAATCTCTTGAAAATCATTTAAAACCTTTTGCATTTTTTTGGCAATCAGCACTGAGTAAATATACACAAATTTCACTTCCAGTTCTGCAACTGATTAGATAAAAAATATTAAAGTTCATAACAGATTGAAATGTTTCTTGGGGAAAAGTCTTTCCCACCAGTTAAAACAAACAGCAACATCTCACCCAAAAAGAGGAGTTGTCTGATCAATAACTGGACCGACCAAATTTTGCATATTGCCTTTATTTTGCAGAAAATGCTTTCTGCTGATTGTCTTTGGCTACTTTGTCAAAAGAAAAATACAAACAGTTGTAGCTTTAACAATACAAAAGATTAGCTACCTGTGCTCAGAATAAACACATTCTAGTGGGCAGAGCAGGCAACCCCATTTCAACTAAAATCTGCTGTCCTCCACTCTGATACCAGCCCGTCCTTCACAGCTCAGCTCCAACTATGACACCTGCCACCAAGGGACCTGAAAATGACTCAAAAGCAACAAGGAAGAGGATTCAAAGTGTGCTCTTTATCTCGCTAAAGTAAGACCAGGGGAGTTTACAAATTCTGAGGTGCGAAAGTCATCTATGCGCTCTATGAGAAACAAACAAAAAGTTTCTGGACCCTAGCAAATAATTTATATTGTCAATCGTGGTGAATTAGGCCCACTGCCTTGCTGCCATAGTTGAATTCACCCGCAACACATAAATGACTCAGGACGGCACAGCCACGGCAGACGATGGGCAAAGGGTGGTGCTGGTGGGACTCTGATGAATAACAGGACACGTATTCCTCCTCTTATTTTAAAGTGAGGTTAATAAGGCCTATTTCCTTTCCTTGACCCATGAAATTGCCACTTAGTACCTAGGAGATCAATCAAATCAACACTTGTTGCCACAACCAAGAAGTCCTTGTGTCTTCTAAGACACAGACCTTGATTCACATGGAAGGCGGCGACACAGGTGTCCATGAGGCTATGAGGCGAGTTTGGGCCGAGGCATCGTACTGGCTGTCAGGAATGTCTGTGGCCGTGGCGGTCCCTTCATACAGTGGGGATCCCGAGGAGGAAGGAGCCGAGACCGGGTGGGCGAGGGGTGCAGCATGTGTGGGGGAACCTCGAAAGAACTGGGCTCCCAGCCCGTTGGACATTGCCGCCGTCTGGGCGCCTGGCGTGATGGTGCCGTTGCTCACAGACCACAGGCTGGGGTACTGACTGAAATGGAAAAACGGAAAAGCACGGACAAGTCAGAGACCTGGGGGAGGCTCCAGACCATCTGCAGGCGGGGAAAACAAACGCCAAATACTCCCATTCCTGGTAGCTGGGTTACAGGGTGTCTTTCCTACAAACAGCTCCTTTCCTCTGTGTTATTAAACCATACTCTGGGCCGCATAGAAGTTATTGTCATATCTATTAACAAGAAACAAAATGACTGGGAAGCTGATTAAAAAGGTTATTTACATACACGTATCTCCTGCTACAAAAGACTGGGCTAGCAGTTTTGCACCCTTGTTCAGAATCCAAAATACAGAATACACTGAATCAAACATTTCAGAGGATGGGCTTAAGCATCTGTGCCAGCTGCTCCTCCACCGCGGTGATTCTTATGATGGAGGCAACACCCTCCTAAAACAATAAGCTGTGAAAGACATTCTTTATAGTAACTCCCACATAGGCACCATTCCTGCACCTTGTCAAGACAAATGTTAGTGGCGCTGCAGAAAGAAATAGACCTGGGAATTAGACCCGGAAGCAAATCCCAATTCTGCCCTTAACTAGTCGAGTAACGTGACACTGGCCCGCGACTACTTTTGAGGCTGTCTCCCATTCGATGAAAGAAGGAGTTGGAAACAGCTATCAAATCCTCCAGTCTAAGAACATAGATTTGAACAATACTAAACCGTGTTAAAATCATTTTGAGAAAATTTCTTTTTCTCATAGAAGAATCCTATAAATGAATGAGACGTTACACTACATCGTGCTATTTTGTTTACCAAGTTATGCCCTGTATTTCAGTTGCATTTGAACTTGCAAACAAGTCTGAGTTAAACAAGGTTACTATCCCCATTTTACGAGGAAAAGAAATGAGGCTCTGAGATGCCCAGTTGGAGGGGTACTGAAATCCTCAGGTCAGGGCCCTGTTCCCAGCTTGTAATCTGCAAGTCATCCTATTTATATGCAGGTTTCTAACTGAACTTGGAACCCTTGAAAAGTTTGCTGGTTTCTGCATTATTTGCTTTATTTTTAAGAGCAGACAATTAGATTCTTACTATAAAGGAACTGGCTCCTAGACAAAAAGAATTAAGATCTTAGGCATATTTTGATATTCTATATGCAATAAACTGCTTTGCTTTTTTTTTTAAAACATATTTTTTTTTTTTAAAGATTTTATTTTTTTCCTTTTTCTCCCCAACGCCCCCCGGTACATAGTTGTGTATTCTTCGTTGTGGGTTCTTCTAGTTGTGGCATGTGGGACGCTGCCTCAGCGTGGTCTGATGAGCAGTGCCATGTCCGCGCCCAGGATTCGAACCAACGAACCACTGGGCCGCCTGCAGCGGAGCGCGCGAACTTAACCACTCGGCCACAGGGCCAGCCCCTAAACTGCTTTGCTTTTGAAGTCAAGATAACTTGTCTAGAGACTCGCTCTGCTTTGAGCCAACGCCTGTGAAATAATTTAATGTCTTTGAGCCCATTTCCTCATTGGAAAATGAGCACTGACTACTAGCTTTGTTATTTTAGTTTCTTATTATAATAATCCTATGAAGAAATGTGATACTTTTACTGACAAGCTTGATTTCTGAAGCCAATCTCCCACTACACAATTTTCAAGTTAAGAATAAAATAGTCATCATTCTTTACTAGTTATCGGCATATATGTTAAGGCCACAGAAGGCCTATAGCCACAGAAAAGCCAACAAACTTATTACTCTAATAGTTCCTGTCAAAAAATGTTTTGGAAATGAAAAACATTCTTAAAAACATATCTTTGAAATTCACCAACTGGCCCCTACAAAGCCTGTAAAGACAGGCTGAGGAGTATCTTTTTCTTGAAGAAAACGAGGTTCAGAGAATTTAAGAGACTTGTCCATTATATGACCTAGCAGATAACATAGTCAGGATGGGGGCCCTGTTTCCTTTTGTTACTGCCGCCACCATGAGGGCGCCACCGGTCCTCCCACAGAACAGATGAGCAGGAACTCACAGCAGTCACGTAACCTGGAATTGCCAGACACACCCGGCTAAGGGTAGAATTATAACTAAAAACTCAACCATCTGCAGGTAAAGGGCAGAATAAAGGCCAATGAATGAAAATGGCATGAAGTCACAGATACCCAGAGCTCCCAGGACAGTTTCCATCATTCCCCAGACATACTTTACCTAGAGCCAGCAGGTGGACCCGTGTTAGGACTCATGGGGAGCATGCTGGTATGAGCAGGCATTCCAAGGCTGGGCCAATTGTCATGGGATTGGAGCATGGATAAACATGCAGAGGAATTGTCGGAATAGGCTACGGGATATAAGAAAGTGTCATTATTAACGGGGTCTTCCAAGAGTGACAAAATGCGAAATGCTACCAACAACTGGAGCTACCCAACATAGAAAACAAAACGTGTGTGCATATTGAATACAGAAAATAATCCACTAGCCTGCTTAATTGGTCATCAAAGGCTAATATTTATTACCAAATGTATACATTTGAAAATATATTCCAGCAAACCCAGGCTCACTCTTTATCATTAGACCAATAGCCACCATGTGGAAACAGAGCCCTACAATCACCTGACGGGGATGAATTATCTTTAAAAATAAAACTAAGGAGGTGGCCTGGTAGCATAGTGGTTAAGTTCGGGTGTTCTGCTTCAGCAGCCTGGGGTTCACAGATTCTGACTAATACACAGCTCATCAAGCCATGCTGTGGCGATGTCCCATATATAAAAAATAAAGGAAGATTGGCACAGATGTTAGCTCAGCAACAATCTTCCTCACACACAAAAAAGAGGAAGATGGGCCAAAGATGCTCGCTCAGGGCCAATCTTCCTCACCAAAAAAGTAAATAAAAATGTAACTTTAACCTGCCTTTTCCCAAAGGATTATTTCTTAAGAATTGAAGAGGCTTTAGAAACCATTACTCCAGGCAAAATTTAAAATGTGATCTTCTAACCTCTGAGTCTAGCCTCTGGCTGAAGAAGTGCCAACAACTATTTCCTTACCAAGCAAGCTCCTTTCATTTCAAGTCAGCTTTAATGGCTTAATTGTTTTATGGTGTTCATTAGCTTTTTTCCCTCCTTTTGGAGCCAGACAAAACTAAGTCTGGGCATACATGGTGTTAGAGAGAAGGAGTTAAAGGGATCTTGAGGGTGTAGCCCAGTGTTCATAACACTGCATCAGAATGACCCGAGGGCTTGCTCAAACAGGCTGCCGCCCCAACCCTGGAGCTTCTGAAGCAGCAGATCTGGGGTGGTTGTCAGGTGATGCTGATGCTGCGGGTCTGGGCACCACACCTGGAGAATCACGCTTGGTGGATCCCTTGGAGAATCATACTTGAATCTAGTCAAGTTGGTCATTCTTGTGCCTGGCTGACGCAGCATCATCCCTTTACAGAGGTTCGTAAAATATCCAAACCTGGGTCCCACCCCTAGAGATGGACCCACAGTCCTGGAGGAAAGAAGCTCAGGCAATCGCTGACGTTCATTCAGCACCGAAAGCCCCTGGTCTGGGCCTCGAGGTGGTCAAGCCAGCAGTGGCTGGACATGAAATGAAGGTTCCTCTTGAGCCTCTAAAGAACTGGGTTTGAGTGTGGGTTCTGGAAGAGGTTCTCCTATTCTGCCCTTGGAACCCCTGCAGAAGGCCTTTCCAGAGTGGGCTTCTGGCCACCCCAAACCCCTGGTCTGCACTTACGACTTACTTGGAGAGTTGTTGCGATGCACGTAAGGGCTGGGGTAGGGGGACGGACGGTGGTTCCTCAGGGCGGGGTACCTTTCACAGCCGTGCGAGGCGGGAAGTGAGAGGGGGCCTCCAAACTGAGGGTGGGGGGTGGCCGGTGGACACAGGGTGCTGGTTCCAGGAATAAGCCACCCCCCTGCTGTGAGAAAAGAATGCTGAGTAACTGGCATTTGCATGACCTCGTGATTGACAGGACCGGCAAGCAGAGAGGAAGGAATTGTGGATCTTTTCCTTGGGGGTCCCTGATGAGGCAAGGATTCCTACTGCCTAACCGTGAGTACCCCATCCAAGTCCTAAGGCTTTGTGGCATCAGCTTCTTACTAGAGGCCACAGGTACCAAGGTTTCTCAGGGCACCTGAGAAAACCTGGGGGACCCCAGCCTCACCAACCCCAGCTGCTTCCTCAACCACTGTCATTCATGGGAACCCAGCCTCCAGAATCCACACCACCTTGCCACTCAATGGAAATGGGATTTTCCATTCCCCGAGACAGGTCAGCTTTCAGCTCCTAAATGCTGAGCATGACCAAACGGTAAAAACAGACACACAGGGCTAGCCATGCAGCTTGTGTCCCTCTATCTTCCCCTTCACCTGGCTCCCACCGCCCACACAGTCCTACTGGGGACCTGTTGTCCTTGCCTTATGGGCACCCACTTTCTGCCTTTTTTCTGTTTTCGGCTCACATTCTTCCTGCAGTACGCATCAATCAGAAAATCGTTCCAACACTGTCCTGCCCTCCTCTAAAATTTCAAATTCTTCTTTATTATCGTTATTTTTTGGGCTATTAGTATTTTTTAATTCAGAAAAGCAAATCTAGGGGTCTCCAATTTCTACTCTGGCTCCAATTTCCAAACTACAAACAATTCTTCAGACAACATTTAAATGAGGGAAGGGTCCAGATCTGCCCCCAAGCCTGGGCCCCATCACTTCCCAGAGTGACTGTTCATGGTCGCCTCTGCTGTGGCTGTCCATGAGCCACTTCAGTAGACTGTTACATGAGCCTGGAAGGATGACTTAAAAAATATGGGAGAGAACACAATTGATTGAGGAGTGTGCCATGCTAGTTCATCCAGCCTCTTGAAGTGACTAGCAAACACCATCTCTCTTAACAATGTCAATCATTTCAGACATTAAATGTGTGGAGGGCTGGACAAAGGAGTTTCTCCTGGTAGACGCCACCGTCTAGACCTGCATTGCTTGGCTCTGGTTCATGAAAATCCTAGAGGAAGCTGGACCTAAAGCAGACTTTCCCCATCTTATGAGCCACTGTTTCCACCAAAACCAGCATGAGTTGATGGGACACGCTCAGAGCCAAAGTGGGCTAAGAGGAAAACCACATTTGTTCATAAGCATCTCTCCAAAGATGGTCCTTCAGCTTTCAGTCATTAACAAAAATAGGAATCATCTCAAAATGGATATAATGAGCTGCGTTCTCCTCTTGCCCAACACAGCAGTCACCCACCAAGGTATCAGCAATCCATCCCAGCCATGGGTGGAGCTGCGTCTGAGCCAAAGCAAAGAACCCAGGTAAATGCCGCCACCCCAGACTTCTCTGTCAAGAGCCTCATGGCTGGGTGAGAATCCACACCCCCTAGTTAGAGCAGAAGTTGAAGACCAGTAGTAACACAGCTTCAGCATCATGGGGCCATGTGCCTTGCACTGCAGAAGGGAGAATCTGCTCCCCAACCACACCCGCAAACTCGCTCTCTGCTCCATCTCCAGCTTCTAGCTCTCAGCAGTCTAGTCCCAAAAAAAGGTACATTGGGGCAGAGCACAACAAACCGTACATTGGGAGTACCCAGATTGCTGGCTGTCTCCAGGTTCTTCCATCATATCTTTGTGATCACTTCTGTCAAAAAAGTATAGCAAATTGTCAAAAAGGAGAACACCCAGAAAATAGTACTTGCAGCAATATTTCATCTTTCCGCGTATTTCTTTGCCCAAAGGGTATAGTGTTAGAGTTCTCTCACCTTTCCTTTGCATCAAGGAAAGCTTTTGCAAATGGATTGTATTTAATTTTAAGAGCTGTGATCTGGAAAAAAAAAGAAATGGAATTTACTAGCATGGTGCTCATTAACCAGAGGATTTCATTTGGCACCAAGAAACTGGGGAACACCAGTACCCCCTTTAAATATTCGAATATAATCAGACTTCTTTCCAGGCTGAAAATGGCTGAGTAATGGTAATATTTCATAAAGAATAGCTTATTTATGAGAAGTTTTCAAATGCCAGATTTTCTGAGTGGGATTCACAATAAATTTAACGTACCGCTGATAATATTCTGTGTGCATCAATCAAACAAACACGACCCAAAACATAAACTAGATCCGCTCAGGAAACAGTAGTCGGCTACTTCTAGTTGACGGTCAACACTGACAGCTTAACCAGCTCATCACAAAATGTCGGGACTTTGCGGTTGGATCCAGTTGTAGATTTACAGGCACCTAAACCGTATTCTGAATCTAGCTGATTGTTCACACTGCACAGGTCTGGAGGGTTGCCCCCCCACCTTTTCGGGAAATTAAGGAGATGCCCCTCTCTCACTCAAGTCTTGCTCTCAAGAGATTCTCCTCGTCTTTCACCTACATGTTTCCTTCATCTTTCCAGTTTGAGCATTTAGTTGACGCTTCTAGTTTTAGACACCGTCACAGAGAATTACAGGGGAAAAACATGCTTGAATGAGGACTGACTTTAAACTCTTCTCCCCTCCATCCCCATCTTATAGTTATGGTAAGTTATTTGAAAAGGCATTAAATATGGGTCTAAAGTACACTAACCACACATGACCTGCAAGGATGCTCCCTCTCCCTGCGTCCCTCTCACCTCCTCATTCTGATAAGCCGTCACAGCGATGAACTGGGTCTCCGGGAAGCAATGGCTGGTGATCATGCGCTGCGGACCCCCAACTCTCACTATGTGGATTCGAGGCTCATACTTATGTAAGGAGTTCAACATGATCTGAGGGAGACAGAAACACGAGAGCCGTGACCATCACCATCCTACCACCGTGAAGACCACAAAACGTCCATTTGTCCTGCTGTTGAGAAGAAAAATACATCCAAGATGCAGAATATCCTGCAGCTCACAAGAGGGTGTCCTTACCATCCAAGCTGGTGGGTTTCCCTTCAAGGTGCTGCTTCCCACAAGGAGTATGGGAAAAGGGATGTGGGATGCAACCCACCATTAAAGACAGGGAATGCCCATCATGAAATCCTTCGAAATTCTAGTCTGAGGCTGCCACCAGGGCTACAGACATCTTTAAATGCCTCAGCTGGGTTGCAGCTTCCTGGCACACGGGGTCTCCCAGTAACAATCCCCAAAGAAAGAATGTTCTTTAGAAAAGGACAAATGTACAAGTTTGTTCAGACTTCAAGCAGTAAATATTGTGACACTTGTATAGATTTAAAGTGACTGTTTTATCATCAAGGCTGATATTTTCTGTACCCCTAGAAAAGTTCAGGGCTAGAACGCGGAGGTGCCCCAAAGTTTGAGACGTGCCTGAGTCTTCAAAGGTTGAGGCTTTGCGCCCTCTCCCGGCTCTCCATTATCAGTTTACCATAAACGACACTGTGGACCTATTGGAGGAAGGCTGTGGCTGTCTCTTCAGGGCAGATGTCGCCTTCCGTGCAAGCAGCGTCCCTTCCAACATCCGCCACGCGGAACGCGTCCCGGTTCGCGCCGTCCCCGCCCTCCGTGGCCTCCATCACACCTACCTGGCCCCCTCCGTTGAGTTTGTTGGTGAGCTTGACTTTGCTGAAGGACACCGGCGCCTTCATCCAGTGCGCCCCGAAGTTGGGGGAGTCCGGGTGGATGTAGACACAGCTGGGCGCCTGCGGCTCGGGCTTGCCCCCCGGCACCCACTCCCCGTTCACGTACTTCCAGCGGTGGTTGTCGGCTGCCACGAAGTCCAGCAGGAAGGAGTACATGGCGTTGGGGTCCAGGCCAGACACATTCACCTTCAGGACAGGGAACATCCTCCTGGAAAGGAAGGAGCGCAACAGGAGGACTCCGGACAGGACCCGTTAGACCCAAGGCAGAAAGTTTGGGACAGAGGCGTCTGTCATTTTGCACCAAAGAGGAGCCCCATCGGGAACTCCCAAGCTCCCCTCTTCCCAGAGCCCCCCTAGGTCCCCAGCCTTCCTCCACACTATCCCCAGCTCCGGAGGCAGGGCCAGAGAGGCCCCGGGCAAGGGTTTTAGCACCCAGGCCACGCCGGGCGGGCAAGCGCGGGAGCGGGTCTGGAAGACTCCTCCAAGGAGCGCCTCCTCCCCAACCCTCCGCGAAGAAAACCCCAGAAGAGTTAGGGTCACGGGCCACAAGGGTCTGTTCCGACCCCGAGCAGAAATGAGCAAAAAGACCTCCACGAGGACAAAGTATTCGACAGTAAGGAACTTTCCGGGCCCCGGCCCGCCGGAGCGCGTGGCGCACGCCGGGGCTCGGGTCGCGCACCTACCTGCCGTTCTTGGTGACGATCATCTCGTTGGTGAGCTGCTTGAAGCGCAGCCACAGCTCGCTCTCCTCCAGGCCCACGCGCAGCTCGCGCTCCGTGGGGTCGCCCTTCTCGCTGCCAGCCTGCAGCTCGCTCTCCACGGCGCTCAGCAGGTGGTCCACTCGGTACTGCAGGCTTTTCCCTGCGCCCTCCGTGCCAGGGGAGCTCATCCTCCCGCCCGCCCGCCCGGCCCCTCCCCACCGCCCCCGGGAGCCCCGACTCGCTACCCGAGAGCCACCTTCACCGCCGTCGGCGGCCGCTTTTCCAAGAAAAGGGGCTGCTCGGGCCAAGACCCGCGACGGCGCCCGGGTCCCAGCACAGACCCGGGAGGAGGGCGAGGACGGAGATCTGGGGGGGGAGGGGGCGGGGGAGAGGGGTGGGGGGAGGGTTATTCCACTTGAACTCCCTCCAGGCGCGACTAGAGTAGGTCTCTGCGGAGAGAAAATCGGTCCCCTCCCCATAAATAGAGCCGCGGCGGCCGCGGAGGGGGGCTCGGCGGATTGGGCCGCGCGCCCTTTGAAGTGCCAGGGCAGCTGCCCATTGGTGGCGCGCGGCCATATCAGACCCGGCCCTGCGGGCGGGGGAGGCCGGGGGCCAACAATGGGCTCCCGCGCCTGTTTCATGTAAATCCTGGGCCCCGGCCCAGCCCCTACACCTCCGCCCTCCCCCAAATGTTTGCACCTCCATCAAAGCGGCTGGGCGGGCCCGAGGGCCGGGAGGAGGTCGGGGGCGGGGCGGGGATGGAGGGGCCGGCGCCCGAGCTCGCCCCAGCCCGCACGTCCCCCAGGGGTTGCCGGGCCGCCCGCGACGCTGCCCACCACCCCCTCGCGGAGCCCTCTTCGCTCTCCAAGGGCATCCGCGAATCCGCAGGTGTGCCAACCTGGAGGGGCACCGCGGCGCTCACCTGCGCCCGGGCCCGCTGTCCACCGTCCCCCGCCAGCGACCAGCGCGCGCAACCAGGCTGAAGGGCGCGCGCTGTCTGCCTCGCCAGGGTCGTGTTGGTCTCACTCCTCCGAAGGCGCAGCGCTCCACCGAGCAGGGTCCCCTCCCGATACGGTCCACGTCCCGCGGCGCTTCAGGTGGCTCCACTAACAGCCAAGACCGTGGATGAGCCCACCCCGGCGAGCCCCGTTCCCTGTGGCCTTCGCAAGCCTGGAAGGGAAGCCCCGCGCGCTCGCAGTCTGCCTTTGAGCGACACAGACGGAAGTCAACCAAACGACCCCTATTTGGAAGTTTTCTCGCTTCCCATACAAGAACAGGACTTTGTGGACGAGGGCTGCGCGTGCACTGACTGTGATGTGGGAGTTTGCTTGGCCTCTGTAGTCTGGTCTTTGTTTCTGCGGGGGGTGGGAGTGCGAGGGGGCTGCCCTGGGTGTTCTTCGGCGATCGAGGGTCGGGGTGCGCTTCCCCGTGGGGCCCGGCCCGGCCACCGTTGCCGGCGGTTTGGGATTCGGCCGGTTTATTACCTTTCTGTGAGCAGCTCGGCGAGGAGAGCGAAGGAAAGGTGACAATGAGCAGGAAATAGTTCAATAAGGTCTCTTTAAACAATAACATTCCTCCTAAAATGGGAGCCCGGGAGGGAGGGAGGAAGGAAGCAGGAGCTCCGTGTCTGAGCGCTGGCTGTGCGCCTCGGGACCCCTCGCGCGCCGCTCTCCCAAAGCGCGTGGTTCCAGCCTCGGTTTCCTGGTCTTCTTCCCACGTACCCCATCTCCGCGGCCTCTGGGAAAAGCCAGCGTGTCGGGTGGGGCACCCCATTGAGAACAGCCCTGCGCCCTGGCAAGAGGGTTCTCCGGGCACAGCGTGAACTCTGCGCCCCGCGCTGACCCCTCCCTGCCCGGCGCCCGGCCGGGCTCGGCGGGGTCGGGAATTAGGAGGGAAACCGCTCGAGGGACCTGGGCTGGGACGCGGAGGACCGCCCCGCCTCTGCCTTCCTGGGGCCTGCTCGGGAGAGGGTGCCTGCCGCCCCCCGGGGTGGGATGAGCTTGCTTGCCGGGCTGCCTGTCCGCCCCTCTCCAAACGGAGACCGAGGAGTCGGGGTCCCGGCGCACCTCGAGTCTGTCCCCGGTTGTCAGTTTCTTTTGTTGTCTAAGGTGCACGGAATGCCCAAGGAGGTCATCCAAGGAGAGGAAGTTCCTTCCGGAAAGAGGTACCAAAAGGATTTCATTTGCTTCTGGCACCCGGACCCTCCAGAGTCGCCTTCTACCTGGCTCTTCAGGCCACGCGATTTGGGTGCTTGTGTGTGGATGTGTGTGTCTGTTTCCTGAGAGAATAAAAATGTCTATAGCGTCTCCTCTGGGGCCTAAGAGGGCTCTAGTCTCCGCGCTCAGAATAAAGGGGCAAGGCGGGGTGAGGTGGAGGAAGAAGGGTGGGTCCCAGGCAGTGGAGGATCTCAGCGGACGCTCCTCCACCCCTAAGGCGGGAGCTCTCTTGGCGCTCACCACTTGGGGGTCGATTTTCCCAAAGTCCAGAAGAGCTGGGGGATACTGGCGTGTATACCAGCTGGCTCCAGGACTGTGGTTCTGATTTCAATTCAGCTCCACAAACAGGAGCAGGCCAGCCAAACACGACTAAAACCCCCGGAAGGAAAAAAAAATGTTAAATTTCAAACACGCTCAATGACGTTTCCACCCTCCAACGGCGAACGTCCCAAGCGTTCAAGAGCGAGATCCAGAGATCTGACCGCAGGAGTGGGGGGCGTTGGAGGCTGGAGGTTACCGACGGTGTCGTAGCTGGGGAGCATCTCTCGTCTTTCACGACCTGTTATTTTTCCTCTCAATTCTGGGCCTGATTTTCTGGATCTTTGTTACTTGGTTCTCAGGACGAGCATCTCCACTCTCTCGGCCTTTTCAATGAAGGTTGCAGTGCATGACAGTTTACAGCCAAAAACTTCCTCCAGCCCAGCTGTAAAGAATGTCCAGTTAATAACAGCGTGCTCCCTTGGGGGGAGGAGGGGCCGCGGCACTTCCAGCTGGTTATCTCCCAAGGTCCATGTCTGCTTGGGAAGCCCAGCCATTCAGGGAATAGAAGAAGGCCCGATGGCTGAGCCTCGGGGTACAACTAGTCCCCCCCTCCCCCCCAGAATAATTTAGGAAACACTTTAAGAGAAATCACACACACACTCCTCAATTTCCAGAGAAGCAGTTTTCTCCAGGCCCAACACTTCTCAAGGAGCAAAGCCATTTGTCTTTTAGGAGCAGGGATCAACGATACCATAACAGGCTTGATCAAGGCCAGCTGGAGGGGACAGCATTGTGGGACCCTTACCAGGCACTCCAGTTTCTACTTCCTGGAAACTTCTTTTCTGATTATAAAATTCGTGCTTATTGTAGAATATATTACATATATCTCTATAGACACAATATGTGTTATGTGTATATATGTGAAAATAAAAACCTTAAGCTCTATTCGCTGTTCCGCATTTTTGGGGAGTTTCTCATCTTCTTTCTTCTTGTTCTTCTGCGAGTTCATCCTCTCATCCTGGTTAAGCAGACTTGCCAAAAGCATTCGCAAGTCCTAAATTTAAGACAACATATAAGGGGTGCTTCACAGCAAATCATTTCTGTCTCACAGTTGGCTTATTCGTCTTGCCCATCGAAAGAAACCCAGTGAATTTTGTCACGGTTTTTAAAGTTGCATAATATAATTCTTTAGACTCCTTAGCATTGGAAAATTTTTAAGGGCCATTGGGTTGTTTGGGGCATCTCTGGTTTATGGGAAAGAACAAAGCCATGTTTTTGAAGTCTGGTTCTGAACGCAGGGGCCCAACTCTGCACGGGGCCGGGCCATCACGGTGGCCTCAGGAGGAGAGCTACGAGCTGAGCTGCTTGATCTGTTCCCCCCTGAACTGCAGGGGAGGGTGTGGCCTTTGCACGCGTGGGGTTGGATGACTATCAGCTGAGTCATTTCTAGACCAAATCCATCCTCACTATACCCTCTGAGCCTTCAAGTTTTGTCATACATGACAGGGTACAGTCTCGTGACAGGCATTCTCACATTCAAAACAAACAAGCCTGTCGAGGCTGCATGTTTCGGGCTGTAACATTTCTCCTTAAGACGCCAGTGCAGCTGTTCCAGCCCCCATGGATCCCCAGGCTGCAGAGGAGAGAAAGCTGTGGGCAGTGGATTAGGGTCCCTTACGTGGTCGGTAGCTTGAGTGCTTTCTGTCTGCATATTTAATTTTTCAGTCCTTGTAGTTCACAGGCTTCTTCATGTTGTGTTCCAGTGGGATCTGTTTTTCCTGATTTTGCTGGAACGCAGGCTGCCCTCAACCGTCTCTTCCGTAATGACTCGCACTGTGGTAGCAGGTTCGGCTGTTCTGTTTTTTCCTCTTGCCCATTCTCCTAGCCTGTTCTCAGTTTCTCCCGCCTTCTCCCCTTGTTTCACCTCTCCGACCTTCTGCCCGTATTAAGTGGCTTTTTAAGGTTTTTTCCACACCACTCTGTCAATTCGCCTCAGTGTCACTTTTGGTTTTTACGGCGTCCCATGCAGATTTTATTTCTCTGTTGAAGCTTCAGTTTTCTGGCAATCCTTATTTCCTCCACATCCCGGGTCATCTTCTCCCTATGCCTTCTATCTCAGCCTCCTTGCTCCTCAAGGCTCTGTTTCTGTTCCTTAAAGGTCATGGTTTTCTGTCTTACTGAGAAGGCCAGTTTTGTGAATTTATCTTCTGGTTCCTCTTGCTTATTATTTCCCAAGGCTGCATCTCCTCTGAGTCTTACGAAGCATCCCCTTTATCCTTTATCCCTTGGCCCCATGCTCTTTTCTTTTTCCACTTTCTCCTCTTAAATAGGGGCGATATCCCCAGCCTGGTCCCCGCCAGTGGCTCGCTCTCCATGGACCCGGCTGTGGTGAACGCCCTTGTCACAGCTACACTGTGAGACAGTAGATGGACATGTAGGGTCCGTATTAATCATCGTGAACCCACCCCTTAGCTCCCGGTGGAGACTCAACAGTCCCTATTGATGACCGAGTTGGCAAAATTGAAGTGCCACTAGCATTTGTCTTTAAGGAGGAGCAGGAGCCGCTGTTCTCCAAATCCCCCTGGACGCATGCCATGGGGCATTATAACGACAACACCAGACTGACATTAACCCTTAACATTTACTAAATGCAAAAACCACAGAAGCTAGAGCAATCTTTCTTTCCTTAGTCATGCACTCATTGATTCAAATAGTCAATTGCCTTGAAGACAATAAAGGACGGATTTTCTATGGAAGTTGTGTATAAAATGAGACCTAACAAATGAACAGAAATGAACTCTTCCAAGGAAACAACAAAGGTGAAGGGAATAGGGACATTGCTTTAGGCGAAAAATTGCTCAAGAAATCATGACTGGGGACTCTACTCCATCATGTAATGATTATATGTAATACTGCTGGAACTTTCCTTTCTCCTTTCTCTATTCCTTAGTTTGGAAAACCCTATTTTGGCATTAAATGAAATCTGAAGTCCCAGATCAATTCTCTTGTAGAAAAGAATGTTGGAAATAAATGCAGGTGTACGTATGTATGTATCTACTCATGCTGGACCGGCTCTAATTGCCATAATCACTATTTAGCAGGAAAGCTCAACATCACGTCCAAAGTTGCCACAGGTTGTGATGTTGCTGTGATGGCATTGGGGCTGCAGGCTCAGAGCTCCAAGATTCTGGGTCCTGACATTTTCCCAGAGGAAGCAGAGACAGCTTGGGGATGTGGGGCCCTGGGGAGAGGGCAAAGATTCAGTCCAGGAGTGGAAGGGAGGCAGCTCTTTCTATGAAAAACCAAACGATGTGAGTATGGCTGGACTGGATGCAGAATGTGAGGACATGCAGGGACTGTGACAAGCTGAGGAAGACTAGTGCATCGGGGTCTTTATGTGCCTGATTCTGGAGCAAAGATGAGGACGACAACTAACAGAGAGTCAACTTTAAATGAAGGTTGAGACTCAAAAGGCACAACCACCTGTTTCATAAGAACAAGTGGGATGCTAAGACAAGAAGGCCAAGCCTGGCAGGAAATTTTACGGTGAGACAGATGTGCTAAGCGTGTGATACGGGAAGATGACAAAGGAGGGCAGAGCTCAGGCAGGTAGGTATAGGAGTGCTGCTCTGGGCAGACCTGGAAATGGCGGGATGTCAGCATCTTCAGGGACCGGCTGGGAAGAACTCTAGAAAAGGTCTGCGATATATCCTACAAGCTGGTGGGCCCCTTCAGAGGCTTCCTGTAGAAATTCCTGTAAATACTATAGACCAAGATAGGATTGAACAAAGGGGAAGAAAAGAGTGATGAGGCTGTAAGACTGTAAGAATATTAGGGAGGGGGCTAATCTGGGGGCAGGGAAAGGAGGGGAGACAAGGCAGAGCCCCTCTTGAGTAAAACCCTGCAGCAGGACGTGCTGGGAGCACTGGGGTGAGAGGAAGAGCTGGAGAGCGACAGACGGAAGGGCCTGCTGCAGCTGGGGGCTGGGCTCCTACGCCTCTGGTTGGAAAGACATGAGGGAGGAGCTAAGATATGTCTTCCTAAATATCAAGTACCAGACTGATAGTAAAAATGAGACAAAGGGAGGGCTTCGCACATCCCTGAGAAAAGATCCCAGTCAATGGTTCCCGCCATGGGGACTTCTCAGCCATGGGGACTTTTCCAGCTGAAAAGAAGCCCCTGGGGAGGAGAACCCATTTGGAAATTAGGATTAGCACCTCCTACAGCCTCATTCAGGGCTTCCCAGGTACACCCTGTCCTGGGACACAGGAGACAGAGGAATTAGCATTCACAGAGGCCTATTATATGCAAGGAATGGAGCCTACTTATCATCTTGACATCAGCAGCCCTGCAAGGTGGTGACAGCCCCCCTTTTATATTCTGGCAACCAAGGCTCCAGGGCGAGTAAAAAACGGAGAAGCAACTGGGTTTCTGATTTGTCCTGTTTTAAACTGGTCCTGTTTCCACTAGACTAGGTTCAATATATGGCCTGCGGAAACAAACTTATTTTCTCCCTCCCACCCACCACCTTCACATAACTATTTATAAAATGAATCTGGCACATGCGTGTGTGTGTGTGTGTGTGTGTGTGTGTGTGTTTGGGGAGGGGGAACTGGTTGGCGGAAATACTTTTGAAATCTGAAAAAAGGTTTAGTGATATAAAGGATGGCAATATAACAGGAGCTGGAGAAGAAAAATCTCTTAATCCTTTAACTTGCAATCCAGTGGGAGATGCTGGTAACTACAGAGAAGAACAAAAGGCAAGGGGTGCTTAAGCCTAAATACATTATCCTATTCAAGTTTCCAAAGAGCCCCATGAAAGTCAATATTATTCTCCTCCTCCTTCAAAGATTTTCATAATAAAATAAAATGTAGATCAGAGAGGGAAAGCACTTTCCCCAGGGTCACACAGTTGGTGTGGAACTAGGGTTCCAAGTTATGCTCGTGGACTACAATAATTCCAAAAGAGGAGTTGGAAGGCTCAAAGTGTGCTCTTTGCTCTTTCACTAACTCACGATATTACCAACTTGTTGTATAACTTTCAAACATCCTCATTAACCTCAGAGGTGGCTTTAAAAAAGACCATACTACCATTGTAGCTGCTTTGTCTGAGCGTTAGAGGGGTTAATGAGATTAAAGGCACTGGAAAAAAAACCTGGGCATTTTGCAGGAACGTTGTATGGTGTTGTCGGCTGGGGTTTGGATGAAGGGAATAAATTCTCATGTATTTCTCATGTTTGGAGAAAAATCAATTGCGTTAAATTTGTGTGTGTGTGTGTGTGTGTGACGAAGATTGGCCCTGAGCTAACATCTGTTGCCAATCTTCCTCTTTTTGCTTGAGGAAGATTGTTGCTGAGCTAACATCTGTGCCCATCTTCCTCTACTTTATGTGCGATGCGGCCACAGCATGGCTTGACGAGGAGTGTTAGGTCCACTCCCGGGATCTGAACCGGCAAACCCCAGGCCACTAAATCAGAGCACATGTGAACTTAACCACTATGCCACCAGGCCGGCCCCAAGTTAAAATTTTAAAACCTAATTAAAACTTTAAAGGACGGGAATTCTGTTATTTTTTACAACAGGAAATGTTGAGAACCATCGGTTGGCTAGTTGGCCAGAGCATAGGATTAAAGATTAGGTAAATTATGGCCTTAAACTGAGAAAACCATTTGACATCTTTCGCCTCAGCTTCTTTCAAACTTTGTAACACAGATATGTTGGTTCCACGCAAAGGTTAATAAGATGCGGTTACGAATCAGTGCCCCTTCCAGGTGCACACTGAGGCAGGAAAAGTCCTCCCAGAATCGAGAGACTCAGGGCCCAGCATGGGATCACAACTTGTCTTTTGAGTGTTTTGAAAATAAACACTCCAATTAACAGACTAGCAGTAGATTGAGATCTTCAGTACAAGAACATGTTAAGCAATATCATTATTAAAAATGTGCTCTTGGAAGCATCTTCCATTAGAAAAAAATTATAACAAGTATATTGAGTGATTGACCCCTCAGCTATTTGCCATCATCCTTGGGTTAAAAAACAACACCCAGGGGGCTGGCCCCGTGGCCGAGTGGTTGGGTTCGCGTGCTCCGCTGCAGGCGGCCCAGTGTTTCGTTGGTTCGAATCCCGGGCGCGGACATGACACTGCTCATCAAACCACACTGAGGCAGCATCCCACATGCCACAACTAGAAGGACCGACAACGAAGAATATACAACTATGAACCGGGGGGTGTTGGGGAGAAAAAGGAAATAATAAAATCTTTAAAAAAACAACACCCAATCTGGAAAATTCCTCGTACGACTTTAGCTTCCCTATCCATTTGTTCATACATGAACTTCTTGCCCTTGCAGTCGGTTCTCAACACAGCAGCCAAAACAAGCCATTCCTCTTCCTCCCGCCCCCAGCCCCAGAGGCTTACGGAGAGATGGGCTCTCGTGGCGGCATTTGGGGAATTGACTTTGATGCAAAGGTAGCCTTCAAATTCACTATCAGGAAAGCTGTGGCAGAGGTCACTAAGCAGAAGGGCTCATGGACCAAATGAAGACGCTCAAATCACAAGGTTCAGTGAATCCATTAGAAACGCACCAGGAGAGGCAAAGGAAAGGAAATGGAGCAGGTCCACACAGCTGGACCGAAGGCCCTCACTGCATGAGTCCAGGTCCACGGCGCCCACATAGCTGGCTTTCTTTGCCGCATCACCTTCCCATAAGAGTGTGGTGATGCAGACCAGGGCTGAGGCTGAGCGAATGGGCTCAGAAGACGCTCAGAGAGTAACTGTATCACAAACCCTCATGGACTTGTGACCCAGCATCAACAAGAGACACTCACGGGCAGTCTTGTTCCATCTGTCCCCTCACTGCAGTCATTTCCACCCCCAGGTCACTTTGAAGTGAATCCTAGACATCAGATCCTTTCCTCCACAAAAGAGAGATTGCGCGTGTATCCCTAAAAGATAAGATTTCTTTTGGTTAAACCTAACCATAGTACCACTGTCACACCTAAAAAATTAAGAATTCCTTGATGTTATCAAAAATCTATTCTGTATTCAAATTTGCCTGTTTGTCTCATAAGTCTGGGAGAAAATTCTTATACATATCTTTTGACACCCATATGCAAGAGCTCCCATAGATGGGTCAGAAGCCTAGAAAGGGAATTTCTGGGTAACGTCTACCCTCAGCATTTTTAGAATGTGCTAAATTGTTTTGCAGAGAAGTTGCACCAAATTTATATGCACCTGCCGTGAGTAAATTTCTCACACTTTGCATCCTGGCCAACACTTGATATCGTCAAATTTTATAATTTTTCCAATCTGATGGGTATTAAAAAAAAGCCATGGTTTTAAATAGCATTTTCTTGATTACTAAGGATTCTGAGTATCTCATTACATCTTTTTTTTAAAATTCAATGACAGGAGTTCTTTTAAAATGCCGGTGCTAACCATTTGTCCATTTTATAAATAGCAAAACATTCTCCCCCTTTGTGACGAGTCTTGTCACATCCCTGATGATACCCTTTTGTGGACAGAAATTCTCAGGTTCTTTTTTTTTTACTTTTTATTGTTTTATTGAGGTCACATTGGTTTATAACATTGTGTAAATTTCAGGTGTACATTATTATATATTAGTTTCTGTATAGACTGCATTGTGCTCACCACCAATAGTCTAGTTTTTATCTATCACCATACGTTTGTGTCCTTTTACCCCTTTTGCCTTCCCCCCACCCATTTTCCCTCTGATAACCACCAATCTATTCTCCTTATCTGTGTGTTTGTCTTCCACATAGACATGAAATCGTACAGTATTTTTCTCTATCTGAATTATTTTGCTTAGCATGATACTCTCAAAGTCCATCCATGTTGTTGCAAATAGCATGATCTTGTCTTTTTTATTGTGGAGTAGTATTTCATTGTATCTCCATATACCACATCTTCTTTATGTTTTCATCTGTTGATGGGCACTTGGGTCATTTCCAACTCTTGGGTATTGTGAATAATGCTGTGATGAACATGGAAGGCAAATACCTTTACGAATTCATGTTCTCATGTTCTTTGGATAAATACCCTGAAGTGGAATAGCTGGATCATATGGTATTTCCATTTTTAATTTTTTGAGAAATCTCCATCCTGTTTTCCATAGTGGCTGCACCAGTTTGCATTCCCACCAGCAATAAACGAGGGTTCCCTTTTCTGCACACCCTCGCCAACACTTGTTATTTCTTGCCTTTTTAATAGTAGCCTTTCTGACAGGTGTGTGGTGATAGCTCATTGTAGTTTTGATTGACAAGAAATTCTCAGTTTTAATATGGTCAACTTTATCGCATTTTTCCTTTTCTTTTTACACTTTTTGTGCCTTTGTTTAGGAAAACCGTTCCTTCCCACAAGATGGTCTCCCATATTCTTAAAATTGTATAGTTCTGCCTTTTTACCTGTAGGACGTTCATCTGCGTAGAATTGACATCCACCCATCAGATGACTTAGAGATCCAATCTCAATGTGGAAAACTACTTGTCCAAGCACCATTAGTTTAATCATCTATTGTTTCCCCAAAGATCAGCAATAAATCTGCCATAACTAGTTTCCATCCTGTATCTAATTTGGGGCTCCCTATTCTAATTGCTTGATGTTTTTTATCTACCCTTGCACAAGAAAGCACCATTTTAATTGCTACGTAGCTTTAAATTAGGGCCTGATGTCATGGAGGACAAGCCCCCACCCCTTAGTAGCCTCTGTATGTCTTGCCTGTTACAGTCACTTGCTTTTCTAGATACAGTTAGTAATTAGCTTGTCAAGTTCCATGAAAAATTATTGAAATTGCGTTAAATCTAAAGGTCGTATTGGGCAGAACTGACACCTTTTCAATATATATTATTTCAACCCATCAGCATGATTCCTTCTTTTATTTACTTCTCTTTTAACATCTCTCAGTGATGTTTTATAATTTTTTCAGAAAAGGCTTATACCTCTTTTTTAAAATTTAGTCCCAGATATTCAATTTCTATTGCTATCATAAATGGAATCTTTTAAAAATTATGTTATAAAATTATAAATTTTTTATAATTTTTATGGAAACACTTTTATCTCATTATAAAATCTCATAAAGCAAACACTTAGTAACCACCTCCGAGGTCAAGAAGTGACACATTTCCAGCCCCCCAGAGGTTCCCTTCCTAATCACAAACCCCTCCCTCCCTTTTGAAGTTAATCATTTTCCAGAAAATTATGATAATTGTTTTCCTGCTTTTCTGTCTTCTGTGGAATTTTTCTATTTAGAAAGTTTTACATCATTTGTAAACTTTACAGCTTTTTCTTCTTTTTCTTGCTTATTACACTTGTCAAACTTCCAATACAACTTGAATAAAATTGAGGAACACAGGCATCTTTCTGTTGTTCTCGACTTCAAAAGGAAACATTGCAATATTTCACCATTAAGTACATTATTTTTTTATAATTTTTTTAAAAATATACTAACAGGTTAAGGAATTTTCCTCTTATTCATAATTTGCTATTATTTTTATTATGAGCAGAAATTACAGAAATGAACAATACATTACTGGGTTCAATTTGTTAATATTTTGCTTAAGAATTTTGCATCTACGTTCTTGAGTGAGATTAGCTTGTATTTTTCCCTCTAGATTATGCTGGTTTCACAAAAAGAGCTGGGGTACGTGCCCTCTTCTATTTCTGAGAGAGTTCACAAATGAACAATGGCCCCCTTTCTTCCTTAAGTATCCATATAGAATTCACCAGTGAAACCACATGGACCTAGAGTTTTCTTATTTTCTTTGTGGGAAGGTTTTTAAATCATGGATTCGGGGCCGGCCCTGTGGCTGAGTGGTTAAGTTTGCATGCTCTGCTTCAGCGGCCCAGGGTTTCACCGGTCCACATCCTACACACTGCTCATCAAGCCATGCTGAGGCAGCATCCCACATAGCAAAACCCAAGGGACCTACAACCAGAATATACAACTATGTACTGGGGGGCTTTGGGGGTAAAAAGAAGATTGGCAACAGATGTTAACTCAGGTGGGAATCTTTAAAAAAAAAAATGGATTCAATTTACTTAATAATTGTAGGACTCTTTGGATTTTCCATTTCTTCTTACTCAGATAATTCCCTAGGAGTTTGTCCATGGTTGCTATGGAGATGTCATCTGTATTTCCAACTTTATTCCTTTGTAAGTGTTTTGTCTTTTCTCTCTGGCTTCTTTAAAGAAGCTCACTTGACATGCTGCCCTTTTTATTTATTTCTCTTGTGATTCCTTGGGATCCTTAAATCTGAGGATTGATGTCTTTCATTAATTCTGGCATTTTAAAATTTTTTCTTCAAATATTGCTTCTTCCCCACTCTCTGGATTATTCCTAGTGGAACTGCGACTAAATGTATGTTGGACTTTCTCACTTTAGCCTCTGTGTCCCTTAACCTCACTGTTACATGTCCCATCACTTTGTTTTTTGGATAATTCCTTTTGGTCTACATAGTTCCCTAATTCTATGCTCAGTTATGCCTAACCTACTCTTTAACCCACTCGTTGAATATTTATTTTTATTTGTTACATGTTTCTGCTCTAAAAGCTTCATTTCTTTCTTTTCCAAACATCTTTGATTCATTTTCATGGTTTCCTAGTCCTTACTCATCATCTGAAATTTCTTTTTACAGTTTCTTTAAGCATATCAATCATACTTATATTCTTATCAATATTGATAAGATAGCAATCATCCTTATATTTTCTGCATCTGATAATTTGCATTATCTCAATTCTCTGTGACTCTGATTCCACTGACTCTTATTTCTGTTTGTTCTCATCCATGGTTCTGGGTTTCCACATGGAAAATGTCACATTTATAATGAGTTTGTTAGTTACTTGATGGTACCCTCATTGCTTATCATAACTCTGAATTAAAGAAAAAGAAATCTGCCATTTAATTGCTTCTCTGGGAATTCCAACATTTCTTCATCCTCTTCATCTAGGTAGGATGCTACAGTCTCATTTTTAATCCACGTAGTTAGTCCAATATCGCCTTGCTGTCTTAGCCTCCTAGAATGAAGAAAAGAGAAAAAGAATATATAAAAGCTCTGAAGGGAACATGCCTTGGGGATGTGCCACCCACCATCCCTTATAACTCTAATTCTTGGCCATTTGCTCTAATTCACCAAGGAATTAGGAAGCAATTCATCTCCCCTATTCCTGCCATTATCCTGGGAGCCTCCCTCTCTTTGGGCTGCTGATCCATCTAACCCTCCAGCACCAAAATCCCAGTGACCTTCACCCCGACACCACTGAAGAGGCAGTTTCCCTCTTGCTTTTGGGCATCGCCCAGAGATGCTCTGACTCAGAAATCTTAAGCTCCGTATCCTGCTCTGACCACAACCTCCTGTCCTCCAGCATCTCTGCTTTCACCCTCACTCTAATTTGTTCTTTGATCTCCTGGGGAACCACACCCTCTAACCCTCAGACAGAGAAAAGACGGAGCCAACCACAACTCGGTGTGTCTGAATGGCTTGTTCCAGGGTCAGGGGTGCTGTGGTCATCCCAGGAGAAGCAGCCTCACCCCTCCTGTGTTCTGGAAGGTTAACCCTAAAGGAAGAGAGAGAAACTTCTCTTAAAGATTGTGTTTAAATTACTTTTCTATAGATAAACTCTTAAAATGGTGTTAATACCAATGCAATTTTTTCTGCAAATGTAAGGTTTTTTTCCATTTCATTGAACTTCATGACACTAACCTTCTTTGGATCACAGACTTCCTTAAAAATCTAATTAAAAAAAACATGAATCCTTTCTCAAAGAAAATCATATGTACGTAATCATATACAACATATTTTAAAGGGTTTACGTCCCCCTCAGCTTATGTACCTTACATTAAGCACCTCGATCTACTATAAATTTGCCAGATTTCCCCCATTCAGTGGCTCTCTGAAGTCTGTTTCACTTGTAATGTTTTCATGGCACATGCGTCCACACTTACCCATATTCCTACCTCTTGTCCTGATCATGTGAATCCACAAGGCTATTATATCTCAAAGTGGCAATTTTGACCAGTGGGGAAATTGTGGAAATGTTCTTCAAAAGTGTGGGAATACAGCATATACATTTTGGGTTAGCATTTCATACTCAACCATCCTGCTTTGGAAGATGTTTTGAGAGGCACAGACACTATTGCCTAAATAAAACAGCATCTGCTTCTAGCAAGAACAACTAATCCTCACCAAAACCAGTTAGCAGAGAAATGAAAACAAACCACTATTAACAAGGGTGTGTGTGTGCACATGTGTATGTATGCATGTGTGTGTGCAGGAAAAAAAACCCATCCCCAGTGCAACTTACATGAAAATACAAAATATTAATGACTCAGGAATGTTCATCTGCTCTATGTGTTGGCCTGAAGTTAATATCTACAAAACATCTATAAATCAATCAAATTTGAGGGTTACCCAGGAAACAGACCAGATGACAACTGGTGTCAGATGATCCTGTCCTGTCTTCGGTTACGGGTCTACACACGGGTGTCCAGAAGAACAGCATCTGTAACCTTCTCGGAGGGCAGAAAGCGGGGTTTGCCTGGAGTGGAGAGAGACTTCTGACTCCTCCCCAGCCCTCACCGGCAATGAGTGTGCACCACTTTCTCAGGCTCTCTAAAAATCGCCTGTCTCTGTGCTACACTGCATCTTTAGGGTAAGAGAGCATGATGGCTACGCTTTAAAGTCCAAGGTGCATTAATTAAGATATTAACTCTGTTCATTTCACGCTAGCTGGAAAGGACTCTGAAAAAAACAATGAATATTGACAAGACACCAAAGTAATATGAGACGGAATCCCAGTGTCTTGTCTTCGAGTCTCTACCACGCCACATCAAATTGGACTAATGCTAAAAGCAGCTGTCCCACAATGCAGCTGAGCGTAATCGGAGGCCAGGCTGCAACTGGGTTTCTCCCTAGTTGGAGGCAGCCTCAGCCACGCTGCCTCAGCTGGCAGCCCTGGAACCCTGGTGCCTTTCCCCTTTATACGAGGTTACTGGGAATGGATGCAAGGGGCCTGGCACAGAAGACGTGCTCCATCATATACTAGACATTCGTTGTAACTGCTGTCTGAATGGATGTAACTCATCTCAGACAAGGAACTCAACATTCAAAGAGCTCGTGCCATGTGCCGGGCGTTATGGAAAGCACTGTATCTACACGACTGAATTTAGTCCTCACAACAACCCTAGAGTAGGTATTCTTGTATCCATTGACCAAGCCACGTAGGTAGAAAGGGGCAGGCAGGAGCTGAATCGGGTGTGTCCTGCAACGTCTATGGCACCATTCTGCCTCGGAGTGAGAAGGGAGAAGTGAGCATGATGTAGATTTTACAGATGGAAATCTAAACCAGAAGGAGCTCATTTATTCATTCATTCAGGAAAAATTAATTGAGCTCCTGCTGTGAGCCAGTTGCCGTCCCAGAAGCAGGAGGCACTGTGGTGAGCAAGACAGCCGTTGCCCCCTGGCTGGGTTTCCAAAGGGGGAGGGCAGCAGGAGAGAGTAGACAGACAAGCCGACGACAACCCATCGACCCGTGGATCCATGGTGATGAGTGGAGGAAAATGCTGCACTAGGAATGATGAGGGCGATGGGAGCACAGTGTGGTACCCACCCTCCCCCAGGGCATCCTAGAAGGCTTCCCGGAGAAAGTGGTATTTGGGCATAGATCTAACATAGGAGCCTGCCACACTCAATCTGGCACTCAGGTTTCCTAGTTCTCAATTCCTTTTACCTTTCCACTGTCAAATTCTTCTCAAAAACTGCAGTTTGGTTTCTTTGCAACATTTTTCATTTCTGGCATTTTTCTAGGCTACTCACATGCCACATGGGGCTGCTTGGTGTCTTCTTGTTTTCTGATTGGAATCCTTTTTCTTACTGTCTGGGCTGTCACATTTCAGGAAGCTGAGGCAGGGCGGTGCTGCAGGCTGCCGACCAGCTGGCCGCGAGTCTTCCCTCCTCGTCTCCCTGGGCTGCACGCCGCGCTGCCTGTGTCCGCCTGGGAACAAGTGATCCAGCTGTTGGAAGCAAACATCACCTTCATTTTTTGTGGTTATTGTTTTCATTACTTTCAGAATACTGTCAGAAATAATTTTTAAAACACAATTTGCTAAAGTTGGGCTAGCAATGATCATTAAAATGTGTGTTTATTTATTTATTTATTTTTTATTTATTTATTTTTTTTGCTGAGGAAGACTGGCCCTGAGCTAACATCTGTTCCCATCTTCCTCTATTTTGTCTGTGGGATGTGACCACAGCATGGCTTGATGAACAGTGTGCAGGTCCACATTTGGGACCCACACTTGTGAACCCTGGGCCACCAAAGCGGAGCACGCAAACTTAGTAACTATGCCACTGGGCTGGCCCCTATTTATTCATATTTTAAATTTTTCATTCGATAGTATTTGATATTTTAGCAGATAGTACCTTATTGCTAAGAAATACTGGTAAGTCCCCTGTAATCCTCTGTGTGTTCATCTCATCTATGATCACCCATTGGGTGGTGGCTTTGCTGGGCAATGTCGTGGCACAGAGAGAAGGGGCAGGAAAATCAGCCCACAGAAAGGCAGGTGCTGTTTTGGTTTCACTTTGTTTTTAAGTTAGACTCAAGATTAAATTTTTATTTCTTCAAAACCAAAACTAACCTCTCTGTCCTCTGGTCACCACATCAGAGGACATGAAGATCCAGAATGGAAATGGAGTTCGGTAAGAACAGAATGCATCTTCCTCCTTAATTCTACCCGGCGGCCACTTCTTACAGGCAGCCTTCCTGTATGCACCAGGACTTTCAGGGCACAGTCTGCTGACACGCAGCAGGAAAGGTTCTGTGCTTTCACAGTCAGCTCCCCCACAGCCGGCCCCTTGCCCACGCGCCCCCAGAGCTGAGGATAGACCCTCACTGTGCGGCTTCCAGACCAAGACAGTACTGACCAGCCCCCTGGCTCTGTCCACATCTGCAAAGCGGCCGTCTCCTTCCAGCAGGCTGCTCGGGTAGCACCAAACAGAGAAAAGCAAACACAGAAGCAAGCTGTCAGGCTCCACGCTCCTTGAACACACAGGCCTGTATTAGAGAGCCCTCGGCACTTCTCATTTTCATCTCGAAAGAAAAGATGCCAAATCACAGGCGAAGACGGCAGGTGGTCTGGGTTCAGGAATGGGCGAATGGCACAGCTTTAGTATGAAGCGTATGAAATCCACCCATTATTACAGGCCAGGAAACTACATTTTCCTTTTGCTGCTACAGAGTATTACAAATAAAATCTGGCATAAAACGGGCCTTAACCCAGAAAGTTTGGGGCCGAAGGGGTGCCCCAGGATCCTGGCAAGGATTTCAGTCCGCCAGGCCCCTTGCTAGCTGTGAATACAAGAGCCCTCATGAGGCTCGGAGCTCGTGACAGGAACACTTAATTCCTCAGAGGGCTGTGAGGACAGAGTGACATATGTGTCCATGGGGAAGGCAGCATGGTGCCTAGATGGGGTTGGCACTCACTAGCTGCCACTCTCTCTCAATGCCAATAATAGATGCAACATTTGTCACCGTGCCGCCCCCTCCCCTCGCCTCATCTGCATCCTGGTCTGCGCTGGGACGTTGGGGACAGAGGCCGGGACACTGTCCTTCATGGGGAGTTCCCTTCAGGCCTCTGCCGGCCCTGGAGGCCGAGGACCTGTGGGTTACCCTGGAGTCAAATTATGGACCCCACAGTGGCAGTCTCAAGGATGTCTCCCTCCTTATGATGCCTGTCGTGTCCATGGCAGAGCCCACGCCCTCTCACCTGGTTCTCATGACAGCTCTGTGACAACACGGAGTAAAGGTTGTTGTCAGTGGTTTATTTTGAGGACACAGACTCTAGAGCCCACAAAAGAACTGTCTGGCGTCACCAGCTACCAAGGGTGGCCCTGGGCTAGATCCCAGGGGACTGCATCTTTCCTTTCCACGTTACTTCTCCTGGCGAGGCCATAACAGCTGAAGCAAAGTACAGGGCGAGCCCTGTGGGCGAGCCCCCGTGTATGAGTCCCCGGTGGGCAAGCTGACAGCAAGGCCCTGGGGGGCTCTGAGTGGCGCCGGGGGCACTGGCAGGCGGAGGAGAGGCCAGAGTGAGCTGTACCAGCATGGATGCCCTTTCCCACTGCGATGAGACAGGTGCCTGAACACCCAGCCTGCCATTTGTCCCCGTACACACGGTACAGCAAACACCAAGGCAGAAACAAACAGCCTTTCATCAGCTCCCGGGGGACAGCTGTTTGACAAATTGCTTTTCTTGGGAAAGTATTCAGGGCTCTGGGAGGGTCCACGATAATTAGAAGACGCGGTCCCTGCCTTTGAGGCACTTACAGAGGTCAGACAGCTATGGACTGTGACTCGAGGAAGGGCCATTTCGACCCAGCTAAGACAGGAGCTAGAAATGAAGGAGATAAATCCCGGAATGCCTCCTGGAGGAGGTGATGGATTAGCTGACATCAGAACAGGGAGCAGGGGAAAGGAAGCTGGCAAATATTTCAGCCGGGAATAGCCAACAAAGTGTGGTCGGTGTGCACGGATGCCCTCTGAAGGTGCGTTTTAATGTCACGGGTTGTTTCATGTTGTTGCTGAATCTGGTCTTGGGCCAGGCAGGGAGAAGCGTCTTCCGGTGGGCTGTCTCTGAGCATGAGGGGCAGAGCATGACAGGCTGCAGAGTTGCTGTCATTACAGGTCCTTCCTAGCTGGAGCCTGAGGGCGTCCTGTGCACCTCCCGGGTGCTGGGGCCCTGGGGTGTTTATAGGCACCTTCGGCTGATGCACGATGAGGATGTCGTCAACCCAGGCATCCTTCTTTTGGTCCAGGAACTAAAGCCCACGAAGGGCTGAGAAGAGCATCCCGCACATTTCGAGGCCTCTGCCCAAGAACCAGTGTGCAAAACTAAGCAAACTTCTCAGCTAAACTTTGCTGCGTGTTTGGCTGCAAACATCTCAACTTTGCAAGGACGTGTTTTTTTTTTTTCTCCAAATGGGTTTTCCTTGGTCATCTGCATTTCTAATAATCCTAAATCTTCACGTCTCTATATGCCCAATATAAGAAAATGTAATGCAAACTAAAGGAAGATGGAAGCAAGCTGGGGATTTTTGCAAACTGGGTCTCCTATCTTTTTCAACTTAAAATTTTGCGATTTTTATTAGGTTTTAATAGGATGTCTCCTAAGCGTGGAAATTAAATGTTATCAAGTGCTCCAAGCAGCTAAGGGACCTTGACTTCACAGAGCATGTTGGACGCCACCCTTGCATCCACCACGCAGCTTCCACCTTCCGTTGCTTTTGTGCAGGAAACACGGATCAGCCGACAGAAAAGACTGACCATCAGCGTTTCAATCCAGTCCTGCTGTGTTCCTGTAATTATTTGGATTGGCTTCATCCAAACAAAGAGAATATTTCGAAGACATTCAGCCAATTTCTGATGGGAAGGACAGGCGACCAAGAGTGACCACCAGACCTCACGGAGCAGGCTTCAAGACAGGAGCCTCATTTGCATTTCCGAGGCCAGACCACACTTTTCCCAGATATTGCCATTTCCCCAACTATTTGACTTGATTAAAGGAGGATAGAAAATGACTTACGCCCCTAAATTGTGACAACAAAGGCTGGGTTTCTCTCTTCAATCAAAACAGCATGGCTGCCTGATTCAAATGCTAATAGCCAGGGCCTGAATTGGCCACTAAAAGAGGGAGACACTTTCCCCTATAAATGACCACAAAGTCACTCCTTTGCTGTCAGAACCCGCAGGATTCCTCCAGTTGGATATTCTGTTAAATGGCTTCACGGGAAACATCCCAGAGGCGGTCTCGGGGCGCTGTGTGTGTCAGTTCCTGGGGAAAAGAAGAAGGCTTCAATTTGAACAAGGCTCTCGTCTCTTTGGTAATGCTCCATCTCCCTGGTATGTATCCAGGAAGACATCTGAACAGATCTGGTGCAACTCTGGGATTCTTCACTGGACAAAGCCCCAGTTTTAGAGTTGGTTGCCACCATCTCGATTCATCCTAATTCCGTGGTGGCCTCGTTTCCTGGGGGTCCCAAGAAAGCAAGTAGCTTCTCAGCTCCCTAGGGCCACACCCTCCACCCCAGTCCTCCCACCAGGTGCTGTGCATGCCACTACTCCACTTGTGCATGGGAGCTGAAGATGGTGGACTTGGGGCCAGATGATCCAAGTTCAAGTCCAACCACTCAGGCGGTGCCCTTGGGCCAGGTACCGGGCTCTGTGTACCTGTTCAGTCTCAGGGGAAGGAGACCAACGCCTATCTCACACAGGTGAGGAAAAGCACACAGAGTACACCTCGTTGGGGTCTAGAGTCAGTGGACCAGAGGCCCATCATTCCTCCACCACTAACCTGACCCTAACCAGGTCAGCCAACATGCTGAGCCTGAGTCCCTCTTCTGTGACAGCACTCACTTTGTAAGGCTTCCCGAACACTGATGGGGCGCCAAGGGATAAGGCACCAGCACTGGGCCTGGGCAGCGGTCGGTGGTAGAATGCAGAGCTTCCGCAGGCACAGAATCAGGCTGGATGACATAGAGCGTTTGAAAACTCCTCTCCCAGTCTCTAGGCCTCTCTTTGGCCTTTACTAATGTCTTTTTTTTTTTTTCTTTTAGATTTTTTTTTTTTTCCTTTTTCTCCCCAAAGCCCCCTGGTACATAGTTGTGTATTCTTCGTTGTGGGTCCTTCTAGCTGTGGCATGCGGGACGCCGCCTCAGCGTGGCTTGATGAGCAGTGCCATGTCCGCGCCCAGGACTCGAACCAACGAAAACACTGGGCCGCCTGCAGCGGAGCGCGCGAACTTAACCACTCGGCCACGGGGCCAGCCCCTTTACTAATGTCTTTTTAATATTTGGTTTTGTGTTTGCCTCAACCACCAGTTACGCAATCGTGCCCATTTTGACTGTGCCCAGCGTGGGGGCACGCTGCTCCCAGAGAGACACGCCCTCGTGCTCCATGATGCGCTAGAGAGATGCAGCCCTGTCCTGTCGGGGTGTGCATATCTGGTAGGCGCAAGGCTGATTTCACGTTTGTGTGAGTAAGACGCTTCCACAGTTTCCAGTCCCGAGGGAATTGTCATGCAATCCTCAAAGATCATTCCATTTCTCCATCTCTCCTTCCTACAGCCCCTGACAATCTCAAAGGACAGAGGTTCCTCTGTGTACATTTTAGCTTCACACTATGCCAGTTTCTTTCTTCTTGATTAGACTCTACGACGCTTCTTTGACCGGGAGATAGTTTTGACACCATTTCGCAGAGTGGCAGTTCTTTTACGCATCTGTGAAAAGACTGTGAATTTGATGGTGCAAAGACAGGTTTAAAACAGGCATCCTTATATGCTTTAGAGAGGACCTCACCTCCTGGAGAAGCGCATGTTAGCGAGAGAGGCAGAACGCATCTGATACAAGCGGCTGAGGTAGTTCTTACTTCGGGAAGGCTTCTCAGCTGATTTATGGAGAATCTTGTTCTGAAAGAAATGCTTTATTTATTTTTTTGTTTTTGTTTTTGTTTTGAAGAAGAAGATTAGCTCTGAGCTAACATCTGCCGCCAATTCTCCTCTTTTTGCTGAGGAAGACTGGCCCTGAGCTAACATCCATGCCCACCTTCCTCTACTTTATATGTGGGGGATGCCTGCCACAGCATGGCTTGATGAGTGGTGCTAGGTCCGCACCCGGGATCTGAACCAGCAAACCCCAGGCTGCCAAAGCAGAACGTGCCAACTTAACTGCTGAGCCACCAGGCCACCCCTGGAAGAAATGATTTATTTTTATTTTTTACATTCACGTCTTCCCTCTGCAGCTGGAATTTAAAACTGTCACGGATGGGTACTTTTGCCTCCTTCTATCTCTAACACACGGATCAATACATTGCACACAGTAGGTGTATACTGTGCAGTTTCTTATGATGAGTAAATCTAGCACGCTCCCATTGATAATGTCACCTAGTTTACATTTACAATACCTTTGATGCATGTCAGAATATTCTTGATATGCCGTAAGTACTCAGCCTTCTCTGCCTCGGTCTTATCCTATGAATTAGTTAACGAGACAGCACTATTGCCACTGAGGGGCGATACTCTCTGACAGAGAGCTAGATACCTAAGCTATGATGGGTGAAAATATATATACATATATATATATATATATATTAGTTAGCATAGCATAATTAAAGGTGGTGCCAAGTATAGTATTTGAGATATTTTAAAAATCCAAAAATTGCAACATAAATTATACCACTCTAAGAAAATGAAATTATTTTTTTAAAAAAGCTACAGAAATAGTTGGAAAACTAAAGCAAAACCCAGTTGAATTTCAAGGGAAAGAATAGCAAGTCAGAGAAAATTTCAACCAGATGCAAATAAAGCAAGAAACAAACAGGAAGAAAAAGTAGGGGGAAGGGAGGGCCGAGAAAGTGATTGTGTGGCAGTGAATTTTCAAGCCCCCCAGGCCTTTGTGAGGAAATTATTGTAGATAAATCACGGCACATTCTGGTTCTGGTTGCAGAAGAGGAGCACTGTGGTCATTGAGAACCGGCCGGCGGCCAGGCAGAACCGGGCACCAACAGCCATAGGATTTCCGATGTTTGTCTAATCATCGGATCACAGTAATTATCTGGGGATCTCGATAACAAAACAGATTCCTGGGTCCCCACACAGACCAACTAAATCAGAGTGTCTGGGGAAAGGCCTGAAACCCCACATTTTTACCAGGTGCTCCAGGTGACAGCTGTGATCCGGCGTACTTGGGGAACACTCGCAGAGCTAAGTATGGCTCAGGAAAGAACCCAGAAATAAAGAAAGAGGCTGGTCTTCTTTCAGATAGCCCCAAAAAGTGTGCATTATATTCTTTGCTTAAAGGATCAGATTTCAAGCTAGATGATATTAGTTATAGGACAAGACTTGTTTTGTAAATGAAAGGCCTTAGTAAGCGTGCGTGTGTGCTACCCCGTTGGGGTGGTGCCTAGATTCTAGACTTGTAGGTTCATGGAATTTCACAGGCAGGATGAGTCACCAAGAAGGTCATCCTGTCACACCCCCTCACTTGACAGGCAAGGATATGCCTCTGTGTGCCACTCGAGTTTGTAATCCTTGCACTTAAGAGCATGTATTTGCAAGTATGCGTCTTTCACCCTCTTCTGAGTTTGGGAGAATTCTGGAGCCTACACCCTTAAACTATGGTCTGTGAATAAATTAAAGAGAGTTCAATTCTAACTTTCATAATCCATGACAGTAAGTCTTTGGAGGAAAGTTTGTTCATTAAATTCCACGAGTTTCAAGAATTCACGTGAACCCTAAGGAGCTCAAATATTGCTGATGTAATCTTGACATGCCTTTAGGAAATTAAGCCAAAATAGCTGTGTCTGTGGCTGGCGCTTCAGGCTGGGGAAAATCATTCCTGGCCTCAGTGAATGGAAACATGTATAGGACGTACCCTCAGCCTCAGCCCCTCAGCCAGGCTTTGCCGCTATTCTCATGATAAAGAAAAACATTTGTCTGCATCCTTTTTCTTCTTGTCCACTCCTGATTCTCCTGAATTTCACTTTGAACCCCCAACACCTTGGGCCTCCTCGCAGGTTAAAGACAACTGGACTCAACCTGGGACCCAACACAAAAAAGAGCTGGGAGAGGAAGGGAAAGGTGCCAGAAAGACCCAGCAGAGCGTGTTAAGGAGACCCATGCAACTCACCTTCTCCCAGCCTTGGGCTACTTTTCCTGCAGTTTCTCGCTGTTCACACTTTTTCTTCCATTCCATAAGCCAAGAAAGAAGGCCCTTAGAGGAAAATGCAAGATATCTTTTTACAAATATCCTTCAACACCGCAGTTTATTGACACTGTCAGCCAAGCTGTGTTCCTCCAGTTTTCACTGCAACTCAAAAAGTGGGGAGGGGCCAGCGCCGTGGCCGAGTGGTTAAGTTCGCGTGCTCCGCTGCGGTGGCCCGCAGGGTTCGGATCCTGGGCGCACACATGGCACCACTCGTCAGGCCACGTTGAGGCGGCATCCCACATCCCACAACCAGAAGGACCTGCAACTAAGATATACAACTGTGTACAGGGGGGGTTTGGGGAGATAAAGAAAAAAAAAAGCGGGGAACTTGCCTCACGGTTTTGTACCTAGACAGAGGGCAAGGCCCCCACTGCCCGTCAAGGCTAGGATTCCAAATGCAGCACTGTGTTGCCCAGACCCACTTTTGGTGACACTTCCCATCCCTAATTCCAAGATGTGTGCATGTCATACCTAATTATGTAGGCTCTTTGGTTTGATGGTGCCGGGAGCTATTTTTTTGGAATTATGACGGCGTTGTGTCCTCTGCAGAATGCCAGCCATTGCATTTGTCTCTTATTTTCTGGCTAAGTATAAATGGGATGTATCAGATATATAGCAATATCGACCATTTCCTCCTTATTTGTTTGGTCCCCCTCTTTGCTGGTTTTACATGCTCTGGGAATTTCAGTTCTTAGCCTTCTTTCAAATTTGTCCACATTTTTTTTTTTTCTTAAATCATCTTCAGAGGAAAACCAGGAGAAGTTTCAGTGGTCAAGTCTGGTCCTCTCACTGACTTCCACAGGGCCTTGCGGTCAGCCCTGGGGTAGGACGGGGAGCGTGTGGATTCGGAAGCTGTCTTTCTGGTTGAGATTCCAGCTCTGGCTCTTCCTTCCTGTCACTCTGGGTGATGACAACTCAACACTTCATTTGCCTCATCAATCTGGTAAAGACCACGATACCTTACTGAATCGTAAGGATGAGAGGTAAGGTACGTAAAAACCGTTTCACGGTGGATGTTGAACGCATGTTGGCTAAGGATAACGGGCATTTCTGCGTTTCAGCTCCCCATGTGACCCTTCCAGAGAAGGTCAATGGTCTGATCTGGCCCCTTCCTGCCTCCAGACCTCTCCTCCAGCTCCCCCTCAGCACAGGTCGCCCCGACCTTATTTATTTCTGTTCTCTGCTCTGGCTGCCCCCTGGCCTGGTGCTCTTCCATCTTATGCTGTCCCACTGGCTTCTCCAGGTCACGTAAACCTCATCTGACATTCAGTGCTGGGTTTGGTCTTCCCAACCAACCCATGATGTAGATACCATCATTCTCATCCCACAGATGACTAGACAAAGCAGGGAGGGATGGAGAAGGGAGGTACATAAGAAGATGGTTAGGGGTGATAATACAAACAGGCTGACACTAGTCCCAGCAATTTTGTCCAGAGTTCTCTTGATAACTTCATGCCCCTGAAGAAGATGTCCATGATCCCTTTGGCTCAAGCACGACAGATGGCTCTGAGCACTGAGGGCAAAAGTAACCTCAGTTGAGCTAAGCCTTTGAGCTCACTGAAGATAAGATGTGTCTTTATATGGGCAGAACAGCAACAGAACAGCAACTCAGCATGCGTGAGCCTAATCTTTCCAAACGAGAGGCAATCTTAACAGTCAGATTGGGTTAATGGCCACGTGCACAGAATACAGGACTAGCCTATCTCAGCTAAGAACCACGGTGTCCAGTCAGCATGGAAAACATGCTATTTTGAAAAATCTTGAAAATTTTACTTTGGTGTTGATAACTTTTCTCCCTCTATTATGGCCCATAAAATCCCATATTGCAATCACCAATTTTAGGCAAATTTTCACGTTAAGTTTTGCCTTCTGTGATATCTGTTGTTTTCCTGTCCCCCTCACTGCCTTTCTTTTGGCAAGAGCCCCCACCCCCTTGGGGAATTGCCTGTCTTCTCCATCCATCTCCCTCTGGGGTCATCACAGCCAGGCACTGTTGTCCCCTCATGGCCTGGATGAGGCTGGGCTGAAGGAGGAGAAAATGATGCCAAACACAAAGCAAGGCAGGATTGAGAGGAGACAGAATCCTGAAGAAGACGCAGGCATCCGGAGACAGACACACCAGCTCAGACTCCGTGCACCCAGTGACTCACACTCAAGTCCTTACTCTCTATATCGCCTGGATCCCAGAGTCCTGGCTTTCAACTCTGTTTTGTGGGTCCTGTATTTTTTCCACACACACTAAAAAAAGTGGCAGGAGATTATTTTTAATTTTTCCCCAGTTTTATTGAGACATAATTGGCATATAACATTGCATAAGTTTAAGACGTACAACATAACAATTTGATACGTGTATTTATTGCAAAATAATTACCCCACTAAATTGAGTTAAGATACATCACCTTGCAAAACTACAAACTTTTTTAGGGCCGGAAGTTTAAATTACAAAAGATGTCTTGTTGAGTTGAAGGCCTTTTATTTGCTAGAAGGACTAAATCTTAGGGAGAAACTTTTCTGTAGGGGATCACCTTGGATGATAAACCACAGTGATAGAATCTCTTCTTGTGGGGGAGTATTTGACCTATGACTTGAAGCTGGTAAAGATGGTGCTCTCTGCAAAGACCAGTAATTAAATCACTACTGTGTTTGTTGGGAAAGTTTTCCCTGAAGAAATTGTGCTTAGCTGGAGTTTTAGTGTTTTCCTGGAGGCATCTTCTTTTCTGCTTGTGCATCTCAGTTTTATCCATCAATTCTACTTCCTCCTCTTCTTTATCTTCCTCATCTTTCTCCTTCTGCTCTTTCTTGTCTTTCGCTTCCTCTCTTCTTCTTCTTCCTCTTCTCCTTTATCAGCACCTACTTGGTGAATCTCCCTGTGAGCTGAGGAGGGCTCAGCTCAAGTCTTTGCGATGCTCTCCTGCATGTCCGGGAGCTGTAAAGATAGAATGTTCTCCTTGCGGATCAACCACTTCAAACTGACGCCTTAAGTTGCTAGTGAGCTGGCATGCCATGGCAGCAGGTCAATTCTGGAATTACGATGAAGATTTCACACAGTTTCATGTTCTACATGCTTAACTGGCATTTTAAAGTTTGAAATAATCCTTTTCAAATCATAAAGCTAAGTATGTGCTTCAAACGATTCATTGTCAGTTAAGGAATCATTGAATATTTCCCAATCTCTTCTAAGAGAGTCACACGTGCCTAAAAGGTCTTAAATATTTTATTTCTTCCTTTATTCCAGAATTGTTTGTATCTCAGAGTTTATAAACACTCTCATATACTTTTGGATATTGCAGTCTAGATCTTAGGTCACTTACAATCTTTTCCTTTATTAGATGTTTCCATTGTCTCCACCCATTTTGGAATTTGGGCTGCACTCACATGGTCTGTCAGATCAATCACCTCCATTTTCAAAAACTCGGTCTTGTTTGCAAGTCTTTTATGTGACCACCTCTTCAATCCAAGAACCATCTGATCTGCCATATCTGTACAAAGGTCTAATTGGTTTCTTCCAATCTTCAGAGGCAGAAAGCTTATTTGCCTCCAGTTTCTGTCTTAAACTGTTTATTTCTAGCTCATAAGAAGCTTGTCAACTGGCTTATGATGAGCACACTCTTCCCACGGGTTCTGCCCATCTTAAACCATATCCTTGGATCTTCCAAGGGAATCAATAAAACACCAAATTCCTTACTTGGAAACACACACGGAATATTGATTATAGCTGCAGCCAGCACTGTAATTTTGTTTTCAATCTGTCTTTACTAGTAACGCTATATACCGAAAAAAAAACAGAACGCATTCTATTTTTATCTTGGGATATATGACAGCCCCAGGTAAAGTTGGGGGGCAGTGTTGTCTTTTTAACTCCAAGATTTTTTAACTGTTAATTTTGAAAAAAAATTCAAACTTATACAAACTTACAGGAATAGCACAATGAATTCCCATATGTCCTTCAGCTAGATGTATCGATTGTAAACATTTTTTCACATTATGTGTCACATAAAATGCATGCTTTATCTCTCCCTTTCTCTCTCTTTACATACGTATATATGCATGTATACATGTAATTATAATATTATCATTGCTTCATCATTTGAAAGTCACAGACCCTTTACCCCTAAATATTTCATTGTATATTTCCCAATAAAAAAGGTCATTCTCTTATACAATCTCAGTAGAATGACCAAATTTAGGAATTAAATTTGCTGTAATGCTATTATCTAATTTACAGACTAAATTCAAATTTCACCAATTGCTCCAATGTACTGGTAAAGTTATAATGTTTTAAGGATGTGTTGAGAACCAGTCAACTAAGATAAGGGACATTAACTTGCTTTTGAAAATAAATCTATATCATAAAGATAAAAAAATGTCAGGTTCTATGGTGAGAAATAGACTCTACCAACAAGAATTATTTAGGTATTCAGAAAGCTACAGGAGTGATCACTTCAGTAAAACACACACTAAAATTGAAACAATGGAAAGAAGATTAGCATGGCTCCTGCAAAAGGATGACACACAAATTCATGAGCTGTTCGCTATTTTCTTCAGAAAGAAAAAAAAAATAGTTGAGCGTTATGGACCGAATTGAAGTCCCAGCCCTCAATGTCACATATCTGGAGACAGAACCTTTAAAAAGTAGTTAAGTTTAAGTGAGATCATAAGGGTGGGGCCCTAATCCAATAGGGCCAGTGTCCTTATAGGAAGAGGAGGAGATACAGGAGATGCTCACACAGAGGGAAGACCATGTGAAGACACAGAGAGAAAGCAGCCATCTGCAGGCCAGGAAGAGAACCCTCACCAAGAACCCATCCTGCTGGCACCTTAATCTTGGACTTGCAGACTCCAGACTGTGAGAAATAAATTTCTACTGTTTGAGCCACACAGTGGCATTTTGCTATAATAGCCCTAGACTGGGAAAAGAGAGAGGTAAAAATAATAGATTATCATTTTCATGAGTTTCTTAAATCAGATTGGATGGTTGAAGCAAATATGATAACACCATCTGATGTAGTGCTCAATGTATGTAGACAAAATATTTGGACAATTTTATTTAAAAAGTAGAAAGGGTTAAGGAATCTAAATGGAAGTAAACATTCAACACTTCAGTCAAAGTTGTAAGATTTTGATACAAGGAGGCTATGATAAGTTACTTATATGTGTTGTAATATCTAGAACAGCAACTAAGAAAACTATACAAAGTGATATGATAAAAAAATTACAAATAAATAAAATGGCATTCTAAAATATGCTGAGGTAATCCACAGAAAGGCAAGGAAAGAGAAACAGAGCAAGGAGAAACAGAGGGAAAAAAACAAAACAAATAATAAAATAGCAGCATCATAAATCCTAACCATTTATAATTACTCTAAATGTAAATGGTCTAAATACACCAACTAAACAACAGACAGCGGCAGAATAGATAGAAACATACAATCCAACTAAATGCTATGTACACAGAATTCACTTCAAACATAAGTACACAGCGAGTTTGAAAGTAAAAGGATGAAAAAAGATATACCATGCAAAAATCAATAAAAGCAAGATTGGCTATGTTATAGCAGATAAAGTAGACTTTGGAGCAAAGAAAATTACTAGGGACAAATAGAGACATTACACAATGATTAAAGGACCAATTCACCAAAAAGATACAGCAGTCCTAAATATGTATGCACCAAACAATAGAGCTTCAAGATACAGGAAGGAAATATTGAAGGGAGAAAGAGACAAATTCATGTCCATAGTTGGGGACTTCATCACCCCTGTCTCAGCAATTGATAGAACCTCTAACAGAAAATCAGCAAGGATATAGAAGAACTGAACACCATCAACCAAGATGATCCAATCAATATTTATAGACAAAAGAAGGATCTTCAAACATGTGGAAAGTAACCAACACACTCCTAAATAATCCATGGGTCCAAGAAGAAGTCTCAAAGAAAATTTTTAAATGCATTGAACTGGTGGAAAATTAAAACACAACATATCAAAATTTGCAAGATGCAGCTAAAGTAGGATTGGGAGGGAAATTTATAACACTAAATGCATACATTAAGAAAAGAGGAAAAGTCTCAAATAAGTTTTATAAGTTCTTACTGCATCTAACTAGGAAAAGAAGAGCAAAACAAATCCAAAGAAAGCAGAAGGAAGGACATAGTAAAGATAGTAGATAACTAAATAAAACTGAAAGCAACAAAGAAGAAAAAATCCATCAAACAAAAGGTAGTTCTTGGGGAAAAAACTCAACAAAATATATAAGCCTCTCGCAAGACTGGCAAAAATAAAAAGATGTAAATCACAATAGCACCCAGAAAAAAGAAGAAGTACTTAGGAACAAATCTACCAGGCATGTACAAGATCTATATGGGGAAAACTACAAAACTCTGATGAAAGTAATCAAAGCAGATCGAAATAAATGGAGAGTTTCCACATTCATGGGTGGGAAGACTCGATATCGTCAAGATGTCAGTTCTTTCCAACTTGATCTACAGATTCGATGCAATCCCAATTAAAAGCCCAGCAAGTCATTTCGTGAATATCAACAAACTGATTCTAAAGTTTATATGAAAAGGCAAAAGGTCCAGCAGCGCTAACACAATACTGAAGAAGAACAAAGTCAGAGGACTGACACTTCTCGACTTTGAGACTTACTATAAAGCCACAATTGTTAAGACGGTGTGGTATTGGAGAACAAACAGACAAACAGATCAATGGAACAGAAGAAAGAGCCCAGATATAGACCCACACAAATATAGGGAACTGATCTTTGATTAGGGGGCAAAGGCTATGCAACACAGAAAGGATAGTCTTTTCAACGAATAGTGCTGGAACAACCAAACATCTATATACCAAAAAAAAAAAAAAAAATGGAATCTAGGCATTGACTTCATGTCTTTCACAAAAAATTAACTCAAACTGGATCACAGACCTAAATGTAAAATGATAATTTTATCTTTACCTTAAAGGATCTGGATTAGGCTTTTCTTTTTAACTCTCCACAAGGTAGCTATCTAGCAGTCATTTGCTATCACATAAAAGATCAGCAAATTTGGAACGTTTTCTTTGCATAGAAGAAAAGCATATAATTTATCTATCATTGAAATGTTCCAAGTGCTCCACTTAGAAGTAACCAATAACCTCTTGAGCGGCATAGAAGTGTCATGGCCACAAGCCACGTCAAGACACATGTCACTATATATTTTACTTTTATTGTTAACTATACTAATGATATTCTGCATCATTTTGCCCACTTCTGGGTTCCACTCATTTTGCCCAAGTTCACCTAGAATGATGCTATGAGTGAATTTCACATCTGATGCTATGTCTATAACCTACCCCAGAATCCTTCTCTATTCATTCCTGTCCAAGATGTCACTACCTTAGTGATTGTGTTTTCACTAATTCTCTGTAATTTTTTTAACTAAAGAAGTTATTTATTCTTAAGAATATATCTTCATCATATACACACATGGGGTAATATTCAAAATGTTTAAAACTGGTATTGCACAGGCACTTAACAATCGGACCAGCAGCTGGATTGTGGAGCGTTCTGGGGAGTGGATGGGGGGAAGCTCCCTTGGGGCTGAAGCTGTTCACTGTTCACCCACGTGCACAGAAGTATTTCCACGTGTCAACAACTCCAACAGTTATACCCGCACATTCAGACGGATGGTCACCCCTAGGTAAACATAGATCTCATTACAAAAACAGATGCTGGTGAATGCATGAACTGAGACCCATCAGGTCTCCTGAACTTCTTGTGAAATATGACAAAATTCTCCCACTGAAAATTTCTTGGAATACTAGTTTTTTCAGATCTTCAGCCAGGTTTCCTAAACGTCACCCAGCAGCATACGCTTCAGGAATACATTTTCGTTTGTCACCTTACTGCTTTCTGTATGTCATTTTGGTCATTTTTATTCTCAGCCGGAGGACAAAGTTCCCACCAATGACACATGACTTTTTCATCTTTCTCTAAGAAAGAAGCCTCACAGGAGAGGCTTCTCAATGACCGTCATTAGGTTTAGTAAAACTTTGTAAAGTATTGGATGCAATAGTGCATGATTTTCATGTCACTGAGAACTATAGCAGTGGGAACTTTCAAAGTTCCCAATTTTTTTTTTTTGGTGAAGAAGATTATCCCTGAGTTCACATTTGTTGCCAATCTTCCTCTTTTTGCTTAAGGAAGATTGTCCCTGAGCTCATATGTGTGCCAATCTTCCTCTATTTTGTATGTGGGTTGCTGCCACAGCATGGCTTGACAAGCAGTATGTAGGTCTGTGCCTGGGATCTGAACCCACGAACTCCAGGTCGCTTAAATATCTTGCTAAGTCACGAAAGCTTCAGAGGAGTTTGAGCTAGTTTCTCAAATCACAATGTGCACCGAGGGGCAAGTCTGTCTGAGGGGGAGGATGGGAGAAAATCCACACAATCGGTGGTGTTTTTGTCATTGTTTCTTTCTGAATTACCTCTGATTAGATCTTGCTGTCAAGCCACCTTTTCATGAGGGTGGCCAAGAGCTCATCCTGGGTCCCAGAAATGGCCTCCTCTGCCATTTCCTTGTGGTTGTGCATCATCACCAATGTGTGGATAAGCAAAATCTGTTAAATCCACTTAACCAAACACACAAAAACTGCAGCGTGTCCCAAAGAGCTGAAGCGAGTGACGCGAGGACCGTCTGTCCCACTGGGTGGCCTCAGGATACTTCACCTATCGGTATGAATTCTTTTGGTTAAAGAACCCCCAGGGCGGGCCCCATGGCCCAGTGGTTAAGTTCCTGAGCTCTCCTTGGGTGGCCCGGGGTTTCCCGTCTGGATCCTGGGCATGGACATGGCACCGCTCATCAGGCCATGCTGAGGCGGCGTCCCACATAGCAGACACTAGCTGCCCTGGTGCTGTGTGACACATGGGACAGTGAACCAGCCAGAGATGGCGTGTATATTAAATACCAGTTATGCTTACCTCCTTTTTTATGTTTAGAAAAAAACATGAACGAATAGAGAAGTTTTCTCCCTCCCCCAAACGGGTACTTTTGAGCAGCCTATTTTGGAGAACGCCAACTCACATTCTCGAATTTCAGGACTGTGTCTTCCTGGCAGGGGAGGGAGACCTTGCCTAAATCCCAGTGGCAGGGTGGCCAGCCCCCTCTGAACCAAGAACGTGATGCTTCTCTGCAAAGACCTGTGTGTGAAATACTACGTGTGAAATACTACGGGCTGGGGACCGATTCCGCTCCTTACGTGTATAAGCAAACCTGCCGTATTTGGGGGAGATACAAAAGGAACATAAGTTTTCTGCCCTGTGGGGGTTTGCAACGAGCTGGGAAGAGAAGACAGAGGTGACTGGCAATGCCAGGTGGGCCCCAGTAAAGGGCAACATGAGGGGGATTGGAGGTAGTTTGGGCTGTAGGAGGAATGGGAAGGTGGGAAGCAGTGGGAAGAGGAAGGGTGGCTTTGAAGGGAATGCTTTGAACAGGTGAGGGAAAAAAAAGAGGGAACGAGTGGCAGGGGGGAAAATATCCTTAACGCCTGGAACGCAAATGCCAAATTCAGAGGATGGAGAAGAGACCTCCAGCTGACAAAGGCTGGCTTCTGTTTCAGTGAGAGAAGAGGGTGGACTTAGATACCCATCCAGGGGTCTGACTTTGCCCAGCAGGCAGCTGGGTGGGGTTTCCAGCAGGACCGTAGACTATCAGATAACCATATTAGGAAGCTCAGTCTGCTGGCGATGCGTAAGGGGTGTGGGAGGAAAGGTGACGAGCTGGGGATGGTTCCAGCAACACCGGTGATGAGGACCCAAGTTAGGGCTGAGCGGTTCCATAAAGAAGAGTGCAGACCTGCCCCACCCCCACCCCTGCCCCAGCCCTTTACAGAAAAAAGCTTGCAGATCTCTAGAAAACATAAAAGTCCCAAATCTGATATTCACTGTAGATTCAAATTGACCAGTGAATCACTTAAACGTCTTTATCCTTAAGGTATTTTTCTTTTCTTTCTAATGGATACAGTTGGTGTAAGGATGACCGAGAGCCTGGCCCCTTTCAAGTCTGGTTTCCCTCATCAAGCCAGCAGATAATGGTGTGGGGGGCTGAGCGGGCGGGGAGGCAATCGGGCCCAGGGCTTCCTGTTGTCCTAGCATTAGCATACCTACTCCCGGATCAAAGAGAGCTCTGCTTTCCCTGCGTGCTCCCAACAGGGGAGAAAGAAGTCTAATATAATTAAAAATAAGCTGCAATTTGGTATGATCTGAAACTGTGACAGTTTGTGACCCAGGATGGAGGTTTATGGAGAGCTGTTTTCTCAGGACCTGTTTAGAATATTCTGGAACTTGAACCTTTTCTGCAGAGAATTTACGACCTTGGTGTCTGCTAAGATGTTTTCTCAGACCCACCCCTTTCCGTAGAGAGAAATCATTTCTAAGGTGGATGCCATGTCATTCCCCTCCCACGTCAAATGCGGTTGGCCCGAAGCTGATATATTTCATTTAATAAGTAACGTGATTCCGCTGGATTAGCTGAAAGCATAGGAAAAAGGAAATAAATATATAAAAGTGCATCTTACGTGTCAGACTCTGTTAGACGGCATTATACATTTATCACTGGCTCCCTTATTCATTCTGTAGACTATTTATTGAGAGTTTGCTCAGACCCTGTGCCAGGTGAGCAACCACGGGCAGGATTCCTGTCCCCCTGGAGGCCACAGTTCACCAGGGGTGACTGATGTTAACCAAATAATCACAGAAATGCGCCGGCAGCTATAGCTGGGTGAGTGCTCCTGAGGACGAGGAGTCCACCCCAAGAATCTAGGGTAGGAAACAATTGGATGGGTATGAAGAGATGGGAAATGCTCCTCTAGGAGTGGGGCTCTGGCCAACCCGGCCTGTGAAGGAAGAGGGGAACTCAATAGGCAGATGGAGGAGCAGGGGAGAGTGTGAGCGAGGAGATGGGAAATGCTCCTCTAGGAGTGGGGCTCTGGCCAACCCGGCCTGTGAAGGAAGAGGGGAACTCAACTAGGCAGATGGAGGAGCAGGGGAGAGTGTGAGCGAGGCTCTCTAAAGAGATGCTCAATCCATTTCAGGAACTGGAAGGCCAGGGAGATGGGAGCTGAGGACACGGGAGGGGCAGACCACTCTGGACAGTGCCCATGGTGATCAGGGCTTTCGTCTTCATCTTAGGAGCACTAGGAAGACACTGCAATGTTTTGAAGAGGAGGCTGGAATGATCCTAGACGTGTTTGGAAATCACTATCCTAATGAAAATCGATGTAAGAACTGCAAGGAGGCCGTTGGTTCAGATGGCAGAAAACGGTGACCTGGTCCAGCCTGGGGATGGCGGAGACAGATGGAGAGCAGGCTGTGGACCTGAGAGACGCCGGAAGTTTGGGGGTACACTAGATGTGGGTGGAAAAAGAGGTGAAAGAAGTGACAATTTCCAGATTTTTGGCTTGCATAGTAGCCCCTTTATATTGCCACGTTGACGCCTCACAACGATGCATTATCTCACCCTTCTTAGGCCCAGGATGAAAGTGGGAGTGACAGAAGTGGCTTCCCCAAGGCCTCACAGCCAGTGGGGTCTCCAGGATTCCCACACGGGCTCATCCAGCTCTGCTGGCTCCCAATACCGTGCCGCCCCCACTTCATGAACCTCCCTCAAACGTCACGAAGACATCAAGCAGATTAGCCCATGACCCTCTTCGAAATATACCTACGGGTGCCCAGGGCAGGCTGAACCCAACGACAGGGCCCCTCTGTGCGTGGCCGTGTGGCTCTACATCCACCATCAAGTTGATGTCCATTAGCGTCCACTGTTTATGCCCTCCTGAAGCCAAGGGTAGTTATAATCTGAGTGTTATAATTTAGTGAACCATTGATATAATCTCATAAAATATGACTGTGAAAGGGAGCTATTTCTGAAAAAACAAAACCATCAAGCTGACTGCTTTGTGAAGACATAATAAAGGTTAGTCACCTAAAAGACCGTCAACAAATTGAGTGCAGGCAAGAAAACGATAAGAGTCTGAAAAGGATTCTGTGCTCAGGTTGGGTGCCGGGGTTTCTAAGGAATCACGTAACTGGAAGTCTCAATTGTAGACCATGCCTGGACGATGCAAAAAAAACCCACACGAAACTCATCAGCAGACTCAACCTTAAAGCAAAAGCCTTGGCCCATCAAAAAGTTGTTGAATGAATATATGGTTACATATTTAGCTCTAAACATCTTTACATGAAGTGGTCCAAGAATAAACCAACTGTTAATATTAACTGATGACCAACCAATCCAGATGGTTCTGTACGTTGTTTGTTATTACTTGGACCGTGAATTTCTAGGTCTCCGCTACTTAATCAACGAAAATTTATGAGTGCCATTTAAAACGTGAGTTCCACATCTAGAAAAGTGACAGGGGTGGATTCATCTTATGTGACACCGTCAGGTACTGTCACGTGAATCGACTGGACAGAATAGAGAGTACAGCACAAGACCCAAATATCTCTGAAAAGGGAGTATGTGGTTAAGACGGCATTCCACACGAGCTGGCAGCGGGTGCATTGTTTAGCAAATGGTTTTAAGATGAATGGCTAAATCTCTTAGAAATATAGTGTCAGATCTCCACCTCATAATCAAACAAATGTAGAAAATGAAATTATAAAGTACTACAAGATATAAATCGGCGTTTTTCAAGTTTGGCTGCATGGTGGAATTACCCAAGTAGCTGGTAGGTCCCAGGCATCCTTTTCAAGTGCTCAGAGGACCCCAATGTGCAGCCAAAGTGAAGAGCCACAATATAGATCAATATTTACACCATATTTGCTTTGGGAAGAGAAATGGCATAAAGGAAAAGATTGAAACATTTAAATTACCTAAGAATGAAAAGTATCCATTGCTTTCATAAATTAAAAAATATATATAAGCCTTAAGAGGGAAATGACAAACTTGCAGTTTTTGCAATTTTATAACAGGCACAAAGTGAATATTCCAATGAAGAGATCTTGCAAATCAAAAAGAAACCGGGCTAGGGGCCAGCCCTGTGGCGCAGTGGTTAAGTCCAGCGCACTCTGCTTCGGTGGCCTGGGTTCATGGGTTCATATCCTGGGCACACACCTACACCACTCATCAGCCATGCTGAGGTAGGGACCCACATACAAAATGCAGGGAGATTGGCACAGACGTTAGCTCAGCATGAATCTTCCTCAAGCCAAAAAAAAAAAAAGAAATTGGGCTATGACTATGTGTGCGCACACGCACCAACATAGCTGATAATGAAAGTGATATGTGAAATATATATCAATGAAATAATGCAAGTGTGTTCTATCTCGCCAGTAATAAAAGAAATGCAAAACTAACCATTTTTTTCTTTATAATATTGGTAAAGAAGATTTTTTGTTGGAACTCCTCAGTGTTAGCTAAAGTGTAGAAATAGATGCTGTCATGTTGTCAGTAAAAGGACAATTCAGAGTATCAAAATCTTGACGTTATGTCGTACTCCTGAATCCAGCAATTCCATCTCTGACCTTTGCTCTTCTGAAACAATTTGAGCACAAAGTGTTTATCCCCCACTGGGGATCAGCGCTCCATTGGGAAGCCATCCTTGGCCCCCAGCCTGACCCAGAGTCTCTCATTCTAGCATCCCCCAGCATCTCCTGCACAGCTCTTCCTGTCTCACTCTTCTCCCCTCAGGAATTGTTAGTTTGCACAAGGCACTAGGCACCTAGCACACAAGCACGAGGTTTTATTTATCTTTATATTCCCAGCCTATCACACAATGTCTGGCACGCAGCAAGCCCTGATTGCATGTTTAAGAATCAACGGCTCCGCACAGAACCGTTGTTCTAAATAACGCAATAATGACTCAGTGAACTTCCAACAATAAGGAGGAAACTGATTGCAGCACAGCAGCCTGGAGTACCCCGCGTGTTCTGCTCTCTGGTCATAAGGTGTAGCACACCCTTGACCTGCCCACTGTGTCCACCACGATGAGGGACCTTCCCTCTCCCCTCTGCCCAGTACAATAGCCACTAGTCACACGCAGCTATTGAGCACTGGAAATGCGGCTGGTGCAACTCTGGAACTAAACTTTTAATGCTATTTCATTGTATTAAATTCAAATTTAAATAGTCACATGTGACAAGTGGCTACAGTCTTGGACAGAAGAGGTCTAGACCCAATGCCCTGTTTTTCCAAATGAGGAAACTGAGTCCCAGGAAGTTAAGTGACTGGTTTGAAGTCTTACTACTAAGTGGCGAGAGACAAAGCACTTCGCCGATGGTATCATGAGTTCGTATGGGTTAGTTTCTAGGTTAATTTCTATCCTACAAGAAAGGATGCAAGTATTTCTGTTCTTTTTAATTCTTTTGAAGAAAAAAAGCGAGAGAATTGTGAGATTCTTTGTTCTCTCTAAATTTTATGCCGGCCTGGAAACAGCCTTTTATAATGATCCTAATTCTTATTTTAGAATTGAACATCAAAGATTCTAAATCTGATCCACTTAGGCTGCATTTCATTAAGCAGAAAGTTAAGACCATTGTTAAAATGAAAGAAGTTCCATCTGGAGATCACAAAGCTGTCAAACATGAGGTGCGTCATGTAATTTGAAAGGAATCGTTTACACGTTTCTCATGTGCGTGGTTCAAGCTGGAGACTGGAACTCCACCTTCCAGAAAGTTCTCCGGAAGATCAATGCTATTTGATTCCTACACACGCATCCATACACACAGACATCCCTCTGGGATATTTCCTGCTCAACTGTATAGTAGTGACAGAACAACTAAAATCCTGGAATCCTTTTTCAAACAAAAACAGAAAAATACTGAAAGCAAAGTGGAGAGCAGAAGCATTAACTGGAGATTGAAACTGAGATATGAAAATAAGGGGGAAACATAACATGACGGACAGCTTCCATTCCCTTCCTTAGTGTTCCTTTAAGGACAAACAAGGAGGCCCAATGTGGAGTAATGTATGGAGAACGCGGGGAGCCCTCAGTGACAGCTGGTGCCTTTCAACCTTCAACTTGAATCTCTCTGCGTGTATGTAGGCGCGTATTTCCCGTGCACGTCCATACTATCTTCTAATATACACCTTCACTTGAAATAACTCACTTCTCATCTGCCCCTTACGGATGCCGTGCAGAAAGGGGAGGAGGCCCTTGAGTCTGGGATTAAAATCCTGAAACCCACGCAGCCCCTAAGTGTCGGGAGGAAGTGAATCTTTCCTTGTAAAGTTAGCTGATGGTTGCTCTCAACCTACCTGGGACACCAATTTAAAAAGGAAAAAGGAAGTGGTCAAAGTCATGCTTTTTTGTAAACTTCAAAGGTTATCTCTCCCTCCCCCCTCTTTACATTTTACTGTCTGGTGAGCTGACTCGTCTGCAGCTGTTGGCAGAGACTGTGTTCCGTGGCGTCAAACCTGCCTCCTCACGGCCCATAAAATTACAGCAGGGAACCAAGACCCGCAGGTGTGGGAGGGAGAGGCCAGGATGCTCCTTAATGATTTCGCTGACACCCCATGCTGAGCTGCTGGAGAAAAAGGAGCTGGAGCGAGATGCGAGCTTCCCCTGTTTGTGAGGGTGTGCCGGCTCACCGCTCTCTTTCCACAGCAAGGCTGCTGGCTGTTAGCTCCTAAAACTATTCCCGAAATTACCACTGCTACATGTGCTGGGGCTCCGGTGAGGCCAGTCTCATAACCTCCCACAGATCTTTGTGTCGCGTGCAACTTCCCAGTAGAAACGTTTTGGACAACACAAGGCCACCAAAACTTAGACCACTGAAGAAGGGAAGCAGAGAGAAGCCAAATTAATTTAGACATTTGATAACCCAAGTTAAAAAAAAAAAGTCTTCAACGGCATTGAATACTGTAACAAAATGTTTCTAAAATCTACATGACCAGGTTCTTTTTCCTCCTCAAATTAGGAGAGATAAATAAACATCATATGTGTTTTCAAAGATGTCAGATCTCTGTTGGTATTTCATAGTGAGGATGTAACACACTTTGCCCTTTTTCTTTTTATTAGCGGTAGAAGACGTTAATCGTTATAGACTAGCTGTCAGTCAATTGTCACGTAACTTCGCAAACCAGTCCGGTCATTCTGCCCATGGCTTTGTGTCAATATTTTGAAAAAGAAGGGGAAAAAATCAGAAAGTCAATTTATTTAAAGCAATCTTAAATTGTTTATATTGTTTTTACTTGGCAGACTGAGAAACACATACATTTCTTTAAAGAAACGGAAAAGTGGATGTGGCATTTTTGCAAAAGAAAGGAGGATGGCCAAGAGAAAGGGCTATCTTAGAGAGCAAACGAGTGAGTCTGCAACATTTATTATGCCCCTACTGTGTTGAGTAGTGAGCATGTCACCACTTTGTGGGGGGGAGGGGGGAGGGGAAAGTGGGGGAGGAGGAGAGAAAAAGAAACGTAGAAGAAATATAAGGAAGAAAAAGTCCTGGTTCTGCCCTCAAAGAACATTACTTTATAACTGGGGACATCCAACAAATAAACACAAAATAGACTTAAACACATTTAAAAAATCAGCAGCCAAGAATTTATCTTATACCCTTAAATTGTTTGCACTGTACAACACTGTTTGCATCATGCATAATACTGCTTATCAAGTTAATAGTTTTGATAAATTCTATCTGTTGGGTTACATACATTACATTTTACAGGAAACTGGTGGGGTTGGGTAAGCTGACCCATGGAAACATTACTATTTAGGCTGATAGTCAAAAAACCCATCCTTTAGGTTGGAAGTCACCCTTTTAGTGCGGTAGGATTAGATGAAAATAAGAAATGCTACTGTTTGGCAAACATTTTCCGGGAACCTATCACACGTCAGACATTGGGCTAGGATCTTGGCATATAAGGATCAAACACGATAAAGCATGTGGTTTGAATGAAGAATGCAAGACCAGAAAGAAGGGGCTTTGATACTTTTAGATGATGTTTCAATTCATTTTTCTCTAATTTAAGGCCAGAAAGGAGAATCACCAACTTAACATCCTAGATCAGAGGTCTACAAACTCCAGCCTGTGCCAAGTCTGTGGTTTTCACATTTTTAAAGGATTGTTAGAAGCAAAGAGAGACAGAGAGAGAGACTCTGAGAGAAAGGAAGGAAGGAAGGAAGGGAGAAAAAGAGAGAAGGAAAGGAGGAAAGAATACGCCACAGAGATGGGATGTGGTCTACAAAGTCTAAAATGATTTCCTTTCCAGAAAATGTTTGTCTAGATTATACGAACAGCTAGAAAAAAAAACCCCATACTCACTCCAGCACATCGTTCCCTTCCTATTCTTAGATTTCTCAGAGCCCGATATTGGAGGGCTCTATATTTAATTTAGATTAATTTTAAACTTATTTCTGAATTCCTGGATTAGCAGTGATTCTGTAACATTTTTCTTAATGCAGAAATTGGTACAGGAAACACTTTAACGGTATTCAAACATCGTTGATTTCTGAAAGGCCTTTCTAGCCACTCCACTATGCTTCTACTTCTTGTCCAAACATTTTACATGGTTAAAATAAATATAGATATATCGGATAAGCCGCATTTTTAAGAACCGTGGTTTTGGGGCTGGCCCCGTGGCCGAGTGGTTAAGTTCGCGCACTCTGCTTTGGCAGCCCAGGGTTTCGCCGGTTCGGATCCTGGGCGCGGACATGGCACCACTCATCAAGCCATGCTGAGGTAGCATCTCATATGCCACAACTAGAAGGACCCACAACTGAAATATACAACTATGTACTTGGGGGCTTTGGGAGAAAAAGGAAAAATAAAATCTTTAAAAAAAAAAGAAGAACCATGGTTTCTAATTGCAGTTAAACCACAAAGACTGTCTCATCTGGGGACAAAACTACTTTTCAGATCTAATTGAAGACAAGCCTTTCTTTAATCACCAAATCATACCTGTGCTTCCTAATAAAATATATGGTTTAAGCAAAATTTCGTACTCTGTCGATTTCTACAAGGAGTAAACAATGAAGCCATTTCTATTTCCCCGAATAAATCTACATGCTGCCCTTTTCATTACTTATTGGGAGGTAATCGACTCACATGTTGAAGTTGGAATTTTCAGGATTTTTACTGTATGCATTTTCTATTATTTTTAAGCATATTTGGGAGGGAACAGAAATTTACACATTTTGAGAAATTAAGGCAAAACAAATCAGCCTGGATTTGTTTATGCATATGGAGAGTATCTAAAAAGAAAGCAAAGCAGATAAGAAGGAAATGTACTTTGGGTTTTCCTCATTTTATTAATTATAGGTTTGTTCAACATAAACATCACAAAGTGTGTTTTCCTGGAACCACACAAAATAAAAGTTTGATCCTTGATCTAAGTGGAGGATATGGTTAGTTTCTAAAACCAATGACTCCATTTGGCTGATGCTCATTTGAGGTCATTAATGCCATTTGTACTACACAGAGGCTCAGTCACATTTCACAGCCGGCCGGTCCCCACAGGGACAGGCTCTGAGTTATATATTACAACCTACCTGCAGGACGAGTGGGCTCTGATTAAGTACATGTTGTCTGCCACAATTAAGCAACTGCATGTAAAATTCCCAACTGAAGCCATAAAGGCCACAAATAGTGGTTTCTAAATCTGCATAACGGCAAGCAGATCTGTCAATCACAACCACGCATTTTCCCAAAGTTCATTTTTCAACCCCTTTGCCGAGAACGTCCTAAGACACATCTTTGCGGCTCAACAGATTTTGCCATGTTACAAACTTTTGGGGCAGACATGCTACAAAATAGACACAAGTAATTGGCTACAAAGGATTATTGGAGGAAATCTGAGGACAAAGGAGGCCTACAGACTGACTTAAATGTCCCAAGAAATGTGGGGGAAAGAAATACTGAGAAGCATGAATGTAACTTTCCTTGTTAAAGGAAACCAGTTAAGTGAGAATGATGCCATCTGGGTTTGATGAGCCAAGCAGCTAACTCTCCTGACAGGAGATTTGGCCTCTGGAACAGAAAAAATGCACCACTCAGAGGAAAGAGCACCTGGCAGAGAAAAGTGTGGGATCACTGAAATCCTGTGTCATGTTTGACTTGACAGCATCCGTCTACTGCCCACCAATCAAAACTTCCCATCCTACTCTAAGATAAAAGAATAAAATTGTGCATTGGCTCAATGTGATACAGAACCCCATTTCTTAAATTTATAAAAAAATTAGAGAAAGTGGCTGTGGCAATCCCTAAATACTGAATTTATTCTGAGTAACGGCAAAACTGTAAGTAGAGATACAGTCTCGTGTAATGTTTTCTTTCCACTATTTTCAATTCTTTATTTCGTATTCTTATCAAAAAGTTGTAGTTTAGCATGGCTACCATTTTTTAAATTCAACTGAGTTGGAGAAATAAAAAAGGAAGAAAGCACGTTGAATGAATGATGAGTTTGTGAGAGGAACTTTGTTGAACTATATTTGTGTAATTTTATTTGTGTAACTGAATTTGTTTAATTGGACTCTGTAATAACCCTGTGGGTAGGAATTACTGCTCCCATTTTAAAGATGGGGAAACTGACAGGTGATGAACGGAAGCGACTTACCAGGGTCTGCAGCAGGTAACTGGGAAAATCAGGTCAGGGCCCACATCGGGCTGACTCAGAATAACTCAACAGTGTTACAAGTCACAGTCTGAAACACTTTCCAAAAAAGCTGAAAAAGTAAAACGCTTTGAGACATAATTGAGAATATCCTTTATATAGGTAGTAAATAAGCCTTACAAGTATATTTTTCCTACCTCCCTATTTGCCTCCTGATTGAGAAGAATGGGGATTCTGATTGTTCCCAATGGGGGAGATTGAGTCTAGCAAGTTGCTAACTCTCTGTGAAGGAATGAATCTGCAGTTCTAACAGAGAAGCCCCACGATGAGATCAATACCAGTGACAGCCTCACGACTTGTAAGATATTGCCACACAGGTTATCAGAGGTCAATCTTGTAACCCAGCGTGAAGGGGTAGGTCTGTTCGTTCATTCACGTGTTCCTTGTACCTTAAATATTTCTTGTGTTCCTACTAAATCTGTGCCTGCAACCTTAGACACATAAAGACGAAAAAGATCTAGTTCTGGCCTAAAGATGCTCACGGTCTTGAATACAGATTAAATGAGAAAACAAGATGAGTGAAAACACTCTCCAAATTGAATCTACATAACCTAATAAGAATTAGTACCTTCAAAGGAAAATAAAATATTTAAAAAATAAAGGCCACCAGTTACAAGACATGATAATAACCACCTATTTTTTCTTCATTATATAGCCTTTATTCCTTCCATTTTAAAAGCCCACATTAGGTCTAAGTTTGGGTCGTATATTGCTTATGAAAAAGTATATTTGGTAGACGTTAATAATTTCTCTCAAGTCACAAGCCTGTTCTTCACAGCAAAGGAAGAAGAGATTTCCTGAAATGAAACTTTTGACCAAAAATTAAAATATTTTTTAAAACGAAGATAACTTTCAGCAATTATCTGTGAAGGTTAAGCATCTTTACAGACAGACTCGTATATGGCACCATGCTGAGTGTCACCTTGATGACTGACCCAAGGTCAGAAGCCAGTGCTCTTTCCAGTATGGGAGGTGACCACACTGTCTTAGCCGGTCATGAACTGAGCTCAGCAAACACGTGTAGGGTGAATGAAAGGAGCAGCCTGAGGCCGGGGAAGGAAGTTTTCTCCCTCTTGGAGGGGATCAACCATCCATGATGGAACCAGTGATGATGGCCAGAGTAACCCTATTTCTAAACAAATGATCAACATGATGCATCATGGGAGTGGGACCTGTCTGAAGAATCTAGAACTCTGCTGGGGAAAGTTGAGTATAAACTAACGTCGACTGAGCAGGCGAGCTGTGCATCAATGGAGCCAGCCACAAGGAACACGGGCATTCCCTGGTAGGGAAGTGCCAGGGGTCAGGCTGAGTCAGCACCGGTGCCACTCACAGGCCACCCCAGGTAGATGCTGCAGTAGAAGACTGGGCCCATTCCATGGAGGAGCTTACAAGCTACTCAAGGACTAAATTATGTATCATCCACGGATCCACCCAGAAAGGTTTGCGGGGGAGGAGAAACATGAGCTTGGCAGGGGAAAAGTCTGGACGGGTCAAGAAGAGATGCTGTCAATAGGGACAGAGGGAAGCCCTGGAGTGATCCGAGGACCCCACTGCTCCCGGGGAGCTGGGAGCCAGACTACAGAAGGCCTTGAACGCCGGGTCTGACCAAGTCCATGAGTGAGACAGCCTTCATTTATCTTGTGCTCATGGTTCAGAAACCGTAAGTCATGAAATAAAATGAAAAATATTGCCAAGGAGAATAACATTCCCTAGAAAATTCCCCAATCTTTTCATTAACTCATCAAGTATTTACTGAATACCAGGGACTTTTTTCAGATACTGAGGATGTACAGAAAACACTCTAGAGAATGAGAAAGATGCTCTAGAGGGTAGAGGAAAACACTAAAGGGGATAAATAAATAAAATGCATATTATGTGGGAAAGTGATAAGCGCTAAGAAAGAAAACTAAAGCAAGGAAGGTAATTTAAATACAAGGGAGGGCATGGAGGCAGTGTAGAAACATCAGATAGGTTACTTCCTGTAAGCCTTTGGAGCAAAGACCAGAACAGAAGGAAGGGAAGGAGTCAGTAGCCGGGATCTCTGGAGGTAGGGCATGCCAGAAAAAGGGAAGTGTAAGTGCAAAGGCCCTGGGGTGGAAGGCATCCAGAGTGTGTGAGGAACAAGGAGGCCGGGGTGGCCAGGGCAGAAAGAGCCAAGAGCAGGCAGCTAATGAGGATAAAGCTGTAAAGCCTGGAAACAAGGAGCTGAGACCCCAGACGGAGGGAGCGTTACCAGAATGTCATCAAACACTCTGGTGACGTGGAGTAGAACCCAGCTTTCTGTGACAGCACAGCATCACTTTTAGACTTATTTCTGCTCACGTCACACAACAAAGAAATCCATTCACAAATTCGGGTTCCTTCCTAACACCACGAAGGGGTTTAGCAGGTCCGTTTTTAGAAGTCACTAAGGTTACAAAGTCCTCTTTAGCCCTCCTTAGACATTAGGAAGGCTCTTTTAGGAAATCTGTAAAGCACCCACCTCTGACGTTGATGGTGAGACCCAAGGGCTTCCATCCTGTCCAAGTGCTATAAGAGGAAGAGGAACGGGCAAGAAGCAGCCCAGCTGCTGGGCACACAAGAGCCAATTTAGGGAGGTGGGTTTCTCTTAAGTACAAACTCTGAAACAATGCACTTCCTCAGCTATGAGTGTCATGCGCCCGTAAGTGGCAGGCGGGGGGCTGGGACGTCCCTGTCTAGTTCCTGTGCCCTGACTCCTAATGAGACGAAGAGGAAAATTGGCTTTGAGGCCAGTTTGAGACCACCTCCGCTAACTTGAGCCTATAATGATTTCAATGTGGGATCTAAAGTGACACAGCCTGGAATGGGTCATAAAAACGGCTGGAAAAGGTGGCCTCTGTCCTCGCCATCATTGTCGGGAGGAGAAATCGCCAGGTCCCAGGAGTGCCCTTCAGCAACCTAAAACCTTGTGTCTTTATCAAAAAAAAAAAAAAAAAAAAAGCCGGTCTGGTTAACAAACACAAAGATTGTTTTTAGGAACGGACCCACGGCAAGTGCATTTGGCAAAATGACATCACCTTGAAACCCGAAGTGAAATAAATGGAAGAATTTACAAGCCAAGGCAAATGTTCAAAGGGAGACTCAGACACAAGGAACAGATGGCTGATGAGAGAGCCGAAGAGCATTCTGCCAACACCCACAAAATGCAGATTTTTAAAGTGCCATGAAGGCTGTTTATGGTCTGAGCACCCAGGAATCGGCTGCATGGGCTCCACGCACTGAGAAGTTCTCTCACAAAGTCCACACTGCATCCTGGAAGGGACAGCGTGCGTACCTCAGCCTAGGGAATTTTATTTTTCATGCAAACATCACCGCTACCTTGTAAAAGCCAGTCAGATTCTTTCCACCTTTTATTTTCAATGTGAAAAGGAGCTGATGATTTGCCTGTTGAAATTGCAAGAAAAATGGAAAGAAAGGGCCACCCTCGTCACACACTCTCCTGTCTATTTCTAGGGGGTTATCCCAACCCTTAGTGATCTTGGAACTACGAAAATTTCTTTAAAGTCCAATTATAGGGGGTCCAGAAAGAGTACTGTATTTTTTCACCTCTTACAAACATCTTTGCAAAAATATTCTAAACCATTCCTTTCACATTTAATGAAGAATGTTTAGGGTGAGTATTAATCAGCATCCGTAGCATAGATTGAAGTATGCCTATAGTAAATGAAGGAAAATTTGAGGCACTGAGCTGCTAGCAGTCACTCAGGGAGAAAATAAGGAGAGAGCATGTATTCTCATTGAAATTTTCTCATTAGCTATTATTTCTGATCCCTTCAGATACTTTCTTAGACCAGAATTATTTTTAAGAAAAACCCCCAGCAAAATCAAATTACACATATATATCACAATTAAAAATTATTCTACCACTACTTCTAAAACCCAAATCAAGTTTCAGTACAGCAGAGGCTAAAAATTTATCAAAATGTCAGCCATTTGAGCAGTCAGTTCACCTCTTTCTCTCTCACGGAATCTATTTTGGTGCCTACACAAATAAGTGTGTTTGTTGGTTTTAACAGATAGATAGAGGGATGGGTGGCTGGATGGATTGGTGGATGGACGATATTTGGTCAAGTTTCGAAGTAAGTACTTGATTTTTAGAGAGACATCCTCACATATGGAACAATATCCCCACTAATAGGAAAGACGGCAATAATAAGCAGTTTCAAGAAAAGCATTTCATATATACAATCTTGTAACACACACACACACACACAAACTTAGAGATTCTACAATTAATGTCTTGGGAAGGAAGACCATTCTTCACCCGACTCAGTCCTGGTTTCATTATCAAGTTGATAAATAACCTTAAGATTTCAAGGTCACATTGGAGATTCTTATGTCACTCACCCTGGGAGCGGGCTGCTGAGATCCTCCGTGTGTTTGAGGCAGACAGGCTATTGATTCTGGGGAAGATACCTGGGTCTGTAAAAAAACAGCATTAAATGCTCAGTTCCGAATGCTTCTCTTCCCAATGAAGAGACGCTTCATTGCACAAAAGCATTTCTCAAAAATAAAACACCTCTTATTTGGAGATATTATGGTGCATTTCGATAGTTGTGGAATTAAAAACAAATTCCTACATATATATTTGGTAATTGATATAACCTTTCCCCATTTGGATAAATGTAGTCTTTATATTTGTCCAGGTTGTCATCATATAACAAATGCTCACATATAATGAGATGCCCCAAATGTACTGTGATTTTATATCATTTTTAGAGGAAAATTATCTTTGGTTCTTGAAAATTTCCTTTTATGTGAATATCAGTGATTGCCAATATTTATAAAACACAGCACTAAGTATCCCAAAGCCATATTATTTATTGCTTCTCGGAATATCTAGATATGCTTTCAGAACAGCTTTCTGGTCAAAATAAGGATGGACAGACAGGCTGTCAAGAAAGATAACTCCTAATTAGGAAGGTTGAACTACTATTTTTTGAGATTTCAGATTCATTAAAACTGGTTAAGTCAAATGAGTCTATATTTAATATAATGATAATTGTTTTGTCTTTTCATTTCTGAAGTTTGAAAGTTTTATTATTCCCTCTATATGAATAACAAATATTGTTTCCATTGACCTTTAAGGAGAACGAGGAATTTAACATTAACTATCTACTAAAAAGGAGTGTGTGACGTAACTGTGTGAATTGACAAAAACCACGCTAAACTCTAAAGGCTTCAAAATTGTGAAAATTGTGAAAGATAAATAAAAATGAAAATTTAAAAGAAGTAAAAAGTAAAGAATGGCTAGACAATAGTCTTCTAAAGGAATCTTCTCACATGCTTCTGATATATCCTCGATGCTTTAGAAACATGAAGAATTTCTTATTATTCTTATTCTAGACTCGGTAGTACCATGACTTGTTTTATCTTCCATTCTTACTGAAAACATTAGCAGACATCTTTCCTATAGTGTAAGAATTAAGGGATCCCTCCAAATTTAGGGTCCTATTGTTGAATGAAGTGCCATGAACCAAGCTTCTAGAATTAGAACCTGATGTTTGTGATCTATTATACTCTGTAAACGGACTAAACTCATGTTCGTAGCAGCTAATTTGTCACAACCCCAAAACAAAAGCAATTAAAGGAAAGGCTTCAGCACTGGAGATGCATCCAGGAGCTAAAAATATTTTATTGCTATATTATTCTAATCTTAAAACTGGACCATTTTTGTTTACCGACGAGAAAACAGGGAAGAAAAAGAAAAGACTCACTTAACAGGAATTCATAAGTTCACAAAATACCAGAGATGATGATGATCATCACTCTAAGGTTAACACTAGTTTAAGAGGAATGGAGAAACTTCTCTGATAAGTGCTGTGACTGAACAAGCCCAACCTGAGCACCACAGAGTAGTGTCTTCAGCCACCATGGGCCCACCACGTTGTTGCCTGTGTTCAACATGGCTGATTGTACACGCACGACGTCCATTGTCTTGTTGGACTGACTGAGACTAGGCTCTGGGGCACCATATTAGGCCATATGAGCCACTGTCTGTCACACCGGGCTCTCAGCAGTGTCACACCTTTACTTCAAGTGCCAAAACCTCAAACTCAGACAGAGTCAGGAGAGTACTTCCTGTCTCGTATACAGCACAACCGCTAACAGTCATGAAGCATCGTCTTAGACAGTATCCTGCAAGCATGCTTATGAAATGCAATCTGGTAATTGGATAACAGCATATGTATGTGTTTACCTAAATGTGCACATACACATTTTTTCTCATTCAACAATGTTTGTTGAGCTCTTCCTAAGCCCCCAGAACTGCTCTGGGCATCGAGGACCACAGCAAACAAATGGATAGAAACGCCTGTCAAAAGGAACTTGCATTCAACTGAAGGAAGACAGACAGACAGACAATAAACAGATAAAGAAATCAGCCCTGTAGGCTATAGCAAGTAACGACATTGGCTTTTACAGCACATGAAGCCATCTGAGGGTTTTGGTGGGAGTTCACAGGAGCAAGCTCACATCTATGGGAGCTACTCTCTGAAGGCAGCCCGGCTCCGCCTCTTTGTGTGGACATGTGGCTGCTCCCAGCGAGTGGTGGGATGGATTTTCCCTCCCCTTGCACCTGGGCAGCCCTGTGACCTGCTTTGACTCACAGAATGTGACAACACTGAAATTCTGGGACTTCCAAACCCAGGTGTTAAAAGGACAGCCAATTTCCGCTTCCTCTTTTTTAGAAGACAGCCACCACCATTTAGGAAAGATGGGTACCCTGCCAGAGAGAGAGGGAGGAAGATGGAGAGAGAGAGAAACAGAGACGGACACAGAAACAGAGACAGAGACAAAAACAGAGAGCAAGAGAGAGAGGGAGGGAGAGAGAAACAGAGAAAGCAAGAGACACAGAGAGAGGGGGACATAGAAAGAGAGAGACAGAAAGAGAGGGATAGAGAAAGACAGAGACAGACAGACAGAGACAGGGAGAGAGAGTCTGAAGCCATCTTGGATGTACCAGAGTCAGCCAGCTCACAGCTAGCACAGTCACACGACTGAGCCTTGGGGAGACCAACAAAAGAATCCTGCCCCCACCGGAGCCCCAACCAACCCTTAGAAATCATACCACATTGTTGTTTGAAGCCACTAAGCTCCAGGGCACTTTGTTACCCAGCCATAGATAACTGAAACCCTGTTCAGGATCACTCCGGCTTTTGTGTTAAGACTAGACTATGTGGGAGTGTGTTGGAGCCAAGGGGCAGTGCAAGCAATGACTGACCAGAGGCAAGCCTGGCTGGGACCTGGGTAGTCATAAATTCGTAGATGGTGAGAAGAGGTCAGATTCTGGAAAGAGAGAGAGGTATTGCAATATGATTCCATTTATATAGAGTTCCAATATAGGCAGAACTCATCTACAGCTTCCTCCGGCTATATCCTGAAAGCAGGGCCAACACAATTGCTGACAGATCATACGCGAGGTGTGACAAAAAGACAAATCGAGGACAAAGTCAACCTCACCACTCGACAGCTCATTCTTCCTCAAAAGCATCAGCACAAACGTCCAAATTCTACATCGGCAGGTGCACACTCTTGGAGTTATGAGGCAAATTGCTCCCGACAGTGGCCGTGCAGGAGGTTCTTGCACTCAGAAGCTGAAGTGTGCCGATGCTGGAAGCGAGCAGAGCCGTCAGGAGTCACCTGTCACCTGAGAACCCACAGGTAATTAGGAATTCCTTACAACTCCACATACAGGTGCTGAGACCACGAGGCAGGCAGCAAGGAAAGCTCATTATCTGAGACTCTTCCAGAGTCAGCCAACAGTTTCGTGGAGATGAATGTAGATGGTGGTTTCTTTCTAAAAGCTGAACAATGGCCCAGGTCCTTTCTCATTCTCAAGAAGCAGGTTCTCTTTATTTGCTCACAGAGCGGACGCAGCACTGACGGGGAGAGGAGCCGTCAGGGAGAACCTGTGAGGACAGCGTCATCGGGAACTTTAACCTGTAGACAGTCGTCAAGCCCCAGTTCACTTCTCTCTGGATGTTGCTCCAGGGAGAATGGCCTTCGCTTGCTGGGGCAGCCAGATTTGCTGACGTCTGAGCGGCAGGAGTCAGAAGGAAGGAGAGTCTCACCCCGATGGCTCCTTGCTGCTGCTCAGACCCCTTCCTTGTGTCTCCTGATCAAGTTCTGGTTCCACGAGATGCTCCATTCCAGGGCATCCAGCTGGAGCTCTGCCCACCTCATTGAGGAAGCAGCTCCATCATCCCTTTGGTTTTCCCTGTGAGTCATTCATTCAGTCGATGAGTCTTTACTGAGCATCCACTGTGTGCCCGGCCACACTCTGGTTACTAGATATCCAAAAGGAGCTCTTCTTGATTAAGAGTTGGGAAAATTGAAGTTCAGATCTGGCTCTTTGAAGACTAGCAGTTGGTAAAATTATCTGGCATGCTGTGTCTTTCCAAGAGCCACCTTGATGGTCCCCAGAACCATTCACAAACTCCCTTTTTGTTTGTTTTTTTCTTTTTTTGAGGAAGATTAGCCCTGAGCTACCATCTGCCACCAATCCTCCTCTTTTTGCTGAGGAAGATTGGCCCTGAGCTAACATTTGTTCCCATCTTCCTCTATTTTTTTATATGTGGGATGCCTGCCACAGCATGGCTTGCTAAGGGGTGCATAAGTCCACACCTTGGATCCGAATCGGCGAACCCCGGGCCACTGAAGAAGAACGTGTGAACTTAACTACTGTACCACCGAGCTGGCCCCCACAAACTCCCTTTTAAGAAATCTCTTCTCTAATGTGGTTCATAAGACGATAAAAATGTTCTTTATTTTCCATTCCAATACTTTTCTCCTCTCCTTTCTTTTCTCCTCCTAACTCTCCTCTCCTCTCCTGCAATAGCATTCATTCAGAGCCTGACAAGTGCTGGTGCTGAATCTCATGCTATGTGGCGGATGAAAAGATGGGTCTCCCTTGACTGCACAGTGGAGCACACCTCCGGGAACAACACAAAGCCAGCTGGGTTCTAAAACCACCACGGACTCGCTCCGTGAGGTGCGCAGGTGCTCTGCAGACATCAGCGTTGTTATTATCAATAATGGGATTTAAGGCTAGAGTAAAAGGCCTACTGAGGATTCAGGTTGGGTGCAATTAATCTGATTTTGAAGTACATTGGAACGCCTCTGGGAACCAGTGTTGGTCACTGCCCTGTGCTCAGAGACCCTGCGTTCTAGGAAGTGTTGAATGGGTGATTCACACGAACGCTTGTTCACACCACCAAGATACGTCTCCTTTCTCATCTTCCCCACTTTGGGTTGGTAGGAGATGCTCCTCAGCAGGTTGGCTCCTGCAGCCCACAGGCTGAGATTCGGGGCAAAGGAAGTCAGGGTTAGCTTGACCACTGGGTAGAACAGCTTAATCGCAAATGAATTTCTCACAAACACGTGCCATTGGTCACCAGGTGCCTGGAGAGGGCAAATCCACTCCCACCAGTGAAGAGACAGCTCAGAGTCCAGACGGCCTGACTGCTGATTGGGGTGGAGGTGTTCTGCCATCGATATCTGCAGCAAGGGGAGGGGAGGGCACCGAGGAGAGGATGGGCATACCCCCAACCACTGCCAGGGCTGGTGTGCAAAACAGCAAAGAATCACTTTCAGAAAGAAGCCCTGGGGTTCATTACTCAAAGTCAGGCGGTCAATCATTAGCAGATCCAAAAGTGGAGCTCGAAGTTCCTAACAACAAATGGGACAGTTAGACACCGGAGCTGGGTTACTGCTGAGGACCCTGGCTCTCAAACTGAAGCCTGTATCAGAATCACCCAGGGCGGGGGTCGGCTTGTGGCAAACAGACCGCCGGCCCCCAGCCCAGAGTTTCTGATTCGGCAGGTCTGCAGTGGGCCTGGGAGTTTGCATTTCTAAGAAGTTCCCAGGGGTGCTGGACTGGTCCAGGCCACTCCTAACAAACCACTGATTTGGATGTATTGTTGTCTCATAACGGTGCAGAACCTATCCCAACACATTTAAGAAAGCTCCAGTCTGCTAACGCTCTCACACTTGTGCACAGAAGTTCTGTTAAATCGTTGCCTCGTCAAGAGAGTCTACTCACTCTAGTCGAGGGCTGGGTGTTAAGACACAAGTGCCAAGGAGCTGGTGAAAAGGGGCTAAATTTACACCAAAACGATCTCATCTTAGACCTTTGGAGTGGCTCCCGAACCATGGAAAGAATGACCGTTCCATCTGTGAAAGGCAAGATCTATGCACAGAATTATTTGGTAATATAGAAAAATCAGTAAGGTGATAATAAAATATTTAGGGATCAATCAATATATATATATTGATTCAATATAATTCAACCAGCAGCCCAAAGTTTCACTTTCAAGGGGGCCATTCCCACCACGGACAGACATTCATTCTTTTGTGGCCAATCAAATCCCACATTGTCTGATGAAAATGCCACTAAGGACTGCGGTGTGACTGAGTTTCTGGGAGGTGACATATGGCCACGGGCGTTTGAGTTGCTCACAATCCACGTGACCTGGTTTCATCACTTCAAGGGCGTTCTTTCCAGGATTTCTGAAGTTCAAGTAATTAAGTGGGTGAAAAGCTTATAGGTTAAATTTAACCCAGCATCTCATGCCAGCAGCCACAGTCACACATCCACTGGAATCGAGTCACTGATAGAAACCACAGTCTTGTGCAACATGGTTTTAGGAAGAAAATGTGAAACTATGCGGGGAAAAATTGTAAAACTGGACACACTGAAGTCCACAGATACATGCATGAATCTGCAACAGGCTGGCCACATTTCAGTCTTAATTTCTGTTTTTCTTTAATTTTCTCCATTGTCATTTCCCTAAAGCATGCCTTGTCTACACTTATTTGTCCTCTCTGTTGACAAATTGTTAGAGCAATCACCTTAAATTCATTTTGGATTTCAATTCAAGTGGCCCTTCTCCTTTTCATGTTAAAAAGGGTCTTGCCTCATTTCAGTTTTATTTTTTTCTCGCCTCTCCGTGAACAATCTCCTCCTTGGTCAGCTCTTCAGGAACAATATTGAGCCAAGGATGTGTTTGCCTTAATGCAGGCAAGCCAAACAGGAGCTCCAAGGCCGACAGAGTCCCCAGGCCCAGATGAAAGGCCAGGAGGCTTTCTCACAGCTTGGTGCGAGCTGCACCGACCCTCCTGGAGGTGGAAACCAGGTTCCAAATTCACCTGAAGCGTCCTTCTACAAAAAGGTTTCTACTGAAAATATTTCCATGGAGCAGAAAGCAATCATCAGGAAGGGACTTTCAGAACTGAGAGTCACTTTATGCCATTTTTTTTAAGTTGAAAATTTAGAAAGAAGCCATTTTATTATCAGTATGCACACAAACGTTGTGTTCTATGGTTTATAGGTTGTCTTGTTTTGATTAAAGACTTCATTTCTTTTAAAGCAGTTTAGGTTCACAACAAAATTGAGAGGAAGGTACAAAGATTTCCCATAGCCTCCCCGACAACATCACTCACCAGAGTGGTACATTTGTTACCAAGGAGGAATCTACATTGACAGAAGTCCACTGTTTACCCTACAGCTCATTCTTGTGCTGTGCATTCTATGGGTTTAGACAAATGTATAATGACATAGATCCAACATTATAGCATCATGCAGAATATTTTCACTGTCCTACAAACCCTCTCTGCTCCACCTATGGGTCCCTCCACCCCACCTCCTGCTCCAGCACCCACTGATCTTTTTATTGTCTCCATAGTTTTGCCTTTTCTAGAATGTCATACGGTTGGGATCATACAGTATGTAGCCTTTTCCAATTGGCTTCTTTCACTTAGCAATATGCATTTAAGGTCCTTCTATGTCTTATCATGGCTTTACAGCTCATTTCTTGTTAGTGCTGAATAATATTCCGTTGTCTGGATGGACCACAGTTTCGTTATCCATCCACCTACTGCAGGACCCCTTGTTTCTTCCAAGTTTTGGCAATTATGAATGAGGCTGCTATAAGCATCCACGTGCAGGTTTTTGTGTGGACGTAAGTTTTCAACTCCTTTGGGTAAATAACAAGCAGCTTGACTGCTGGATCATATTGTAAGAGGACTTGTAGTTTTATAAGAAACTGTCAAACTGTCTTCTAAAGTGGCTGCACCATTTTGCATTCTTGTACTTGTTGCTCCACATCCTCGCTAGCATTTGAAGCCAGTGTTCTGGATTTTGGCCATTCTAATAGGTGTTTAGTGGTATCTCATTGTTATTTTAATTTGCATTTCCTTGATGACATATGACGTGCAGCATCTTTTCCTATGCTTATTTGCCATCTATATATCTTCTGTTAAGGTCTTTGGCCCACTTTTTAATTGGGTTGTTTGTTTTCTTATTGTTGAGTTTTGTGAGCTCTTTGTATATTTTGGATACCAGTCCTTTATCAGATGTGTCTTTTGCAAATATTTTCTCCCCATCTTGTGGCTTGTGTTCTAATTCTCTTGACATTGTCTTTCACAGAACAGAAGTTTTTAATTTTATAAAGACCAGCTCGTCCATTATTTCTTTCACAGATTGTAGTTTTGGCTTTGTATCTAAAAAGCCATTGCCATACCCACAAGGTCATCTAGATTTTCTCTGATGTTATCTTCTGGGAGTTTTATAGTTTTGTATCTTACATTTAGATCTGTGATCCATTTTAAGTTAATCTTTGTGAAGGGTGTAAGGGTTATGCCTAGGGTCACTTTTTTGTGCATGGATTTCTAGTTATTCCAGCACCATTTGTTGAAAAGATTATCTTTGCTCCATTGTATTGTCTTTGCTCCTTTGTCAAAGGCCAGTTGACTATATTTATGGAGGTGTATTTCTGGGCTCTCTAATCTGTTCCATTCATCTGTTTGTCTATCCTTTCACCAATACCACACTGTCTGGATTACTGTAGCTTTACAAGAAGTCTTGAAGTTGGGTAGGGTCAGTCTTCCAACTTTGCTCTTCTCCTTCAAGATTGAGTGGCTATTCTGGGTATTTTATCTCTCCATATAAACTTTAGGATCAATTTGTTGATATTCACAAAATAACAAGATCTCATTGAATCTATGGATCAAGTTAGGAAGAACTGACTTCTTGACAAATATCAGATTAGATAAATATGAGTCTTCCTATTTATGAACATGGAATATCTCTCCATTAATTGAGTTCTTCTTTGATTTCCTTTATTAGAGCTTTGCAGTTTTCCTGATACAGACCTTGTACATATTTCGTTAGATTTACACCTGAGTATTCTATTTTGGGAGGTGCTAGTGTAAATCGTATTTTCTTTTTAGCTTCAAATTCCACATTTTCATTGTTGATATGTAAGGAAGCAATCAACTTTTATATATTAACCTTGTATCCTGCAACCTTGCTATAATTGCTGATTCATTCCAGGATCATTTTTGTCAATTCTTTCAAACTTTTTTCCATAGACAATCATGTCATCTGCAAACAAAGACAGTTTTATTTCTTCCTTCCCAACCAGTATACCTCTTATTTCCTCTTCTTGTCTAATTGCATTAGCAAAGACTTCCAGTACCATGTTGAAAAGACGTGGTGAGAGGGGACATCCTTGCCTTGTACCTGATCCTAGTGGGAAAGCTTCAAGTTTCTCACTATTAAGTATGATGTTAGCTGTAGGTTTTTGTAAACGGTCTCTATCAAATTGAGAAAGTTCTCCCCTATTCCAGCTTTACTGAGAGTTTTTTCATGAACCACTGCTGGCTTTTGTCAAATGCTTTTTCTGCATCCTGTGATATAAACATGTGATTTTTCTTTTCTAGTCTGTCGATGTGATGGATTACATAAACTGATTTTCGAATGTTGAATCATCCTTGCATACCTGGGGTAAATCCCACTTGGTCATGTTGTATAATTCTTTTTATAGTTTCTTGGATTTGATTTGCTAATATTTTGTTGAAGATTTTTGCATCTATGTTCATGAGAGATACTGGTTTGTAGTTTTCTTATAATGTACTTTATATCTTTACTAAGTAACATTGATATTGGAATTGGCAGACTAATGTTCGCTAGTCACAAGGAAGGGTTTCATCTCCACGCATTTGTTGTCCATATTGAGTAATTTCGTGTTCTACCCTATGCAGGTGGTGCGACAGTATGGCTAGGTTCACAGGCTGTGGAGACAGGCTGGGTTTGGACACGGGTTCATGTCGGGCTAATTGGTTACCTCAGGGCGAGTGAGTTATTGATTGTCCTAAGCTTCCATTTCCTTACTTGCAAAATGGGCTTGCTAAAAAATGGTAGGTATACCATTTCACAGGATTTGTGTGACGATTAATTGGGATTATCCATGCACAATGCTTGAAATATCATATTAAATAAATATGTAGTGTTATCATTTTAGTCATTTGCTTAGCCCGTGTCTTACTGCCTTAATATGCGATAAGAACTATTTTTCTTCTTATTACAATATTTTATGTACGACACTTTTTTTTATTTTTAGTTCATTCTCTGAAGACTCTTCCCATAGTGCTGTAAATATCACAGATGGTTGCCTGTAAAATAACACGTTTAAATTCGGCTGTGGTTTGTTTCTGTACAAAGTAATGTTAACATTCCCTAAAAAGCCATAACATGCAGAACTCTAATGGCAACATTACAGGTGAACAGGTGTTTACATTTGCACAGTGGTTTCCAGTTTATGAACCAGTGGGTCTACACAGGCAGTCTTCTGAGTAAAGGGTTTTCTGTAGAGTGTGTTTGTTTTCACATTGTGCATTTTTACTTTTCTGGTTGTTTCTTCTCTGTTTTTAGATGATTATACACCTTGAATTGGAAGGAACACCAGCATCCACCTAGATGAGCCTCCTTTTGAAAACTGAAATCCCTGGTTGGGGAATTGGATGGGAGGCAGGGGGAGGGGGTGGCGTCCAGTTTAGGCTTACACACTTCCAAGTTACCAAAGGTCAGCCTGGACCAAGGATACACCTTTAGTTACAAAAAAAAAAAACAAAAAAAAAACAAAAAACCCTCATATTGATCTAAAATTTACTTCTTTGTAGCTTCTTCGCATTGGTCTTAGTTCTGGTCTTGGAAGCAACTTAGGATAAATATGAAATACACATGAAATATGTTTATTAGAACATGAAATATATATATGAAATCTGCACAAGAACCCCAAGTGTCTGAGGCCACTTACACTCCCCTTCGACTTATCTTCCTAGACTCAGCTAAGCCTGTCTGAGTCTTTCCTGGGTAGAAGTTTCTAGAGCCTTACTATCCAGCCCACCTTTCATTTTAAAAAAGGACTACATTTTCCTCCGTGTCTTGAAACCTCCACAAACTCTTGTAAGTCGTCTACCAAAATCTTTCCCACTCTTGCTGGCGTAAATAGTCATATACACACGCATGTCCATATGGATAAAGCTGCTTTCAGTTCTTCTTTGAATACAGGGGGGAACCAGAAATCATTAACATCCAATACACTCTTAATTTCTTCCATTTCTGCGGAGACCATAAAGACTTACTTTCAGGTGGATGGTGATTCCTTTTTTCCCAAAAGCTCCACATTTCTAACATTATTTAAGAAAACCACCTTTCCTAGGTCAAGATGTTCCACTGATCTTGCTTGGAAAGTGTTAAATGGAACTTCTGAGTCCACAGTCATGGGACCATTTTGTCTTTTCTCCAAAGAATGCAGTCCATAGGTGAAGGTTTGCTGCAAATTAAACTTCCAGCCATCTCCAGCCCTCTGACAGAGTGGCCCCAAAAACTGCCCTGTCCAGCAGATTCAGAATGACATGCTCCTTGCACCAAGGTGTGAAGGCCCAGCCCTCCGGGCTCGTCTAGGAGGGCACAGCAAACGGTACTCTGGCCCAGACACCCCAGGGAGAAGAGAACAAACTGAAACAGCCCGCCTTCCTCCAAACAGTTTTGGTTACCTTATGTGCCCAGACAATTTTCTGGTGAAGAAAAAGTTCAGGACACAAGATAGCGCCCTGAGTCATTCAGAAAAAGAGTTTGATAAAACTATATACAACAAAATAAAACACACTTAAACAGCAAACATTCTTTGTCTTTATCTTTAAACGAATCTGTGCTGGGCACTTTCAGGTAAGTTTCCTCTCAAAACAAACTTACAAAACAGGCATTATCATCACCAGTTTCCCATAAACTCAGGGGGTTGAGTTTAACTCGCCTGCTCAAATCATCTGAAAAGTAACAAGATGAGGAGGCAGGCCCAGATTTTATTCCTCCAAGCCTAAGCTGGTTCCTCCATCACTGCTGCTATGTGCGAGTATGCAAAGAAAAATCCAACACTATGAACGGTGGCAAAAAAATTATCTTAATTTTGAAATCTAACTTGTAAAGTGCAGGTAATAAAAGACATTTCAGGGGCCGACCCCACAGCTGAGTGATAAAGTTCGCTCACTCTGCTTCGGCAGCCCAGGGTTTCACTGGTTTGGATCCTGAGTGTGGACCTAGCACCGCTCATCAAGCCACGCTGAGGCAGCACCCCACCCAGCAGAACTAGAAGGACCCACAATTAGAATATACAACTATGTACTGGGGAGCTTTGGGGAGAAGAAGATAAGAAAAGAAGATTGGCAACAGATGTTAGCTCAGGGCCAATCTAAAAAAAAAAGAGTATTCGCTTCTAAAAAATATATATATATTTCATAATATCTACATTCTATCCTAGATCGTTCCATAATAATCCACTGCCTTAGATCCTTCTGTCTTTAATTTCCAAATATGCAATGATGAAAATGTTTCCTTAGCTTTAGAACAAGAGTTAAAATGCCACTTGGGAAAGGAATGGAGATGTGCAGAACAGCAAAAGGAAGAAAGACGGACAGCACGTATCCTATCGGAAGAAATCCATTCCCACATCCAGTAGGAGTAGAGCCGGCCACTTACAGAGACCACACTAGCTAAAACTAGCTCAGAAGACCAGAAACACAAGGGGACAAGCCCTCTCCTTTCTAGAAAAGTAAATCCTTTCAGCCCTGCTTTCTGTAGGAAAAATTCTTAGTTCATTTTCAGTCTGATTTTATTTAATAAAGAACAAGAAGAACTTATTTTCTTTGTTTCCAAACTTGTGTTTCTATTTGTTGATTTCATTATTCTTCTTGAGTCATTTTAAGTCTATTTTTTTATCTCCCCAGACACACTATATTCTCTTTGGAGTCAGGGATCGTGAGTCCTGCTTTTATATCATCCAAATGAAACTACCTGCATGATGCATAACATTACTTTGCATACAACAAGAATTTTAAAATGCTTATTACACTAATCACTTGACTGAAATGAATATTTTAATTCTAAGTAATTAAGAAGCTTGGTACATACTCGCATGCAAAAAATATTCCCTAATGGGACTTAAAATATAGTGTTAGAAAACACATTTTTCATCAATATCAGAAACCTCACCTCTTTTCTCTGACCAACTTTGACCGACAGCCTGGTTTTTCTTGCCCTTGGAGCAGCCACAGACCGGAGTTTAGAAGCAGACACTGGGAAGAGATGTTTTAGAGTTAGCAAGGACCAACTTGCTCATGTAGTAATAGAATGTAGCATTTGATATTACAAATTTTCATTACTCTATAAATAGAAAAGAATATGAATTCACATTGAGAGATATTACTTAATATTTAAGATCAAGCTTAACATTTGAACAGTAAATTCTTCCTTTTGGCACAAAACTGGAACTTTACAGTCCCTTCCACTACGCAAGATTTATTCTGATATTTCAGTATTTAATAATATGGTTTGTATACTTAAATGCTAGTAGATTTGTTATTTATCGTTGTATAAAAGTCAAAAATTATACCAGCATAGTTTAATTCTTAAAAGTCTGAGAAAAACTAAAGTTATTTTGGTAGAGACAAAAAATACATTTTATACACACCATTTAAATATTCCAAAATTACAGTAAAGACTCTTGTAGACACCCATTTGGATCCCAGTCTTGTATTTCCTAGAAAATGGTGCTACTTTTCTTTTGTGAATATTCACGAACAGGCTGCTAAGCTGGGTGCCCAGATTCCTTCCTAGGAGACACCTTGGTCTCACCACACTGACAGATCTTTGATTATGAAATGACAATGGCGATTTCTAGGGGTAATTATGACACTTACATCACACTGGCCTATTTAGAAAACACAAAATAACCACTAAGAGTGGAGAGAAACGTTTTGAAGATAGACACTCTCAAAAACGATCCACAGCCTGTGAGTTCCCAGGATTTAAGTCCTGTTTACACATGGAAACGAATAGTTCAGAGTGAACATGCATCAGCCATGCCTTCCACAATAAGCAGCTCCAAACTGCTCCCTCATTGCTCCCTTACACCAGGAGCGCTGGGCCCTTCCCATCAACCCCTCCATGAGGCTTTCTTTCCCAGCAGGCTTTGCACACCATTCCCCTCTTTCAGGAGTTCTGCACATACATGAAAAAGCAGGGGCCCCTTTTGCCCCAACACACCACCCCAAAATTTGCACCTGAATTTTTCCATTCTAAAAAAAAAGTCACTCTACTAACAACGTTTAAATCCTCTCTGGAAGTTAACATTCCACGTTACATGGATTCAATGCACAAGTTACTCAAGAAATTTGCAAGTTTGAACAACATTTCTTTAGACATTTTCATGGAAAGAGCACATAACAATATACGGGGGAACGTGAAAGATGATATTGCCTGTAAAACCCAGAACATAGGCTAGGGAAGAGAGCCTAGAATATTCCTGCAGGATATTAATGTGAATGCATAGTTAAAAAAGATGACACTCACCTAAAAATACTTTGACTCAGCATTTTGCCCAATGAAAAAGCTGTGAATATTAGCCTGCCCTGTTCACCATGTACCAACGTTGCCTAGACCAGTGCCTGGCATGGTGAACAGTCAATAAACATTTATGCAAGAATCCGAGAGGACCGAGTCCTAGAATACTCCGGAACCCAGAGAAGACAGCATCCATCTCCAAACTGTGGGTCACTTAAACCAACCAATTTGTCTAAAAGCACCAGAAGACACCCAAGTTGTTGGTATGAGCTTCATTCACTTTCAAACTATTGATACATCCTACGCATTTAAAAATTATGCTCCCATCAGCTAAATGATACTGTAGAGATGAAACCCACTGAGTGACATTATTAGTGGTCATATGACTTGATGGAGTAAATTTAACTTAGAAAATTCCTGGCAGTCCTCCTTTAAAATCTCATGTTCTCAAACAATTTTGGGGAACATTGGTTTTTCATCCTTTAGGCTATTTATCACATGTATCTGTGCACAGTTCTTAGCCAGAACTAAACGCTCAACAGCTACTGAAATGAGTTTCTTCACTCTGGTGCGAAAGGAGCCCAGGAAAGGCACTGAGGGAAAAAGGGCGTAGTTTTCTCTCACTCTGAACTGTGGCTCTGGATGGCTATTGCTGTCACTGAGGTTAGGACATTAAAGGAAAATATCAAACACATAAGTACTATTTTACAGTGCTTATTTTATTTAAAAATTATATAGAAAGTCAATATAATCTTAAAAAGACAACGTAAAAATCTTTAAAAGACAGCTCTCTGTAATACTAACCTAACTGTAGGGCAGATTATATCACTACTTCTCAGAACTAATTGCAGAAAGTGTAAGTATTTATCAAAATCCAGAAGGAAAAAAAAAAAACAGGAAAAATACAAACTTTTAAATTTTATGTTCTGGAGATTTTGTTTGACTTCTGTTCCACCATCTTCCTCCTGAATCAGCTTCCAGAACTCCTCATAGTCGCTCGTGCTCTTCAAGATTCCACCTTTGGTCGATTCATTTTGCAACCCTATAATCTTATTTTCAAAGAGATTAATGTCTATATTTCAGAGTGACATTTTTAAAGGCTAATTCGAAATCAGCAGATAATCAGAAATTTAAAATCCCATTTCTAAGCATCAGAGAATAACGTCTGGATAACTTGCAGCTGTCTAACTGAGAAAGGGTTCTTGCCAACAGTAATTGACACCAGGAAAGTGACAGCTTTGAAAGTCTCTGTCCCTAAATCCTAGAGGTTCATTTGTATTTAATAATTAACGGGAACAATTTGAAGGGAGGTAGACTGTTTTGCTTGCTTTCTTCTTTGTCTTATCCTAGGTAGTAGTAGCCAGGAGTTAACATAAGGGGAGTTCTTTGGGAGAGGCTGGTGGAGGAGAGAAGGAGGACATTAGGGAGGGAGAGGAGCGAGAGAGGGAAGGACAGGTCTGAGGACAATGAGAGGAAGTAGATAAGGATATCTTTCCCTTAAAATTCAATTTCTAACTTTATCTCCCTTTGACGTGGAGACGCTAGAATTGCCCTACACTGTAAACCAATTGTCACATAGGAATATGCTGCTTGCGATAATAAATGATGTCTTTGCCAGTTTAGTGGAAGACAAGCGAGTCTTCACCTCTTTGAAATATCATCTCATCTCTCAGAAATTGGGGGTACACGTCAAACTGATAAGGCCTGTTTTAGGTAGTATAACTAGATAAACAGTAGCTTCTTTAAAACAGTGACCCCCCCCCCCCCACGCACACACACACCCCTCCCGGAAGAACTCTAATTTCCCCAGGGATTTATAACTCGAGGACGTAATGTTCCATGTTCCACTCAAGGAGAATAAAATCAGGAAGCACAGGGCTCTGAAAACATTCGGGGATGTCTCACGGATGATGCAAATGTAACACACGTCAGCACGAAGGAGACCACTTTTTCGGTCTAATTTCTAGAGCAATCGCTCGCTTATGGGACGTCGCTGTACGTGGGGACTGTGGGATCCCTCGGATACCCGTGGCGGTGGCCCCTCCAGCTAGGTCCCTCCCTTCCTCTGCGGGAAGAGCTTTCATTCACCGTGGCTGTTCTCAGGGCTCTGCTCAGAACACACTAACATTACAGGGAAATGGAGATCTGCCATGAGGTTCATCACTATGGCACACAAGCCAGCCCCCGCAGGAAGTGGAGGGGGTTTGGAGGCCATGGTGTTTGGGTCTCCCCTCTGTCCAGCTCTCAGTATTTCGCGTGTCCCCGAGGGGCTGATGAGAGCCAGCATGGCTCCCACATAACCCAGGGCAGAGGGGCTCCAAGAGCAAAGGCTCGCACTGCGCATGCTGGGGGGCCCGGGTCCCCCCAATTCCTGAGTCATTCTGATGATGAAGCGCCTTGGAGACGGGACACATAGAATATAGCAGCGGCGGCAATGCCCGTGCAGGGGGTTCTCAGGCCGGCACCAACCCGATCCTCGGTCCTACCCGGTGGGCGCCGGAGCGCACGGGGCACGCGGGGCGCCGGGCTGTGCGCGGGGGCGCCTGTCCAGCTCCAGGAACGCGCTGCAAAGAAGGACAGAAAAGTCGCGGTCAGCCTGCAGTTCAGTAGCTGGGAAACAAAGGCGAAAACAAATGACAAGTAAACATCCAGCCACAGGAAGCCATTAAGGAGAGTGGGCGCTAATGAGCGCGCAGCGGGGACCCGCCGCCCGCCGCGCGCCCCGCCCGCCGAGGAAACGGCCGCCCGGCCCGGAGCCCCGCTGGCAGGCCGTAAACCTGCTGTGGTCTCCGTTCCCCTTCAAGTTGGGCCATTAGAAGCCGCAATTACTGTCAGCCCCAATAAGAAGACTCCAGGAGGAAAGAAAAGAAAATGGAGATTCTGGGATCTCGCACATTCTCACGTCCTCCCGGGCTGCCAGTGGACACCCCAGCCTGGGGGTGGGGGGACTCCAGCAGCTCCAAGGTAGGGGCTCAGCCAGCTGTGTGCGAACGCGAAGAGGTGAGCATCGACCCACTGTCCAAGGAGCCTATTGAAACAGTTTCTTGTAAAAATCAACCCTTTTGAATAATCAAATGTTCCTTTGTGCTCCCTTAAATTTCAAACCATTCTTTAAAATTTTTTCCAGGTAGCAGTGGTGTGGTCAAGCAAGGGTTAATGACCTCACTTTCGCTTTCCTGTTGAACTATTCAAGATGCCGTTTAGCTAGCTTTAATTTTTGGAGGGACCGTTCTTTCTCCGGATGGGTAGATGGGACAGGTGGCGCTCTCGCCCGCGGTCCCCGAGCATCCTCCGCAGATGCCCAGACTGAGGCCTCCACGGTGGTCGAGGTCCTTGCGGCAGCGACACCTGGCGGTCAGCCCGGCCCATCCCAGTCAAACCCCGCCGCGTCCGCTCCCGGTCGCTAGGGCCTGGGGCGCGGGGAACCCCACAGGGTCCTCCCTCCCCGGGTTCAGCACCAGACCACACACAGCGATGGGCTTATGAACTTAGAGAATTATGCAAAGGAACCTCCAAAAGAACGCTGCCTTTTAAGCTTGTTTATCTTAAACATTTTAGAAAGTAGGTGGGAAAGTGGTTTAGGGTAAATTTCAGAAAGCCTGCATTATCTGCTTGGTCGAGCCAGCGTTTGCTAAGTACTATCTAAGACTTGAGAGTTATTTCTTTATATGTGATAAGTTCCCTTTATATATTATTTTTAGTTCTAAATCAACATTTTTGGTTGGTCCTGACACTAAAACTACTCTATAAAATGAATTGGATTAGATGAATCCTTCAGTTCCTTCTGAATCTCAAATTTTAGATTTCTTAATAATTTTGTTTTAAAATATCACATTAAGATGTGTGCATGGTTTTAAAAAAATCAAACTTTTCAGAAGGGCTTAAAATAAAAAGCAACTGCCCTGTTTCACCCACCCCACCCACAAGCCAATAGAAACCACAACTTTTATCCACTTCTGTTAATAATTGTGTTGGAAAAACCCTAGTCCCCAGTGGAATAAGCACCACCCCAGAAAAAGATTCGCGACCCTTTGCTCGCTCTCTCTTTTTTTCTTTTTTTAGATGTATAGAAAGAGGTCTCCCTTTCTTTGTGAGTGACCCTGGCACCTCTCAGAAGAACGGAGGCATCCAGCGAGAATTTTCCTTACATGAATCATGAGTCCCCCAGAAAGTTTTCCCTTTTTCTTGAATAATAGCTCACTTGCATTGATTTCCCAAAATATGCAGCACCAGACCCTCATGGGTGTCCCCCGGACTCCTGACTTTATACCCTAGTATTCCTCCAGTTCCCTGAGAGGGACCTTCCAGTCACAGAACCATGGTGGCAATGAGGATTTAATTACCATGAGGAATTTTAACCCTCAATAGCCATAAATTGGACCACATATACCAGATTTGATAATCAAATTTTGGCCTTTTCTTTCAAATCAATATTTGGGGGAGATATTTCCCATATGAACACAGAAAGAAATCTATCAATATAATATTGTATTAAAAATATTCTTAAACTACGGCACATTATCCAAAACGTGGAAAAAGTTAAAAAGGTAGATGGCATTTCTTTTCAATGTCGGATATGAACACTGTTTAACAGCCTGCCTATGGATTATCTAAGTGGATGTATTTGGTTGGACTCACTGTTTACTATTGATTAAAGTTAAAGATTTAGTTGAAGTTACATATTCAGTTGTAGATTTCCATCCATTAGAGGTGCAGATTTCTGCCCAGGGGGAAAAGATAACCCCAAGGTTAAGGTTTATCGTCATCTAGGACATTAACCAGTTTTACGTCTAATAGCAAATTCATTTCAGCATTTCTCCAACTGGCCACTATATAAATCTTCATACCTGAAATTCTCCTTTGAATCAATCTTCACGTCTTACTTATCGCCTTATTAATTAATTAGTTGAATGAAATCTTTGATACACTTTTTTTCACTAAGAAAAGTTTATCCATTTCTCCCACCCCCCACCCCTGCCTCTGGCAACCACCAATCTGTTCTCTGTATCTATGAGCTTAGTTTTTTTTTTTTTTTTAATTCCACATATAAGAGAAATCATATGGCATTTGTCTTTCTCTGTCTGACTTATTTCAATTAACATACTGCCCTCGGGGTTTATCCATGTTGTGGAAAATGGAAAGATTTCATTTTTTATGGCTAAATAATATTCCTCTGTGTGTGTGTGTGTGCGTGTGCATGTGTGTGTGTGTGTGTGTGTGTATAAACATCACAATTTCTTTATCCTTTCATGCATTGTTGGACACTTAGGTTGTTTCCGCATCTTGGCTCTTGTAAGTAATGCTGCAGCGAACATGGGGGTGCAGGTATATTTTGAAGTTAATGTTTTCATTTTCTTCAGATAATACCTGGAAATGAAATTGTTAGATCAAATGGTAGTTCTATTTTTAATTTTTTGAGGAACCTCCATACTGTTTTCCATAGTGACTGCACCAATTTACATTCCCACCAATAGTGCACAAGGAAGGGTTCCCTTTTCCCCACATCCTTGCCAACACTTCTTATTTCTTGACTTTGCTAATAGCCATTCTAACATGTGTGAGATGGTATCTCATTGTGGTTTGGGTTTGCATTTCCCTGGAGACTAGTGGTGTTGAGCATCTTTTCATGTACCTGTTGACCATCCGGATGTCTTCTTTGGAAAAATGTCTATTCAGATCTTCTGCCCATTTTTTCATTGGATTGTTTGTTTTTTGCTGTTGAGTCATGTCAGTTCTTTACATAGTTTCGATATTAGCCCCTTTTCAGATACATGATTTGCAAATATTTTCTCCCACTATGTTGCCTTTTCATTTTGTTGATGGTTTCCCTTGCTGTGCAGAAGCTTCTTAGTTCGATGTAGTCCCACTGGTTTATTTTTGCTCTTGTTGCTTTTGCTTTTGGTGTCAGATTCGGAAAATCATTGCCAAGACCCATGTCAAGGAGCTTACCACCTACATTTTCTTCTAGGAGTTTTGTGGTTTCAAGTCTTACATTCAAATCTTTAATTCATTTGGAGTTAATTTGTGTGTGTGGTGTAAGACAGTGGCCCAGTTTCATTCTTTTGCATGTGGCAGTCCAATTTTCCCAACATCACTTATTGAAGAGACTGTCCTTGTATATTCTTGGATCCTTTGTTGTAAATTAATTGACCATAAATGTGTGGGTTTATTTCTATTCTGTTATTTCTCTATTCTGTTCCATAGATCTATGTGTGTATTTTTATGGTAGTACCACACTGTTTTAATTATTATAGCTTTGTAATAGAGTTCGAAATCGGGGAGCATGATACCTCCAGCTTTGTTCTTCTTTCTCAAACTTGCTTTGGCTATTCAAGTCTTTTGTACTTCCATACAAATTTCAGGATTGTTTGTTCTGTTTCCATGAAAAATGCCATTGTAATTTTGATAGGGATTGCATTGAATCTGTAGATTGCTTTGGGTAGTATGGACATTTTAACAATATTAATTCTTCCCATCCATGAGCATGGAATATCTTTCCATTTATTTGCGTCTTCTTCAGTGTCTTTCATTGATGTCTTCTGGTTTTCAGTATACATGTCTTTCACCTCCTCAGTTAAATTTATTCCTCGGTATTTTATTCTTTTTGATGCAATTGTAAATGGGATTTTTCTTCTTAATTTCTCTTTCTGATGGTTCACTATTAGTGTATAGAAATGCAACAGATTTTCATATATTGATTTTTTATCCTGCAACTTTACTGAATTTGTTGGTTAGTTCTAACAGTTTTTTATGGAGTCTTTAGGGTTTTCTACGTATAACATCATGTCATCTGCAAATAGTCACAGTTTTACTTCTTGTCCACTTCGGATGCCTTTTATTTCTTTTTCTAGTCTAATTGCTCTGGCAAGGACTTCCAATACTAGGTTGAATAAAAATGGTGAGAGTGAGCATCCTTGTCTTGTTCCTGATCCTGGAGGAAAAGCTTTCAGCTTTTTGCCATTAAGTATGATAGCTATGAGCTTGTCATATATGGCTTTATTACGCTGAGTTACATTCCTTCTGTAACTGCCTTATTGAGAGTTTTCATCACAAATGGATGTTAAATTTTGTCAAATGCTTTTTCTGCACCTATTGAGATGATCATATGACTTTCACCCGTCATTTTGTTAAATGGTGTATCACATTGACTGATTTGCAGATATTAAACCATTCTTGTATTCCTGGAATAAATCCCACTTGATTATGGTGTATGATCCTTTTAATGTGTTGTTGTATTCAGTTTGTTAATTTTTTGCATCTATGTTCATCAGAGATATTGGCCTGTAATTTTCTTTACTTGTTGCATCCTTGTCTGGTTTTGGTCTCAAGATAATGAGTTTGGAAGATTTCCCTCCTCTTTATTTTTTGGAAGAGTTTGAGAAGGATTGGTATTAATTCTTTGATGTTTGGTAGAATTCACCAGTGAAGCCATCTGGTCCTAGACTTTTGTTTCTTGGGAGGTTTTGGATTACTGATTCAATCTCCTTCTGCATAATCGGTCTGTTCAGATTTTCTGTTTCATCATGATTCAGTCTTGGTAGGTTGTATGCTTGCACAAATTCATCCATTTTTCTAGGTTGCCCAGTTTGTTGGCACATAATTGTTCATAGTAGTCTCGTATGACCCTTTGCATTTCTCTGCTAACAGTTGTTCACGTCTCCTCTTTCATTTCTGATTTTATTGATTTGAGTGCTCTTTGTTTGTTGGTGAACCTAGCTAAAGGTTTGTCACTTTTGTTTGTCTTTTCAAAGAACCAACTCTTCATTTCATTGATCTTTTCTATATGTTCATTTTTTATTTGCGTGGGCACCATATTTTTAACTTTTTGAAAATTATACTTTAACAACACCTGTGATGTGCTCAGTAAACATTAACTGAAGCTCATTCATATCCAGGGTAAATGCAGAATGCAGCATTCTTTGTGATGCAAATCTTTATGGAAATAATCGAAAGAAATAATGTGGTTAACAACTAGCAAACTTAAAATTATTTATTTTCTATTTGTATAATATTTAATAAAAGACACAAAAGTATTTGCTGAAAAAAAACAAAGGAAACTGCATGCATTTCCACTGTTTCATGTGCTCGACATAATTATGGCAATTTAAAAATATTTAGATTCTCATTTTAAACGTGTATTGGTAAAAGTAAGTTGATGCATAAAATGAGGGGGGAGGAGAATCTCCTACTTGTCTAGAGTTTAAAGACAAAAAATAAACAGGATAATGTATGGAAAGGACATATGTTTTGGGGTCAGTCTAATTTGGGTTCATTTCTAAGCTCTATCCTTTGGGTAAATTACTTACTCTCCAATTCTCAGGTTTTTCAGCTGTTATCACTAGATTTGGTGATAATACTTCCTCTCAGGCTGTTCTGAGGATAAGATCTTGTCTGTCAAGTGCCTGGAGCTATCTGCCAGATGGTAGGAGATCAATGCATATTAAGTAATCCTTTTGCACTCCATGCGCCTTTAAGTTTTACCTACCAAGTTGTAGCAACTAAAACTTGAAGGCTAAAATATATAGAAAAATTACTACTATGTGCAAAATTGTTTTAAAATCTTAACACTTATCTATTTCACACATGAGCTGGGCTACAAATATTTTAAAGATTTGCTCAGGTTAATAAAAGTAATGATGCAAACCAATAAACACGTAGCCATTAAAATCTTTACTATGTATTGCACCACACTCTTTACTCATGTGAACAGGATAATTTCATGCCTTCATTATTTACTGCTGTGTAACCAATGACCGCAGCTGAAGCAGCTTAAAACAGCACACATTTATGATCTCACAGTTTCTGTGAGTCAGAAATCTAGGGACGGATTGGGCAAGTCTTCTGCTTAGGGTCTCACAAGGTTGCAATCTAGCTGTTGGCCAGGCTGTGTTCTCATCTGGAGGTCTGCCTGGGGAAACATGCATATCCCTGTTCACCAGGATGTTGGCAGAATTTAATTTCTTTCAGTTATAGGATTTATGGAAGGTAGCTTCTTCAGAGTCAAAGGGATAGCAAGTTTACTAACAAGATCAAGTGGTTAAGTTCATGAGCTCCACTTCTGTGGCCCAGGGTTCACAGGTTCGGATCCCAGGCGCACACCTAGCACTGCTCGTCAAGCCATGCTGTGGCAGCATCCCACATAAAATAGAGAAACGTTGGCACAGATGTTAGCTCAGGGACAATCTCCCTCAAGCAAAAAGAGGAAGATTGGTTACAGATGTTAGTTCAGGGCCAATCTTCCTTACATTGAAAAAGAAAATAGTGTTTAGGAGCTATATCTAGAGGCACTGTGCCTGGGTTCAAATTCCAGCTCTGCCACTCACATGCTGTGTGACTTTAATGTGTTACTTCACTTCTTTGAATTTCCATATTCCTCATCTTTAAAATGGAGTTGAAAATAACAGTGCCTACTTTAGACATTTTTCTGAGAACCAAGTTAATTGATACATACAAACCATTCAGTGATGGGCTGACCTCCCCGTTTACATAGTAAGTCCTATGTAAGTGCTTGCCGTGACTATATTCTTAGCTATATGTCGACAATTTTGATTATGTAATGTCTAGACTCTGTGACATCTATTTGATTCCTTAAGGTCATTTAGCTTATTTCCCGTTATCAGCAAAGTTCCGAATGGCTGAAGGGGCTGGATCGTTAAGTTAAATATAGGAGAGAGAGCACTCCTAAGGCTTCAGTGATGCCTTAGTGATGGGATAAAGAGAGCTGATCCTGATCTTCCTTTTTAGTATGATTCTGAAAGATACCCACACATACATACACATATGATACATATGCACGTGTCTCATGCATTCATTTGTGCAAAATAATAAAGGCAGATTTAATACCACTACGACTAGCAAAATGCACTCTACCGTGAGTCACGAAAATAGTGATGCGAATTTAAATAGATTGTCTCACTTTGATTCTGATCACTCTTTTTTGGGGTACAATATAATTTTTCGTGATATAGTCTTCTCCACTGAGTTCAGCTTCACAGGAAATTGTATACTAGATCCTGACATTATTTTCACCAAATAATGAGTTATTATTTGTAAGCAGAGCCTATGAAATTAATATTTCTTGTGCACCTAACATATGCAAAATGGCAAAAGACATAGAATAGACATAGAATTTTCTATTATTTTGAAAACCATTAAATTATTTCTGGTACCAGAAATAATTATTCAATTATAGTCAGTTTTTTCCATTACTGATACCTATATATTTTTATTGATTATCTATTTGATATAAATGTCCTCAAGTATAATTCTTAATAGAAAAAGGCCCACCTGAAAAATATTTGCTGAAAATAATGAATAATATGATGTTTCAAATCTCATCAAGATCTGCCAAATGGTAGCACCTTGACTTAATTCTCAGTTCCTTCTAAATTATTTACAATTATTATATTAAAATTCTTCAAGTTAGTGATTTTATTTTGGCAATTTTTGACTCTCTGAGAGAGCAAGTGTGTAGAGCTGTAATTCTGTAACAAAGGCGAGTAGATAATTGCAGAAATGGGAAAGATTATAATCTGCCCTCTTCAGGCTTAAAACATGGGATCCTAAAATCCTAAATCAGGGTCTCCTTTCCTGGGGGTGGAGGTGGGAAACGCACTCTTCGGTAGACTGAGCTGGGCTGGGGCCGGTGTCTTTCATTGGGCTTCAATACACTGGCCGTTGCAAGTTCTGTGTGGAACTTCTTGGAAAGAAGCCTCATGTCACAATCCTTCGAGAATCGATGGGCTGATGTCTGTGGCCAACTCTTCCTAAAATACCTTGCTCTGCGCTTCTCCAGATCTTTTCTCTAAACTGGAGATTTACGGCTCTTAGCAACAAATGCCATCATCAGTATGCGATGGATGAGAAAAATAAGTGAGTTGCACACATGATCATAGCTACTTGGAAAGAAAAAAAATGGGCATTGGGCTTTCCCTCCAAAGACAGTGGTGCCCAGCAAACATATTTGCAGGCCTGGTCTTGAAACACATAGTAATAGAACCTACATTTCAGGAGCTTGAGAAGGATGGGGAGGCAGCAGGCCGACCGGGGCTGCCCTGGTCCCCACTCGACCTACTAATCCTAAATTACACTTTTTTGCTCTGCTATTTCAACAATCTGCTTGACATTAATATCTATTAATTTGCTAAATGTGGAAGTCCAGATCCTTTCCATGAAAGAAAAAAAATCATGGAAAAGTCAAAATAAATTCAAATTTAGCAGTTTAGCACAATAAAACTCAAAATCACATACCCTTTAAAATTGTCATGATATTCTAAGTCCCCGGCAAAAGAACTTCAAAACGGAAATGTCAAAAGCAAATCAATTAAATATACTATTGAGGAAATAATCCATTTTTAAAGTTCAGGTAATTCAAACCATATACATTTATTAAGAGCTGAAAATACATTCATGTCATAAGTGTAATTAAGTACTGAAATAACCATGTAGCTTGATATTGTTTGAATATCATGTTGGTGACTCCCAAGTGTGTCCCTGAGCCCCTGGAGGAAGGAACCCTATTGTCCTACGTCATTCTGTCTCTCTAGGTGGCAGTTCTTCTAGGTATAAGGCACAAGTCCTTCCCTGAACGGATTGAAAAATTCCTCCTCCTTCCTACTTCCTTATAAAGCCCTATCAGCCCATTCTCTTTAGATTCCTCCAGCATTAAATAAGGTGTTACGTGGTAATGATAAAAATAATTATGTGGACCATCATTGTGCTACAAAACATACTTTTTTCTATTTCAGTGCAATATATTTAGCTTATCCACAGAAAATAAGACAAAAAGAATATTTTTGCCTTTTGCCAAATGACACTGCCTCCCTCTCAAATAGGAATTGAAGGTGTGACTCATTGTACCAGAGAAGAGAGGTTCTGGAAACCCTAGGGGCAATGTAAATAGCATCCTAAATAGTGAGCGAGGAAATGGTGAGTCATTTTCTAAGTTGGAAAATCACTCTAATTATGTTTCTTGTAAACATAACTGTATAAAATCTATCGAACCTCTCAGGTCAATTTTTACAATGTGTTTGTTTTAAAGCAGAGCCTTCGCCATCACAGACGAAGGTCCTTGGCTTTTGTGCCTTGAGGAAATTACAGGACAATCTGATAAGGATGACGTGAGCTAGCAGAGGTCATGCTTCCAGAAGCTTGTGTGAAGAGAATCTCAGAAGGTGATAGCGAGTGAGACCCAGAGAGGATCTGCTCCAACCCCTCCCACCCTCTCCCCTTCCCTTACGTCCACATTTATAAGAGATGGAAACTGAGGCTGAAATGAGTGAGGCCTGAGGAAGCCCAGAACTTAAAATACTAAAATTCAGATCTCTCCATAGTCCAATTAGAATAGACTGTAAAGTCTGCGGGATGGTTTTAGGAAGAAATTCAGGAACTTTTTCTGGAGATTGAGCCTTGAGCCTACAAACTAAGGGAGCTTGGCTTTTCCCAAATTGTGGTAAATATCATAGATACAAGAAAGATGCATTCCATTCACCTCTAATTAATAAGACAGATTCCTTTAGTGATTAGAAATTGTTAAATATTGTTACAGAAAGGCATTGTTTCTGCAGCATCTCGTTCAGACAGACAGCGATGGGTGGAAAGAGCCCTGGGGATTGAGGCTGCTGGACACAGGGCACATCTCCTTACCAGGAAAATCAAGGATTGGACGAAATAACCTCCAAGCTCTGTTTAACTCTACAATTGCACAAATTTTAAGATTTTTCACATCTTTGGTCATGAGAAAAATGAGATAACTAAATGAGTCCATTAGAGCCTTTAAGATCTTCAATAAATCAATCTCAGAGACAGAAATGTTCGCCAAAAAACATGTATTTTAACTCCCAGAAGTATCAAAAATTGACCAACAATATTTGCTGAATATTATTAAACACTTTAAACCTTTGTATTAGAAGTCGATGTTTTCTCCTATTTTTACTCTCAATACCACTGTTGAATCTGCTTTAATGTTGGCATGCTCTTTTGAGGAGAAAATCCATTCTTTCATGTCCAGAAACATTTGGTTAGAGACCTTTTTATAATCTCCTCATTGGAACACGGTTCAAAGTCTACTGCATTTCGGTAATTATTTGCCCTCCATGAAAACATAGGCATTAATCAGGTATTAGTATAAATTCCACACAAAATGCAAACCCTTTGTAGTCAGCACACTTCCTTAGAATATTTCACAAAGAGTTCGCCTACAGCCTTAAAAAGGAGGACAGGAAAAACGCCAGTTGCAGCCTTCCAGCTCTCCTGAGAGGCTCCCTGTCAGAAATTGCTCGAGGAGAGGGGAATAAGGGGTAATTTTCCTTTAAAATGGAGAGGAGTTTCTTTTAGAAAGGAAATTCCCGAGGAAGTTGTTTGAAAACAAATAACTGTTCAGGAGGAAGCCAGCAAAAGGTGGGAAGAGCCTCTCTTTGATTCCTCAGTCTGTGTATTTGGGCCGAGACGCAGACAACATTTTATGCACATATTAATAGAATGCTAATGAGCCTCCTGCGAGGGCAGTGGTATTTGACACTGAGTATTGTCAACAGAAAGGCTTTTGGGTGTATTTTTTTTTAATCCCATCAAGGTACCTAGAAGGGGGTGGGGCAATGTTGGGGAAGGCAGGAGATCCTGGTGTCTGGGAATGAATTCCTGGTTTGACTTCCAGTGGGGTGGAGAGCAAAGTGATTTATGGAATTATCTCCACATCAAGGAGTTTTCTGGAAGGTGTAAACCTGCCCTTCAAAGTCTTCAGGTGGCTGTATTTACTTAACCCCATTCTCCTCCCCGGGAGCAGGGGTTCTCAAACTTGCCTGGGCCCCAGAATCACCTGGAGGGCTTCTTGCAGCAGTTCGCACCCCACGCTTTGATTCCACAGGTCTGGGTGGGGCCCGAGACTCTGCATTTCCAACGGGTTCCCAGGGAACACCCACGCCGCGGGTCCAGGGATCACTCTGGGAGACCCACTGCTCTCAAGCATTCATTTTGCTTCTCAGATACGCCAAAGCTTTCACGGTTCCCAAAAGGGGGGCAGCAAACTGGAGCATTCACTACCTGTGGGATAAGGAATTATGCGCCTTCAGCGCAGTGGAAGGAAACCCATGAAGCTCCACTGGGTGAAACCTGTGGGGTGGGGTGGGTGGGGTGGGGTGAAGGCTCGGAGGTAGAGGAATCCATGCTTTCCAGCCCGGGTGTTGTGTGGTTGTCTTTTTTATACAGAGTGTTCCCTGGCAGAGTTAGAAAAGCCATTAACCACAGAGTATGCCTTGCAGTGAGCTGTAGACACACTCAAGAGAAATTCTAATTGCTTTCTATTCACGCATCCTTTCACTGGTTCGAAAATGTTTATTAAATTCCTCTTCTGTGGCTGGCACTGTTGTGGGCTTTGGGGAAACATTGGGGAACAAAACTGATAAACTCCTTCATGGAGCTTCGGTGGGGGCAAACAGAAACAGAATGAGTCAGTAATCCCATAGCGTGTTAGAAGGTGACTGGGAAAAGCAGGGAAATTTGGGGAGTGTGGAGCAGGGAGCCACCGAGAGGGCAGCTAAGCAGCGTGGCCAGCCGCGTCCATCACGAGGCGGCAGGTGAGCACGGATGTGAAGGAGGCGAGGGAGGGAGGAGGCAGCCCTGAATTGGGATCTACCGGGATGCTCAGGAGGCAGCCAGGAGGCCAGACGGTGAGTGGGCCGGACAGGGAGCCACCGGCCCAGACTGAGTGTGGCTGCTGTGTGGATCAGACCACAGTGGCCCAAGGTGGAGCAGGGCCAGTAACGAGGGTGTCACAGCTGTCCAGGGGAAGGCGATGCTGGCTGGGGCCGGGGGGAAGGCGATGGAGCGACAAGGTTCCGCATCCACTGAAGAGCCGTGAGATTTGTATATGGAGAGAGAGGAAGTGTTGTCAAGGGCGATCCTGTTTTGTGATTTCCTTAGTACAAGCACTCAAGAATATACCCAAAGGAGTCAGTGCATGATCTGTTAGAGAGGGTACTATTTCTTAGTGCCTCCCTAACAAAGTAGCACGAGCCGGTGGCCGGGAACAACAGAGGCGGATCCTCGCACAGTGCTGGAGGCCGGAAGTGCTCCCTCCGAAGGCTCTGGGGAGGGGCCTCCTTGCCCCTTTTCAGCGTCTCGTGCTGTAGACCGTCTCTGGCATTCTCTGTCTCTGTCCTGACATGGCCTTCCCCTCTGTGCATGTGCCCAGATGTCCCCTTTTTATGAGGACACAAGTCATACTGGGTTAGGGACAACCCCACCCCAACTCCAGCAGGACCTCATCTTAACTAATTACATCCTCAATGACCCTATTTCCCAAGAAGGTCACATTCTGAGGTCTTGGGGTTAGGATGTCAACGTACCTGTTTTGAGGGGACAGTTCAGCCCGTGACAGAGAGCTTATTTACAACCCCCAGATAGAAGATTCTCAAATCCTCTGTGGGTGCACTTGTTCACTGTCCCAGGCTCTCCCTCCACCACCTCCGCAGGGCCTCTCAACTGCCCCGCATGAGGTCTAGCTCCAACAGTCACCTGCCGAGGGCAGCTGATAAATAGGCATTTTGTTGCCTGTGACCCATGCTGGGGTTCTCTTTGAATGTGATGTCTTCCCACAGCTTCACAAAAGTGCCCCGGCCTGTCATTTTGGGAGATAGGAGCATTTCAGACATATCCCAGCTGCCGAATATGCTTTATTAAAAAGAAACCCAATATAACTACAATTGAGGACACCCTAACAGCAATAGGCAAAGACACATGGAAGCATTCAACTGGGAATTATTAACTATGACCTTGTTAACAGTCTGCTGCTAAAACTCTCCTGTGGCTCGTTATCTGACCCAGAGTAAAAGCCAGCGTCCTTTCCAGGTCCTATTGATATCGACCCTGATGTCAGTTTCCCCACATTAAACCCAGCATATATGGGGTTAAAACTAAAACACTCATTCCCTGCTTACTCTCTGGCTTCCTGGCTCCAGAATCCACTATCCTCCATGGAGACAGACACCATCAAGGACAAGCACCTGGACCATCTCCTCCCCACAAAGAGATACGGGCTGGTGGGAAAGCTGCTGACCAGCAAGGTCATGAGCCCCCTCCTCTCTGCAAGTGTCTCAAGGCCAAAGACAGGCTGGTGGGAAAGCTCCGACCAGCAAGGCCGTATGCTCCCCCTCCCCTACCTAAAACCCCAAATAAAAACCCTTCCTTTTGGCTTTTCGGGGAGTTTGGGATTCCGTATGCTCCCCCTCCCCTACCTAAAACCCCAAATAAAAACCCTTCCTTTTGGCTTTTCGGGGAGTTTGGGATTTCAGCGTTAGCTGCCCTCTCTCCTTGCTCAGCACTGTGCAAAATTAAAATTCCTACTTTCTTCCACCACACCCGGTGTCAGAGATTGGCTTGCTGCGCAACAGGTGAGCGAACTCATTTCAGGTTCGGTAACACTATAGGCACATTATCCGCACCCCTGTCCCCTGCCCACCACGTCTCTGCCTCTCTACCCTCCGCACCCATTGATGTCTTTGTTGTTCCTCACACACTACACACCCCAGGGCCTTGGCACTTGTTGCTCCTCTGCTGAAATGGTCAGACCCAGAGACCCATAGGGTCGTCTTCCTCTCCTCTTCAAGCCCCCCATGATGGTTCCATTTTAAATCGCAGCCCTTTCCCCAGCACCCCAAATATCCTTTAACCTGCCCCATTTATTTCATAGCATGTATCCCTTCTGATCACACCACCTAATTTATTTATTCATCTTTGTGTTTTATTTTTTATTTTCTGTCTCTCATCGGTACAAAGTGGACTCCCCGAAGGCAGGGATGTCTCTCTCTCCCTCACCAGACACGTGGCAGGCTAGGAGACGCTTAATAAATATTGGTTGAATGAACGAAATGAAAATATCTGCTCCATGAAAACATGAGGTTACTTGAGAGTAGACTTTCCCTCCAAAGGCATCAGTTAATTGTCCTTAATTGTTTTATTTTCCACAGGAGCTTCTTTTCCAAAGCTGCTTTAAGCGTGCACTAAGCTCGAGGAAGCAGGAAACAGACAGATGCAGCTACTCCCCAGCGCTGAGACGGAACAGACTGGCCAGGACTCAGCCCGGCATGAAGATCCGCTGGGTGGCACAGCAGAGGTGCAGAAGGCAGCCACACAGGTGGCAAGTCCGGGGGCTCAAAGCAGAAATCTGGACGGGAGTCCCAGCTCCGTCCCTTCCTATGGGGCCCTGCATGCGCATCTTGGCACTTGAAGCCTTGCCTCCTTGTCTGCAAAATGATTAAGTGAGATAAACACGGTCATCCTCATTGCTCCCTGATTCCGCATCTGCAAGTTTGCCTACTTGCTAAAAAAGTATTCGTAACCCTCAATTCCGTGTTTGTGGGACTCCTGATCATTTGTGACATGGGCAGAGCAGCATAAGATCTGAGTCGCTCGGCGTGCACGTTCCCAGGTGAGGCCAAAGGAGGCTGTGCCCTGCCTTCTTCTTTCAGCTCCCATGCTCCATGCATGTCCTTCTGGAAGCCTATTTAGTGCCATAGCTTTTTTGCATTTTCGTGTTTTTTCTTGATGATTTCCCTGTCTAACGTGGCCCGCCAGCCTAGTGCTGAAGTGCTGTCTGGTCCTCCTGAGCACAAGAAGCCTGCGATGTGCCTTAGGATGGAGAAGATCCGTATGTGAGATAACCTCACTCATGCATGAGTTCTGTGCTGTTGGCCATGAGCTCAGTGTTAAGGAATCTACTAGATGTGTTAAATAAAGCGTCTTTACACAGAAACACACATCAAACAAGGCTGTGTGTTGGATCAGTTGATGAAAATATTGGGACCAGAGGCTCAAACGAACTTAACTGTATTTCTCCTAGGAACAACGCTTCAGTATTCACTTGTCCAGGGTCTGTGGAGACTTTATAGAACATAACAGCTGTGGAGAATGAGAATCGACTGTATTTTTTCCAGACATCCACACCTTGTGCGGACAAGGCTGAGCTGATCTTTTTCTCCTTCATCTGCGAGCCTGCTCAGCCCGGCATAGGCTGGTGCCAGGTGTCAACACGTGTTGTGATGGAATAAATCAATGAATGAGAGCCTTCTGTGAATTTCAGGGTGCTCTCCAACATTTAGAGACTCCCCATAAACTAAAATCAGTAAGCATTTCTCCCCTTCTTTCTTTTCTTGACATCATTTGCTTGTACAGTTGGATTCCCACAAGAGCCCACTACATCTCTCCAAACCACCTGTTGTTGACTGGAAAAACCACAAAGATTTTTTGTCTGTTCTGCAGTCTTTTGGTGCATCAACCTTTTTCAGCAGTTGGCTGAGTCAAAAACAACACATCTATTTGGACACCCATGTTCATAACAGCATTATCCACAATGGACAAAAGGTGGAAGCAACCCCCCCAAGTGTCCATCAAAGGATGGATGGATAAACAAAATGTGGTCTATAAAGACAATGGAATATTATTCAGCCTTAAAAAGGAAGGGAATTTTGACACATGCTACAACATAGATAAACCCTGAAGACATTACCCTCAGTGAAATAAACCAGTCACAAAAAGACAAATACTGTATGATCCCACTTACATGAGGACCCTAGAGTAGTCAAATTCATAGAGACAGAAAGTAGAATGGTGGTAACCAGGCGTTGGGGGGAGGGGAGAATGGGGAGATGGTGTTAATGGGCACAGAGTTTCAGTTTTATAAGATGAAAAACTCTTTTTTCATACTTAAAACTCTTTTTTAGAGTTATGGGGATGTATGGTGGTGATGGTTGCACAATAATGTAATGTTCTCGGTGCCACAGAACTGTACACTTAAAAATGGTCATGATGGTAAATTTTTTTTCTAAGGAACTTTTTGTGTGTGTGTGTGAGGAAGATTGGCCCTGAGCTAACATCCGTTGCCAATCCTCCTCTTTCTTTGCTTGAGGAAGATTGGCCCTGAGCTAACATCTGTGCCAGTCTTCCTCCACTTTGTATGTGGGATGCCACCACAGCATGGCTGATGAGTGGAGTAGGTCTGTGCCCAGGATCCAAACCCATGAACCTGGGCCACCAAAATGGAGTGCGCAGAACTTTAACCACTCAACCATGAGGCTGGTCGCATGATGGTAAATTTTATATGTATATTTTACCATAATTTTAAAGTTTTTTAAGAAAGGGAAAAAACCTCATACAAATGAATATTCAACAAAAATGAATAGTATGATTTAAAAAGTTACAGAAGTAAAACTTACCCAGCTGGACGTGTGGAGAGAGGAGGTAGAATTTTTTACAAATTTGTTATTTCTCTACTTTCTTGAGCTAAAAGAATCCTCTGACCTCTTGCTCTGCTTTTTCACAGCCTCCACAATGTAGCAGGCAGGGCTTATTTTGGCTCAGGCCCTCTTGTTTTGACTGTGGCCCCAGGGCCTGAAGTGCTGATTGCATCACCAATAGTCGGTCAAGAAGACCAATGAGTGCCCAGGCTGTGCTGGGAGCACACACGGAGGTCAGCTGTTAGCTCAGGATGCTCCAAGGGGAGAGTTCCAACTTATGAGCTCTTAACCACAGGGCTTAACACCTGGGTTGTACTGCAAAACCTTTCAGAGTCAACTCTTGCTTGTGACCGTAGGCTCAAATTGCATTCATCATGGACCCTAAGGAGCTCCCCCAAATTCATGGAACCAGATGACTTGGGTAGTAGCAACTAGCATGAGCCACAAAGCTAGCAAAGTTCAAAAAGCAGTTTTATGTGTGTGTGTGGATCGTATTGGGAGTAGATGAAAAGGTTTCTGAATAGGATTGGATGGGGCGGAGGTAGAGGGGTGGTAGACTCAACCTTCCTGTGGAAGGTTGGTAGTATTTAGTATGCTGTATTTTGAAGAAAGAAACAACTAGAGGTTAGGTCCTTCATCCCAAATGTCTCTGGCATCATTCTAAAAACACTACTAATTTGAGATTTATTTCAGCTAGAAAGCAGCTTCATACACACACACACACACACACACACATCCATGCACAGAAGCCTATGTGAGTGGAAATGTCTTTATTAGACTTTTTCTTCCTAATACTGAAACCAGCAAACAGTTAGCCATTGATGATTACATAGCTAGGAACTAAAGGTTTTTTTCCTTTTTGCAATTACTGATTATAGCATTTAGTTGTTCCCCTGCCCGCTGTTAACTGTGCTGTTTAGGCAACATGCTGTCTGGCTCCCACTAGATTCATAGAGATAACATCTCCCCGGAACCTGGGTCACCATGGTAATGGGTATGTGAGCTGTTTTTCAGAAATTAGAACCCCTTGTCCACTTCAGGCTGGTTGAGACCACCAACTCATCAGCTGGGCTGCACAGATGCCCAATAAATGACCTTTTGATATCAGGAGGCTGAAAACTCCACCCTCAGATCATGCTGATGCCGCCATTTTGTGAACATGGGTCCTATGAAGAGCCATGGAGCCTGACTACGCTTGCACAGATCATCAATTACCTCACCTCTCCTCACCTCCAATCATCTATCTCCACATTCAGACCACCTTGCTCCCCATCCCATAAACATCCCTGAGTCCCCATTTTTGAGGAGGCAGATTTGAGATTCATTCTCCTGTTTCCTCACTTGGCTGCCTTGTAATTAAACCCTTTCTCGGCTGCAATCTCATCATCTCGGTGTTTGGCTTTCAGGGTGATGGGCAAAAATGAACCTGGTTTGGTAACAATGCCTACCTAAAATTAATCAACTGAGAAGGAACCTTGAGCTAGCAAGGAGAAAAATATTAGCGCTTAGATAGGTTGGAGATGTTTAGGCAGCCTCTCTGGGGAACCTTGAGAAAGGGAATTAGGAAGAAGCCAATCATGGTCAGCCTCTACTTCAAAATGGCACAGAGGCCTGCCCAGGGGCAGGGCTGGACCCTGGGCCTGAGGACTGTAAGGGAGAGGGTGGCAGGGTCTGGCGAGACCTTATTCAACCAAAGACAGTGAGGAATAATAACAGGCCTGGAGCTGAACATTGGCTCTGCCACCAGAAGTGTCCTGGTCACTTCTCCAACCTCTCTGAGCCTCTAAGTTCTCATCCAGGAAATGGGTCTAAATAAAAACCAACCAAAAGGGCTTTTCTGACAACAAAATGCAATGAAGTTACTTCCTAAAGCACATTAAAGGCAGCAAACAAGAGCCAATGTGAAAGCACAATGAACAACAGGGTACCTTTCTCTTCTGATATTCAAGGTCCTGTTGAAAGTCGAGAGCATGCATTTTCATCTGTATCTGTTGCTTCTCCATTTTCTCATGGAGCAGATTCTTGGACGTCACATACATAGCATTTCTTAGTCTGTGCTTGTCCTTGTGGAACTCAAGGTCGTGCTAATATTCCGTTACAGAATTAGGAATTAATCAAAAGAATGCCCACAGCACAAGGGAATTTTCCTGGGAGATAGATTGTCCTATATTTTGATTCGGGTAAAGGTTCACAGATGTATAGAGTTGTCAAAAGTCACTCATTGGCACACTTAAAATGTGTGAACTTTATTGCGGGTAAATTACACCTCATAATGTTGATTAATTACATGATTTTTAAAAATAATAAAATAAAATATGTCCCTACCCTCCTATTCTATGTCATAGATGATTCTTCAGTTAAGAAAAGTTCTGAGTTCTATATGGACAAGCCTTAACTACAAGGAAATAAGACTAATATCCATAAGCAGGCATGAAAACCAGCCGTCTTATTTTAGGATTGCATAGTCAAAAACTGAAAAAATGTAATGTAGTATACGATCTATTGCCATGGATAATTTAGAATCAGAACTAGATTTATCCCTTTGACTTAATCTTGAAAAATTACATATTTGGGACCAGGAAGCAGACAGAAGAAAAACTAGTGTATGCACAGATATCTTCTGACCACCTGTGGCACCTCTTTACCCTCATTCAGGGCAAATTAGGGGGAAAGACTTGAAGTCTTCACTTTCCCAAACTTACAACACTTTTTTTCCTAATAGTCAGCAGGCTGCAGAAACAAAACTTGACTGTGGATCCACCAAGCCCATGAATACTCTTATCCAGAAGAGAAGTATTTTGTCTTAGATCAAATTGAAACCGGCTCAACACAAGGTTGACATAAGGGAAGCCATATTGTAGAAGAGAGACCGTGTCGTAACTTTGAATGACCTCTGACCAACTAACCCAACTGGATTCACACCCTCCAGGAGATCCACCTGTTCTGTAGATGTTACGACCCCTGCTAGTGCTTATATCTCCCAGCTGCGATAAGACTATAACTTCGTTCTTTTGAGATCCTTAGGAATGTGATGACGCCCAAACAGAAAGTCTATGCTGATAGCCATCATCAACGACAACTCAAAGATCTGGTGAAGGGAACTCCCAGTCTGTAACAGCAGAGGGTCAACATTCCTAACCCCTCCCCTATAACCCACTGGCTTGTATAACTGCTTCAAGATTCTGTGCCTCCCTTAAGATGGTTCTTTTGGACATTAGTCAGCCATCTTCCCTCTTGCTAGCAAGCTGCAATAAAGTGCCCTTTCTCTGCCATCATCTCGCCTCTTGACGATTGGCTTTTGTCCCGTGGTGAGCAGATTGTGCCCTCTGTGCAGTAACGAAAACTTTTTCTTAACATCCCTTTCAGAGGTGGGAAGAATCACCATTATTTAAATCCAAATAAATAAAGTTCAAGGAGCCAATTGTGTCAATGCACTTTAAATTCCTACTGCTTTTGTCCCTTTTAATCCTTTCACTTCAGAGGAAATTAATCTCAGTGATTCCGTTGTGATCAGAAGACAAATTCTGTGTGATTTCAATTCTTTTGGATTTTTTAAGGTTTGTTTCATGTCCTCCCAGGGTATGGTCTGTTCCATGGGCACTTGAAGGAATGTGTGTTCTGCCGTTGTTGGGTGGAGTGTTCCATACATGTGAATTCCATCTGTTGGTTCGTGGGGTTGTTGAAGTTGTCTCTATTCTTGGTGATTTTCTGTCCACTTGTTCCACCCATTGTTGCGAGAGATGAGTTGAAGTCTCCAACCACAATTGCGAATTTGTCTATTTCTCCTTCCACTTCTATTCATTTTTGTTTCACATATTTTGCAGCAGAACAAAGGAAATTATGCAGATAAGAGCACAAGTCAATGATCTTAAAAACAGGAAAACAATAGACAAAATCAGTAACACAAAGAATTTGTTCTTTGAGAAGATCGATAAAACTGACAATAAAATCTCCAGGCCCACGTGGTTGCAATGCAGCATATGCATTTTCATATATTTAGGATTGCTATGTTTTCTTGGTGGATCAACTGTTTTATCACAATATAACATCCTTCTCTGTCACTGGCAATTTTCTTTGCTCTGAAGTCTAGTTTACCTGATATTAACATAGTTACTCCTGATTTCCTTTGATTAATATTTGCATGACATATCTTTTCTCCATCCTTTTACTTTGAAGCTGCCAATATTATAATATTTACAGTGAGTTCCTTGTAGAAAGCATACAATTGGGTCATGTTTTAAATCCGTTCTGATGATCTCTATTAATTGGTGTATTTAGACCATTTACGTTTAATGGTAATTAATGATTTTTTTTTTTTAGGGCTTAGGTCTACCACTTTACTTTTGCTTTCTTTTTTTTGTTTCTCTGTTTCCTTTTCTCCACCTTCCTGTGAATTATCTGAACCTTTTTTAGAATTCCAGTTTGATTTAACCATAGTGGGTTTTTTTGTTTTTGGGTGTTTTTTTAAAGATTTTCTTTTTCCTTTTCCTCCCCAAAGCCCCCTGGTACATAGTTGCATATTTTAGTTGTGGGTCCTTCTAGTTGTGGCATGTGGGATGCTGCTGCAGCATGGCTTCATGAGTGGTGCCATGTGCACGCCCAGGATCTGAACCGGTGAAACCCTGGGTTGCTGATGCAGAGCGTGCAAACTTAACCACTCGGCCACGGGGCTGGCCCCAACTATACTGTTTTTGAGTGGATCAATTTACATAGCTTATTTAGTGATTGTTCCAGGTATGACACTATGTACATAGAATGTATCAGAGTCTCCTGGCGGTGTCTTTGTACAGTTTGAATGAAGTATAGAGACCTCACCTCCCTTTAAGGTCCCCCCCCCCGCTTATAAAATAATTGTTTCAAATATCTCCTGTATGCACATTTAGAACCACATCAGACAGTATTATACTTTTTGCTTCGACCATCAAACATAATTTAGAAAACACAAGAAGAGAAGAAAACCCTACCATATTTACCCACATTTTTTTTCTTATTGTGCCCTTTCTTCTTTCTTCATGTTCCAAGGTCCTTCTAATATAATTTATTTCATTTTCAGAGAACTGTCTTTAGTGATTATTTTGGAGTATGTCTGAGGATGACAGATTCTGTTCATTTTTCTTTATCTGAGAAAGTCTTAATTTCCCCTTCATTCCTGAAGGATATTTTCACTGGGTATAGGATTCTGGATTTCAATGTCTGAAAACAGCAAAGGCCACGTCATTGTGACCTCTGTGGTTTCTGATGAGAAGTCATCTGTTAATCTTATTGAGGCTCATTTATCATTTTTCACCATTAGGCATGACATAGTAATCAAGTTAACATTCTTCTATGCTTATTTTATGTAGAGTTTGTTTTAATCAAGGATAAATTCTGAGTTTTATCAATTTCCTTTTCAACATCATTGAAATCATATATTATTTTCTCATTTGAACTAATAATATAATGAATTATATTATAATAGTATATTTTCTAATATTGAACCACTTTGTCTTAATAAAAATCCATCTTGGTTACATATTATTGTTTTCATATTCTTTTTATATTTTGATGGATTTTAATAGAAAATGAGTCATAATTTTTTAATATATTTATAAGATCAGATTGTTAATTTTTAGGGGAACTTTCTTTTCCCACATCACCTTTTTATAGTTTCAAACAATTAGGGAGCTTTCCTTCTTAATGCATGGGATCAGTTTAAATAGTGGAAAATTGATCTGTTTTCTGAAAACATGTTAAAGCTCAGTTGTGAAATGTGAGAGTCCCTTTTGGGAAGATAGTTCTTTGATTACTTCTTCTATTTCCTGGTTATTGCTCTAGCCAGGCTTGCTTTCTTCTTACATATTCTTATAAAACCACTCACTCCATAGACATGTTCAAATGTTTTCTCTAGAGTTATATGTAGCATGATCATATATTCTTTAACCAGTGGGCTAGCCTGGGAATATTCCTTCCATGGTGATGGCCAACACACAAGGGGGCCTGCCCAGCTAAAATGTTTTAACCCCTGCACGCCCAATATGTCTGCTGTGAATCTATCAGCCAGAGAAAATCACGTGGCCCAGCTTCAAGTCAAAAGGTGGGAAAGCAGACTCTCCATCGAAGATGAGAGGAACCACATAGGGACACGGCAAAGAGCAGGAGCGCAAGGAGGGTGAAAAATTCAGTCTACCATAGAGCTCTCATTCCTTTCGTTGGGAAGAACATTTAGTGACCAACTCTGGGTTCAAAGATGGGTGCTCATTGCCACTGGGTGTCACTGCTTCCAGGCCTTTTCAGAGGAATAAGCTAGAAAACACATCTTAAAAGTAAAACATGATTCCTATTAATATTTTCAGTGCAAACAGAACATTGTACATTTTTGCATAGATTTGCACTTTGTACTTGTCTTTTCTCTCTCACACTAAAAATCTTGGTTTATAAGAACACTAAAAATTACGTCTTTTTTATAACATTCATAAGATAGTTTCAAAATAATAATTCTAGTATTTTTTTAAGATTTCTTTGTAACTCCTCTTGTACTTAGACTATAGTCCATTAAGTATGTACAATAGCGTAAATAATAAAAATACTATACTTTAAAAACTCATGAAATGCTTCTTTTCGCTATGTGGTTATGTTATCGATTTGATATACAGTTAGCTCCACTGGTTATGGTTTTCAACGTTCGGGATCACTTTTCTGTTAATTACATTACACATTTGCGTGGTTCTAGAATCGAAGAGGATTAGAGCATCTAGGGTTGGGGTCTCAGTTTCATTCCAGGCTTGTTCTCTCTACGTGCCCCCTGAGGGAACCATCTCACCACGAGCTTCTGGTTCATCTGTTTCTTCTTGTGAATACATAAACCTATATTCCTATTTCCCACCGACAGTACACAAGATGCAGCAATCTATTTCTTCTGCTCTGACCCTGGCTTTTTTACCCTTCATATGATATTTTGGAGATCTCGATGTTTCTACACACAGAGATCTTCCTCTTTCTTTGTGTAGCGTCACAGTCCAGCCCCCCCTTCATGGATATTTCCCATTTTTTCTAGTCTTATGCTGTCACAAATAATACTGCAATTAATAACACTGTGCACGGACCATTTTGTGCTTGTGCAGGAAGAGCTTTGTCACAGATTGCTACAAGCGGGGCTGCCAGGTTGAAGGGTAAAGGGAGCTGTTAATTCGCTTCTATTGCTTTTTAAAATGAAACAGTGTTTTTAATCTGAAAGCAATCTTTGCTGATCTCGCCGGCGTTAGATGAAATAATCTTCAAATCTGTTTGAGACTATGCATTACGGCTTTAGATTTTCCTCCTGTATTAAAAAGTAAATTTGTTTTGTACAATACTATTTATTCTGAAGCCTCAGAATGATTTCCCCATTCTATACCTCGGAATCTTTGCTGCCTCTGGTCATTTGTTTTCACTGTCTTCTTATTCTTTGTGTGTGTGTGTGTTTGTTTGTGTATGTGCACTCACATGTATGTGTGTTCATGTGTGTCTGTGCGTGTGTCTGTATATGCCTGTGTTTGTAAATTTCGGGGGGGGTTAGGTTTTGTGGGTCTCCCATTAGTATCTTTTAATCTATGAGAAAAATAAGGGAAAATGTTATTATTTTGCTTACTTGGGGATTCAGTGGACTGGAGATATAGAAACAACAGATGAGTTAGCAGCTTCGCCCAGGTTTTGTTTCAGCTGCCCTAAGTGTGGACAGATGTGGATGTCATTATTGATTCTGTCGTGTGTGTGTGATTTGCTCCTACGAGTACTCCAGCACTCCCTCCCACCCCTCACCTGACTGGTTCCAATAGCATTGTCATCAATGTCTCCATCAACCTGAGCTTCTCCTGTGTGTGCCTAGTGCAGGCACAGCATCAAGCATGTTACTCAGATTAACTCATTAAACCCTCACAACAACCCAAGACGCAGGTACAAGTATTAATCTAATTTTCAGACACATAAACCGTAGCACAGAATAGTTAAGCGATGCTGCCCAAGCAACACAGTGCAGACTATGAACTGAGGACATCAGAAAGAGAAATATTAAAGACCATGAATTCAATTTTGCTAACACTAACACAAATAGCCACCACCCGTTCCAACAAGATCAAACCTTTGCAATCTAGTCGTGACTCCCCACCCTCACCTGTGCCTCCTCTGGCAGTTTGCTTGCTCACTGTGCAACAACTATTTCCAATGTTTTCCAACAGCCCACACGCCTCCGTTGCAGACAATGCCCTCCTTTATAGAGAGCACAGAAAGCATCGGGATGACTTCACACTCGCTACACCAAATCCTGGGGCCTGCCTGCCCGCTCCCTGAAGTCCTGTGAGCTACGGCGAGGGGAGAGGGTTAGGGTTTCCCTCCTCCAGGGTCCTGGCCTCAAAGGACCAGGGTAAGACACAACCTCTCTTCTCTGAATTTCAGGCTTCTCAACTTTAAACTCAAGGAGTGGATTTAGAGGACTCCAGACCGTTCACGCAGTCTTGAAATCGTTGGCGCGGACGTTGCTGAGGCCACATGTGGGGACGCATCTGGTTTTCCCACCACCGCACCTGCGCGCGCCTGCTCACACCCAGACGTCCAGCCGGCCTCGCGCCGCTTCCCTTTTCCTCCTCTAGAGAGCGCTGTAGAACAAGGAGTCGCAGTCACAGGCCCTCTGCGGGCAGATCTTTTCGGGAAAGAACTTAAAACACACGAAGTTTATGGGTTTCCCATTTACTGGTTGATTTCAACTTGTCATGTTCTCTTTTGCGACCGTGGACGACCAAAAGCTGCATGAATTTTTCACACCCATTCATGTAAAAGTGATCTTTTTCTAAAAGCTTTGTTAGAAATCACAATTCTCTACTCTCAAAGAAAGTTTTAATTTTGCCAGACTATCTGGACTTTTAATATAAATGCACAGTGACATTTTCTGACACTAATAATGGCCGTATTGACCGCCGACACCGCGTCCGCCCCGCGAGCAGAAGCCCCTCGCCCTCGCCGCTGCGCCGCCACCGCCCGTCTACACCGCCCCCAGCTAGCCATGGATGACGACATCGCCGCGCTTGTGGTCGACAACGGCTCCGGCATGTGCAAGGCCGGCTTCGCGGGCGACGACGCCCCCCGCGCCGTCTTCCCCTCCATCGTGGGGCGCCCCCGGCACCAGGGCGTGATGGTGGGCATGGGCCAGAAGGACTCGTACGTGGGCGACGAGGCCCAGAGCAAGAGGGGCATCCTGACCCTCAAGTACCCCATCGAGCACGGCATCGTCACCAACTGGGACGACATGGAGAAGATCTGGCACCACACCTTTTACAAGGAGCTGCGCGTGGCCCCCGAGGAGCACCCCGTGCTGCTGACCGAGGCCCCCCTGAACCCCAAGGCCAACCGCGAGAAGATGACCCAGATCATGTTTGAGACCTTCAACACCCCGGCCATGTACGTGGCCATCCAGGCCGTGCTGTCCCTGTACGCCTCTGGCCGCACCACCGGCATCGTGATGGACTCCGGTGACGGGGTCACCCACACTGTGCCCATCTACGAGGGGTACGCCCTCCCCCACGCCATCCTGCGTCTGGACCTGGCTGGCCGGGACCTGACGGACTACCTCATGAAGATCCTCACGGAGCGTGGCTACAGCTTCACCACCACGGCCGAGAGGGAAATCGTGCGTGACATCAAGGAGAAGCTCTGCTATGTCGCCCTGGACTTCGAGCAGGAGATGGCCACAGCGGCCTCCAGCTCTTCCCTGGAGAAGAGCTACGAGCTGCCCGACGGCCAGGTCATCACCATCGGCAACGAGCGGTTCCGCGCCCCCGAGGCCCTCTTCCAGCCCTCCTTCCTGGGCATGGAATCCAGTGGCATCCACGAAACTACCTTCAACTCCATCATGATGTGTGACGTCGACATCCGTAAGGACCTGTACGCCAACACAGTGCTGTCGGGTGGGACCACCATGTACCCAGGCATCGCCGACAGGATGCAGAAGGAGATCACAGCCCTGGCTCCCAGCACAATGAAGATCAAGATCATTGCGCCCCCCGAGCGCAAGTACTCCGTATGGATCGGCGGCTCCATTCTGGCCTCATTGTCCACCTTCCAGCAGATGTGGATCAGCAAGCAGGAGTACGATGAGTCCGGCCCCTCCATCGTCCACCGCAAATGCTTCTAGGCGGACTGTTAGTGCGATCCACCCTTTCTTGACAAAACCTAACTTGCGCAGAAAACAAGATGAGATTGGCATGGCTTTATTTGTTTTTTTTTGTTTGTTTTTTTTGATTTTTTTTTTTTGGCGCTTGATTCAGGATTTAAAAACTGGAACGGTGAAGGTGACAGCAGTCGGTTGGAGCGAGCATCCCCAAAGTTCTACAATGTGGCCAAGGACTTTGATTGTACATTGTTCTTTTTTTAATAGTCATTCCAAATATCGTGAGATGCATTGTTACAGGAAGTCCCTTGCCTTCCCAAAAGCCGCCCCGCGTCTCCCAAAGGAGAAGGGCCAGTCCTCGCCCGAGTCCACACAGGGCAGGGTGACAGCATTGCTTTTGTGTAAATTATGTAATCCAAATTTTTTTTAATCTTTGCCTTAATACTTGTTTTTTTGTTTTGTTTTATTTTGAATGGTCAGCCATTATGGCCCCCCTTTTTATCCCCCAACTTGAAATGTATGAAGGCTTTTGATCTCCCTGGGAGAGCTGAGGTGCGGAGGCAGCCAGGGCTTACCTGTACACTGACTTGAGACCAGTTCCAATAAAGTGCACACCTTAAAGAAAAAAAAAAAAAATAATGGCCGTATTGCCAGAACATGAACTGAGGACATCCAATAGAGACATATGAAAGACCACACGTTCAATGCGTTAACACAGACACAAATGGTTACTACCTGTTCCACCAACTTCTGCCCTTTGTCTTCATCTGTATGAAAATGTTGATCACTGAGCTGCTCTCCACTCACTTTTTTGGATGATCTTTCAAGATCCAAAACATCCTAAGTCACACATTTTTTAAAAAGTGCATCAAATTTTGGCTCAGGATAATTTTTACTCTAAGACATCTTTTCCCTTGTGTGTTTTTTCACACATTTAACAAAATGTGGTTCCCAATGACTCTGGTCAGGAGTGAAGCTGCAGTGTCCAGTTTGTCTCTGTGCAAACTCACAACCAAAAGAATGTGCAGGCAGATAGTAGATGCCGTTATGAAAGCCAGGGACACTCTCCCTCCCGAGGCACGGTGCAGTTTCCTCCAAGCTCCCCTGCCACAAGCAGAAAGGGGCTCCACATCCTGGCCGCTCTTTCTCAGGCTCAGTTGGGGCACAGAAGTGGCTCAGAACAAGAAGAAAGATTTTTACAAAAGAGGCAAGAGAGAAATGGAGAAGCAGGCAAGAGAATCCAGACAGCACCTCTGTGCCGCTAGGAAGGAAGTGTCTTTCCAAGCACAGCAGCACCCGGTCCTACTCCGGCTGACAGAAGCTGGTGCCAGGGCTCTCTCAGCCACCACGGATGCCCTTGTTCCCTTTGTTGGCTTTCCTTCCTTCCTGGATTTCGGAGCCTGGCAACGGGGTGGAGAGGTGCTGGGGGAGGGGAGGGAGGAGGCTGAGCAGGTGGTTCATCAAAGGCCTGGGGAAGACAGCCAAGGGGTCCTGGAGAGCCCCAGGAGACATTTTCTTCACGATTCGTCCCTGTTTCTCCTTGTCTCTCCCACTGGCACCTATATTAATCTCTTCCGGAGGTTAGCAGAATATTGTGTTTTTTAATTGAGACATATAATTCACATAACATAAAACTCACCCTTTTAAAGTGTTCAACTCAGTGGCTTTTAGTATATTCGCAAGTTTGTGCAACCGTCACCAGAATCAATTTTAGAACATTTTCATCGCCCCAAAAGGAAGCCCCATACCCATTAGCGTTCACTCCCCATTTCCCCTCCCCCCAGCCCCTAGCAACCACTAATCTGCTTTCTGTCTCGATAGATGTCATCGGCTGAAATTGTGCACCCCACCCCCCAAATTCATATGTTGAGGTCCTAACTCCCAGGACCTCAGAATGTGACTGTATTTGGAGACAGAGCCTTTAAAGAGGTGATTAAATTAAAACAAAGCCCTTAGGGGCCGGCCCCGTGGCCAAGTGGTTAAGTTCGCGCACTCTGCTTCAGTGGCCCAGGGTTCCACCGGTTCGGATCCTGGGCGTGGACATGGCACCGCTCATCAGGCCATGTTGAGGTGGGATCCCACGTGCCACAACTAGAAGGACCCACAACTAAAAAAATATACAACCATACACTGGAGGGATTTGGGGAGAAAAAGCAGAAAAAAAAAAAGAAGATTGGCAACAGTGGTTAGCTCAGGTGCCAATATTTAAAAAAAAAAATGAGGCCCTTAGAGTGGGTGCTAATTCGATCTGGCTGGTGCCCTTCTAAGAAGATTAGCAGATTAATACAGGACAATAGACTTTTCTATTCTGGGTATTTCTTATAAATGGAATCATAAACACGTAGTCTTTTGCATCTAGTTTCTTTCACTTAGCAAAATGTTTTCAAGGTTCATCCACATTGTAGTATATATCCATTATATAAGTACTTTATTCCTTTTTATGGCTAAATAGTATTCCACCATATGGATATACTACATTTTTACTATCCATTTATCACTTGATGGACATTTGGGTTATTTTCACTGTTTGACTCTTATGAATAATGCTGTTATGAAAATCATGAACAAGGTCTTGCATGAACATGTATTTTCCATTATCTTGGGTATATACTTAGAATTGGATTGTCTGGGTCATAAGGTAATTCTATGTTTAACATTTTCAGGAACTGCCAAACTTTTCCCAAAGTGGCTGCATCATTTTGCATTCCCATCAGTAACGTCGAAGGATTCCAGTTTCTCCACATCTTGCCAACCCTTGTTTATTGTCTGTCTTTCTTATTAGCGCCCTCCTGGTGAGTGGGAAGTGATACCTCATTGTGGTTAGGATATTGTTTTGTGTCAAGACTGGTTAACACAACATAGTTTCTTTCTCTGTGCCCCACCTTGCAATATTAGTACTTTTCACAAACATCAGAAACATGATCACTAGTTGCGTGGCCCATTCTCGAATCTTACGCAATAGTTTTGTAGTTCCGCCATAGTGGCACTGCTGAATTTGTCTAAGTGTGTGTTCATGTGTGTGTGTGTGCGCTCACAGACACGTGCATGCATTTCCTCTCCCACAGGACCACAGCATCTCCCGGGCACAAGGGACGTTGTCGGTTCCCTTGGCCATCTTTCCCAGCGCAGTGCTGCAAACTTCTCGGGTACTCAGCAAACGGTGGGAGCTGCTGGGACGGTGCTGCTCCAGACAGGCTTGGCGAACTCACCTTTCTGGTCCCCAGGTGGCTCATCTCATGCTTTCCAGAACAGAGCCCCGGACCATCCTCTCCGCTCTCCAAGCCTTGTTGCCATTAGAACTTCCCTCGCCATATTCCCAGTGGCCGTCACCCCTCCGTGATCTGCGTGATCTGCACCACCACACCCGCCCTCTCTGACTTCATCTTCAGCCCTCTCCCCAGCTCCCTCCCAGGCCCGGAGAGTCCCACTCCCACCTCGGGTCCCTCTGTGTCGTCTGTGAAGGGCTTTCCATGGTGTCTGCTGGGTTTGCCCCTGCACCCCTGTTTGCTCAGACTCTGCCTTTCTGGGGGCACTTTGCTGAGGACTTCACCCCACCCCATGGTCCTCATCGCCATCGCAGCTGTATTTTTCTCTACGCTGCTTCTTACATTTTAATAAACTATTTATTATATATATACATAATTCCTTTATATATCATTTTATGTATAGTTTTATAAATGACTTACATCTCCGGCTTCCTGGCCATCTGGCTCCACCAGAATCAGGCCCACCAGGCTGGGGATTGGTGCGTTTTGCTCACTGCTGGTATCCCCACCCCCAGAACGCCCTTGGCATGCAGGAGGTGCTCACTCGACAAATATTTGTTGAGCTGGGTGTGTATGACGCTGGTGAGAGGAGGAAAGAAAAACCGACCAGCTGATAAAAACCACGGCCCCCCGACGATCATTTTAATCCCATCCCAAGAGAAGACGAGAGGTAGGAGCACCCAGTCCAAGAAGTCAAGCAACTTTGAACATCTTCAAGTGGAACATTGTGTTAAATCTGATGATGAAAGAACAGAGTTGACGTCTTTTCCCGTCGACTTGACTCTAGCTTTTAAAGGGCTTATTTGGCGTACTCGAGATGTCAGCAAAGGCCTTCCGACACGGCTTGGGTTTTGCCTTGGAAACAGAAATGGGAGGGCTCTAGGAGAAGAAACTCTTCAAACAGGAACAGATGGGAAACGTCGCACATGAGTAAAGTATATATGCGCTCGAACCCTCTGTTTAAGGAGCAGGGAAACATCAAACAAAGTCCCGGAGGTTTACAGGAGGAAATCACGTGCCACAAAGAACTCAAGCATCTCTTTCCTGCATCGCATCCCAACACGAGGGTCTGGTCAGAACACGGCGGAGTGAGGCATGACTCAGGCATACTGGAATCTCATTTTTTATCTTCACAACTTTCACAGAGCCCCCTACTGATGACGGAATTATCCTTTGAAAGCTGAGGTCTTGATAGACGTTATGCTAAAAACAAGCTGCGGTTTAAAAAGGAAAGAGGACCACTATACTTGGACTATACCTCTTATGGGTTGAATTGTCTTCACTAAAAATTCATACGTGGTTGTCTTAACCCCCAGCGCCTAGAAGGAGCCTTTATTCGGAAACAGGGTCATTGCAGATGTAATTAGTCAAGAGGAGGTCATACTGGAGCAGGGCGGGCCCCTAACCCAGTATGACTGGTGTCCTTATAAACAGGGGGAAATCTGGACACAGACATGCATGCAGGGAGAAGGCATGTGAAGATGAAGGCAGAGATGGGGTGAGGCTTCTGTAAGCCCAGGAACACCAAAGATGGGGGAGAGGCCCAGAACAAATTCTTGCTCACATCCCTCAGAAGAAACCAACTCTGCACACACATTGATCTTGGACTTCTGGCTTCCAGAATCATGAGACAATAAATTGCTGCTGTTTGAGGCATCCAACTTGGGTGACCTTGTTACAGTAGCCCCAGCAAACTGATAAAAATACCCACATCTGAAATTCATGTTTTTTTAATCTATTTCACCGGAGGGAAAATATTTCAAAAATCATAGAATATTCTGGGTCAAATTTTGACCTGAGAGTTGGTGCTATGAATGCCACTAATTTAAGGAAAGAGAAACCTAAAGTGTTAAGGGGTCCAGGGATTTTTACTAACAGCTCAACCACAAAACGATCGGAATGTGCTCCGAAGTGTTTGTTTAATAACGGATTTGTTACCGGTCCAGTGACTAAAAGCTTCTTCAAGTTTTTGTTTGTTTTATTCAATTTTTGTTTGTTTTTGGCCTGTACTAGTCTTGGGATAACAAGATTTGAAAGTTTGCCATCTGCTGTGCAAAGTAGTAATTTATTTTATTTATCTTAGACTTGCCTTTTCTTTGAGGGGTCCCCTTGGTTCTAGTACCTGCATCCACATTCTCCCCATGGCATCTCAGTTGTTAAGGAGAGCCTAATGTGGCTGACATCCACGGGGGAATGTGGATGGATGGGTGGTGACCCCAGGTGTGCCAGCAGGCTCCGAGCTTTGCCACATCAAATTCACACCAGCACCAGTGATGTAGGCAAAGATAGAGGCCAACATCTCAAACGTGAGGTTACACAACCCTGGTCCCATAATCTGCTGGCCCCTGGTCGCCCCATCTCAGGTGCTGGGCCTGCTGCCCCTGCCCGTAGCCTTCGTCTCTACAAGAATCCTGGTGATGTCAACGTCTCTACAGAGAATAGCCTGCCTCCTCTCTCTCCACGCTATCAGCATCCTTTCCCTTTATTCAACGTCAGCCACCCACTTCCACCATCACTGGCCAGCCTTCCAATCACCGGGACCATCTCCAAGCTGAAACACTGCCCCAGGCTCTCAGACCACACCTTCTCTGCATCCTGCTTTGCATCTGTCCTTTGAATGCCAGCCCCTCCCCCCTCTGCTTCCAATTGCCCCGTGTCAGGCTCCCTCCTGTCTTCGCCATCCTGAGCTAGATTTTCATACCAACTGCATTTCGTAGAAGAAGATATTCTTAAGTGAAGAGATGGCTCTGAAAAGTATTATTTGTATTATGCTATTTTTCTTTCTTTTTTTTTTTCCGAGGAAGATTAGCACTGAGCTAACATCTGCTGCTATGCTATTTTTCTATGTGACTAAATACTCCTTTTATGCTGTAATTAACTTTTTTGGAAAAAAAAATTATCAGAGTATGAAATTTGTAAATTTTATTATTTAGAAGCTAAGTTCCTGAAAAAGTATGGCTGTCTTTTAAAATAGCGATTATTATGACACGGCAAATATATTTGTGACTCAGAAGCTGCAAGCTAAGAGGGTTTCAGTTTTCACAACACGTCACCCCTTTCCCTTCTTTTCAGCATCGGATACTGATTCGCAGTTCATGGAATGCCACCGACTTGTAAATTCCGGGCAGGTTTCCCTGGTGGCACGGGTCCAGAGCTCCAAGCCTCAGTTCTGTGTCTGGTGAGAGTTTGAGAAATGGAACTGTGGCTTTGAAAGAGATTTTATGCAACTATGAGGCCAACATTTCACTTTCCAAAACAGGTGCAAAGCTAATTTCTTGCTTATGGCACTGCCCATGGGACACAGTGCTCCCAGCAGGAGGAAACTTAGGGGGGAGATAGCAACTGTCTGTGAGGGGTGGGAGGGGAGATGGGGAGGAAGGGACCACGGCAAGAGGGACTATGAGCGACATGTGTGGGATGCATCACTTGCTTCTCAGCAATTAGCTGTTTGGGTGCCTCAGTCTTTTCTCCTAGAGGATTATCATAAGCTGGCCCTTCACTGCCATTCTCCAGATTCTAAATTAAAAGCTGATGATTCATCATGGGATTTCTCCTTTGCTCCATTGGAAGCAGGTGCTATTTAACATCCTGATGGCAGTCAGCATGGCCAGGCAGCAGGAGACATGGCTCGTGGGTGGACCCGGAAGGGAGCCGGTCACCTCTCTCCCCCGCCCCCCACCCCCGGGGACAGTGAGGTCAGTGCCTGCTGCAGCTGCTCCTTCATGCTCCTCAGAAAGCCTTGTTTCCCTGAAGAAAGATGGCATTATTATCGATTTTGTTTGTCACATCCAAATTCAGTGTCCTCTCGTTAATCTCCCAAACCGTTTATGTTTTCATTTTAGAGAGAATCTTTGTAAATGATCCTTTCTCAGTATTTCTCAGGCCAGTCCCCAACAGCCAAGCGCACAGGCTCCCCAGTTCTTCAAAATTCATGCCTGGTTCAGCCCTCACTCTCAAGGCAGAAATAGAATCAACAGAAAGATAACAGCGTGGGTGTTTCACTGGACTGCTCTACAAATGACAGAAGAAAAATGTTGGTGACATTTCAAAATAGACAGTCATACTCAGCCCCCTGAATGAATGAGAGGGAAAGACAGATTAAGTGAGGAAAGAAAGAAATGGAAGGAAGGAAGGGAGGGAGGGAGGGTGGGGGGAGGAAAAAGAAGAATGGGTGGAAAAAATGGAGGAAACCACAGAACCAGGTTTTTGCAATTTGAAATAAATTTTACACTCTTTTGCAAATTCTCATAATTATGTGATTCTTTTCAGAGTTTTATTTTTTTCAGTAAGTAATTATACTACTGGCTCTGGGTGCCTCCTGGCTCAACATATTGTGTGTTACCTACAACTCAAAAATTTGTAGCATTAAATTCTAAAGATAGAAAGACAAATTTTAACTTGTATAAATCAAAAGACCTGGAAAGGGGCCGGCCCGGTGGCGTAATGGTTGGGTTCATGCACTCCACTTTGGCAGGCTGGGGTTCACAGGTTTGGATCCCGAGCATGGACCTATGCAACACTCATCAAGCTGTGCTGTGGCAGCATCCCACATATAAAATAGAGGAAGATGGGCCCTGATGTTAGCTCAGGGCCCATCTTCCTCACCAAAAGAACACAAAAAAAGACCTGAAAAGACCCTAGGCTTGCTGCCAGGAACACAAGCGCTGGCCAAGACTCTGCCACCCTCAGCGGCGTGATTTCACACAAGAACCTTCAAGAGTCTGTGCCTCAGTTTCCTTATGCATAAAAGAGGGAAGAAACAAGCCATGCCTCTGACCATTTTTAGCCTTATTCCCTGAAGGTATATATAACCTAACAGGCATGAATTTGGAATTATGAGGCTGTGCTCCTTCACCAGTTAGCCTTGAAGCTGAGGAGGGACGGCAGACGTGACATGGAAGAAGTGGAAAGTCTGAACTCACCCCTTGCAGTTCAGGCATGTTAATCTGGCCAATATTCTACAAATCTCAGGTCTGCAGCCGCTGGTGGTTCAGACATTCAATTTAGTGGGTACGGCCAGCAAATAATGTTACAACATATTCTTTATAATATACAATGTAACAGAACAGAAGAGACTGTATTTCCCGTAATAAGGGTGAGTGGGATTTCATTTCATTCTTTTGCTTCTGAAACAGACACACGTACAGGCGTGTGTGTGCACGTGCGCTCCATCACCATGTAAAGTGCATTTCTTACTCTAGGTCACAGTCAAGGTCCGAAAGTGGCTGGAAGTGGCTCTAATGATCACCTAACCTGAAGAGGACACCCTGTACGAAACACATCAATGCCAACATGGCTGTCACTTTCATGACAGAAATCGGGGGCTGGGGAGCGCTGAGACTGGGGCCCAATCGATTGATGGAGTCTTCCTGCTGTGTTGCCATGGCAACCATTAGGCTTCCCCCATCCCCACATTTGCAGGATCTTGTCATTCGCCTTTGCTGCGCCTGTGAGAACCTGCTGTGCAGGGCTCCGTGTGTGGCTCCAAGCCCCCGATGTCCATACCCCACAGGGGGATGGGAGTCCAACGGGAAGACCCCCCAGACCCAGCAGGTGCTGGCAGACTGGGGCTGAGCGATGAGTTCTGATCAGGCTTTTGTCCTTTCTCCTGTCCTGGGACAGATGTGCTCAGAGTACCAGAATGGGGTGGAGTGAAAAGGGCAGACAGATGGCTCCTGTTCCCTGGGTGACAGTCTGAACGCCCCCCCCCACCCCCCCCGCTCCCAACAAGGGCTGGGCTCCCACCTCTCCGTGATGACGAAACACAACAAATGAGGTGTCGCACGGCTTCCCCCACGGCGCCGGGGCCACTCTTCCTGCTCCAAACAGAGAAACCACTGGGAAAGCAGCCCTGAGATGCCGGAGTTGTGACAGGCTCTAGTTCACAAGGAAGATTCAGGATTTCTATCCAGACACTGCTTCATCTTCGCTGCGTACGTAGTATCTGCATTTTGATCTTTCCATCATTGAAGAAAGGAAATTGAGGTTCTTAAGGACACAAATACACAAAGTAAAGGAATTGTTTAAGGAAACCACATCCTCTGACCATCTCTGTGTAAGCCCAGTGTTCTCTACATGCATTATATTTTTTTCATCAAATATTTAATCCCTTTTCAGTGAGTTCAAAGGATCCTTTAAGACTAGAATGAGGCTAGTAATCAGAAAACAACCAATTTTAAAAATGGGCAAAAGATTTGAGCAGACATTCCCCCAGAGAAGATACAAGGATGGCACATAGAGATGATGCTCACAGTATCAGTCATCAGGGGAGCAATGATCAAAACCATAACCAGATTTTGCCACAGATCTAGGAGAGTAGCTAAAATTCAAATGTGATGACACCAAGTGTTGGCCAGGACATGTGACAACTAAGACGGTGCAACTACTTTGGAAACCAGTTTCATAGTTTCTTCTTTTTTGTGTGTGAGGAAGATTGGCCCTGAGCGAACATCTGTGCCAATCTTCCTCTACTTTGTGTGGGACGCCACCTCAGCATGGCTTGATAAGCGGTGCTAGGTCCATGCCCAGGATCTGAACCTGTGAATCTTGGGCTGCCAAAGTAGAGTGCACACACTTAACCACTATGCCACGTGGCTGGCCTCTAGTTTGACAGTTTCTTAAAAAGTTAAATATACATCTACCATATGACCCCCCCCTTTCCACTCTTAGGTATCTACCCAAGAGAAATTATATGTGCATACACAGAGGAGTACACGAATGTTTACAGCAGCCTCATGTGTAACAGCCAAACACAGGAAACAACCGGAAAGTCCATTAAGAGGCAAATGGATAATCAAACCATGGTATAGCCACATGATGGAATACTACTCAGCAATGAAAAGGGATATGCTATTGATACATACTATACCCTGCAAGAAGACTGATTCTCTGAGAGGAAAAAAAAATAATAAACAAAAAAAGAGTGTACAATGGAAGATTCCACTTGTCTAGAATTCTAGAAAATGCAAGCTAATCCATCGTGACAAAAAGCTAATCAGTATTTGCTTTGGGACGATGAGGGGAGGGGACCCACAGGGGCAGGGGGAAGGATTTCTAAAGAGACACAGGAAATTTTAGGGACAATGGATATGTCCACTGTTTTGAATGTGGTGATGGTTGCACAGGTGTATACATACGTCAAAACTTATCAAAGCATATGGGTTTATGAATGTGTGGCTCCTTGTGTGTCCAGGACACCTCGCAAAAGCTATAAAACAAAGAAAAGCCTCCTTTGCCTCTAGAGGCCCCTGTCACCACCGTCAACTGTCTCATTTCCTCTAGCTTTACAGCCACCTTCTCTACCATCTTGCTTCCGTGATCTGATTTATTTATTTAATAAATTTATTTATTGCCACCATGATCTGATTTCTACTCTCACAACTCTACCGATCCCACTCTTGCAAAGGCTACTGATTGCCCGCAGAGTGTGACACCCACCAGCCCTTATCCTAGCGGACCTTGTCATGGCATCCGACACTGGGGTCAACTCCCACTGCCTGGTTCGTCGCCCTCGTCTCTCCGTGTCGGTGGTCAGTCTCCTGTTCTCCTCCTATGTTGATGTCTGCTCACCTCGTCTTTGGCGGATCCTCCCACTTGCCTACTTCTTTCAAGTTAGTTTGTCAGGGCTCTATTTTGCCCTTTGTGGTCCTCACCTACGTCTTCCTTAGGGATCTCAGCCACTCCTTCTTCTGTAGCCACCACCAGGATGCTGATGGCTCCACACCCCATCTGCCCTCCGACCTCTCTCTCGACTCCACACTCAGATCCATCGGGAGGTCCCGTCAGCCTCTGAAATCCCAGATGTCTGAATCTGAGCTCATTCTCTTCCCCCGAGATTCACCCCCTGACATTCCTTACCCTGAGCAACGTCACACCATCCTCCAAGTCAGAAAACGAGGAGCGCTCTGACACTTCCCCTACATCCATAATCAGTCGCAGAGTCTTCCGAAGTCTATCTGCAAACAGTTGTCAAATTCAGTCCCTTGATTCCACATCCACCACTGTTCTTGATCTCAGCCCTCATCCTCTCTAACCCGGCTTTATCTAAATTCTCCTGTTTTCTCTCCCTCCGCCTGCCAGAGCGATTTTTCTAAAAGGTAAATCTAATCACTATCCCCCACCCCACCTACAAATCTTTCCATCTCTTCCCATTTCCTGGCACTCAATCTAATGTATATAAAAGCATCCGGGAGGATTGTTGGAGACACAGAGTCCAGCCTCACATCCCAGGGTTTCTGCTTCAGCAGCTCTTGGCGGGGGGCGGGGGGGGGGGGGGTGGGGTGGCTCAGGAGTCTACACTTTAACAAAACCCCAGGTGCTTTGGACGCAGGGCTGGGGGGAGCGGGGTATTCTGGAGGGGAAAGGGGCCCTTCAAGAAACCTGGAGATGTTTTTGATTTTTGGTTGTCATCACTGGGAGGAGGGCGTGCTAATGGCATCCGGCGGGTAGAGGCCCAGGGATGCTACTGAACATCCCAGGATGCACAGCACAGCCCCCACCCACCGCGCCACAGCGAAGAATTCTCCGGTCTAAAATGTCAGTGCCGCGAGGCGCCCTGGCCTGGAGCCCTTGCCCAGTCGAAAGCTTCTGCTTGGAATATGATTCCTGAGGGGGCGACTCTGAGCTGTGGTTGGCTGCGCTGGAGTCAGGCACCCTGCAGCCCAGAGGACCCGGGATGGTGGTAGCCTTGGGTACCTCTCCGTGTTGGCAACATGCCTAGTCTCCTTGTTCCTGCTCACTTTTCCGCGCCATGCTCTCTAGATGCCTCATCAGCTCCATGAGCTACTTAATATTCTTCCAATCAATTCCTTTTCTTCCCCCTGAGTTGTTCAGAATTAGTCTCTACTGTTTGTAGCCAGGCATCTAACTGGCACAGCCCTTGTGACTCAGTGTGTCTGGCACTAGAAAGAACTCAATAAATATTTGTTGAATAAATGTCATTACTGCGAAGGAAAGTAAAGAGGATGCATCGTAACCTAAAACCAGGGAAAACAGAATGGTCCAGCCAAACAACACGGTGCCATTTGTCTTTCCAGAGGATGTGTGTTGAAGAACCCAGAGGAGCTCGGGAAGCCCCCTCACCAAACCTATGATCAGAAGGAAATGCTACACCTGCTCCCACCACAAGGGCTCACAGACCCCAACGACCTTCTCCAAATGAATCCCCAAACCACCAACTAACTGACCCTTAGACCTTCGTCCTAGGTCAGGATCCAGATCCTTGAGATGGTCCAGCCATCCTCTCAGGAAGTTTCCTCGTCCAGAATGGAATTTCTACCTTCTCTAGGGGCCTCGGTCAAAACTTTGAACTTTCCCACTCCACAGGCCAAGCTGTGACCAGTGACCTACTTGCCTGACCAGTGACCCCACAGAGCCTGTGGGTTTGCAGATAGTTACATACAAACATTTCAGAGGAAGAGGCCACTGACTCAGGGATGGGCCATGTCAGTCCCACGTCCTAAGGAGCGACCAGGACCTCTGTAAGGGATGGAGCCCCGGGACAGGGTGGGAATAGGGGCACAGGTGGGGAGAAGCAGTAAATGCATTAGGACCAAAAGGGGCCTTGGGATCATCTAGTCTCTTCAAAGATGACAAAACTGACCAACCCAAGTTCATGGGGTCAGTGACACTCAGGTCACTAGGGCCCCCATCTTCTGACAAGGACCAGTTCCAGAATTCATAATGTCAAATACAACTTGAAGACGCTCTTTTTCTCTACCGCCCACTCTCCTGACTCACACACCACCTCCATGCCACGCCATCTTTCCTTCTCACGGGACTTCTGCAACCCCCCTTGGAGGTTTATCACCAGCTTTGAGGGCAGTCACCTAGATTCCGCAGACCTTTGGACTGCTCAGTTTTCCCAGGATATTCAGGGGGACCGTGTAATTAAGTCAATATTTTACAAGCACAGAAAATATCACACATTACGAGTAACAATTTATAGTTGTATTAAAATAAATATTAATATTTTATCTCATTAGGACCAACAGCAAAGACCATCAGCTGCATCGTGGAGTCCTCGGTCTCTCACCAGATGACGCATCCTCCCCTAAGAACAGGAATCAGACAAGGATGCCCACTTTCACCACTCTTACTTAACATAGTATTGGAAGTCCTAACCAGAGCAATCAGGCAAGAAAAAGAAATAAAAGAGATCCAAATTGGAAAGGGAGAAGTGAAACTGTCACTATTCGCAGATGATGTGATTTTATATATAGAAAACCCTAAAGACTCCACCAAAAAACTTTTAGAAACAATAAATGAATACAGTCAAGTTTCAGGAAACAAAATCAACCTAAAAAATCAGTTGCATTTCCATTAGCTCTGTTAGCAAATGCTCTGCCCCCTTCAGATTTCAATGACCTAACTTGTAAATGAAAGACGTGGTATATAGACACAATGGAATACTATTCAGCCATAAGAAACAATGAAATCTGGCCATTTGTGACAACATGGATGGACCTTGAGGGTATTACGCTAAGCGAAATAAGTCAGAGAGAGAAAGTCAAATACCATATGATCTCACTCATAAGTAGAAGATAAAATGGACAACAAACACACACATAGCAACACAGTTTGGATTGGTGGTTTCCAGAGGAGACGGGGGAGGGAGGAGGGTGAAAGGAGTGATGAGGCACATGGGTGTGGTGATGGATTGTCATTGGTCTTTGGGTGGTGAGCATGATGTAATCTACACAGAAATCGAAATACGATGTACACCTGAAAGTTATATAATGTTATAAACCAATGTGACCTCAATTAAAAAAATAATAAACAACAAAAAAATGCCGCATCCCGCCCGGCCCCCCACCCCCACCCCCCCTCACCAAGCCAGCCCTCCAAGGCTGATGGGGCTCTGTTCTCAATGACTCCTGGTTTGTGACCTGGATTTCCACACACTTTTTCCCATCCCAAATCTGACCTTATTAGAGACCTGCCATATGAAAATAGTTCCAAATAAATGAAGGGGAAAGAAAGATAGGAACCGTTACATTTCTATAATTGGAATAGAGTCATTTCCTCTGTTACCAGTTATCCAAAATGGTACCTGTTCATGGGAGCTACTCAGTGGGTAACCACTCAGGAGAGAAGGAAGTGTGTGGTTTCGGTGAGTGTGAAGGCCGGCTGCCATGTTCTAGAAGAGGCTCCACCACCTGTTGTGAAGACAGAGGGCCAAATCAAGGTCCATTTCTGCTGAGGACCACCTCTCCAAAGGGTCTCACACCGGAGGAATATACAGCCACTCTACACACCCCAGATTAGAAGCGCCCTTTACCACCCAACGATCCATGTTGGGATGAAGACGAATGGGAGGATGAAAAACAGCAAGTGACTGTTTCTCTAAAGACACGGTTCATTCATGGACAGTCTTCCAGGCGCAGAGGTCAGGGTGGTCAGAAAGTCCAAAGTTGAAAATGTATTTGATTGCTGACTCCTTTTCTGTACAGCCGGGAAAACAGTTAACAATAGTGTGTTTTCCTTTCATGATGAAGAAAGAGATGGTCTGGTCCATGAGGAAAGCACTTCAGAATGGAAAGGACCCTCGAAGTTTTCTCAGGTGGTTTCCCAGCAGTGGAGGAGGATTTGGGGAGCCACCTCAAGCCTCTGTTGCTCCCTCAGTGGTCACAGAACAAGGCCTGTGGCCGTGGAGCAGAATGAAGCCAACCCGCCAAAGCTGGAGTTCCATCTACGGTGGGGGCCTCCTGGATGATGAAAAGACACTGGAGGCCAGGAGGCCCCGATGTCAGTGGCTACCATGATCTTCCATTAACTGTGTGGCTTTGAGCACTTAATTCCAAGCTCACATGGCTAAGAAATGGAAGATCAAGGATTCTGCCCAGGTGCGCTGGCTATTCCAACGTCTGTTAACTCTCTGGCGCTCTGTTAGCAAATGCTCTGCCCCCCTTCAGATTTCAGTGACCTAACTTGTCAATGGAATTGGAAAGACCTTACCTGCCTGAGGCAGGAGTTCAAGTCAACATCTTGGGACCCTCTGGCTCCCAACTCTAAGGGGCTCATCCATCTGTACCCTAAACCAACCGGAGGTGAAGTGGCTCTATTTGTTCAGTAAAATGTGGGAGTTTTTTCCCCACGGTCTTGGAGTAGTTTCAATATTACTGAAAGCCACTTGCTCAGATTTTCAGACTGGGGACTGAAATTTCTCTGGAACTCCTTCTATCCCCCCCATTACCTGGGGATGTGGAGATCTCATGGGACCTTCGATTCCAAGGTCTCCCCACTGTGAACGATGGTTGGGAAGACACATATACGAATGGGTTTTAAATTATTGATGTGCTCGATCTATTTAGATGACTCCATGAGGCAGGGGTGTAGGAAGTCAAGTTTTAGTCAGTGGGTCCCAGCACCGGCCCCACATTAGAATCACCCAGGGAGTTTGAGCCTGATGCCGAGGCACCCCCCAGACTCTGAATGGAGACCCTGAATCGCTGGGCAAACCTTGGCTTTTTGTTGTTTTGTTTTGTTTTGAACTATCCAAGGGCAGCCAGGGTTGAACACAGACCACTCAGGGTACAGAAGAGCTAACTCAGCTGGGAAGGAAAAAAATCGCATAATGGTGCTGCCATTTAAAAGTCATTTTAAAGACTCAAAAAAACTCCACATTATGGCCAAGAGTATTTAAGAACGTAATATATTTCATTTCTTTCTTGAATCTTTTTCATGAGAGTTGGAGGGGTATAAAAATCTGCTCTCCAGAGTTGCTAGATTTATTTTTGCGGAACGAAAACAGAATCCGAAAGCTCCCAAACAATGTAGTGTTTGTTTTTCCCCAGTGCTATTTTAAATAAAGTGGACTTTCAGGCCTGCTGCGGGATTTTCAGGCGTGGTTTTAATCCCCCTTTAATTCCCTAGAGAAACAATCAGGCCAGCCCTCCTTCCTGGACCAAAACAGGGAGTGCCCAGGTGGCCTCACCCGGAGGTGAGCGCTCAGAAGTGTCTGGTCGTCCACCCCCTCCTCTCCCCAGCTCCTCCTCGCCCCAAGCTGTCTCAGGTAGAATCTGTCTTTCGCCTTCCTCACCAACCCTGCCTTCACTCTCCCCGCTGGGTCTCCGCCGCCCTCCCTGGTGCCCCGCGCGCCCACTGGCGCACTGCGCGCTCAGGGCGCGGCTCCAGCAGGCGGGGGCTCCCTGGGGCCACGCGGGCCCCCCCAGTCCGGGTACGTTCAGGCCCGGGACTCACCGCGGTCCCGCGTCTCCAGCCGGTTGTCACAACACAAGCCAGCCGCGCCTGGCGACCGACGCGCGTCCGTGCGCTCAGCGTCCCCTATCCTCGTCTACCGTTCTATCCAACAGCTGCCTGGTTCATGCTGGAATTCACTGCTGATTTGTCCTCGCGATGTAATTGTCTTGCTCTGTTTAGATTGAGAAAGCTCCTTGGGGTTTTTGCATCCTCTCTTGTTGCCTGGAAACTAATGGGCACTCAGGAACACCATATGCACTTCCATCTTTAAAAACTGCATGCACGTGTGGATACTTACAATTAAACTAAATATATAGTCTGATAGGACCTGATTAGGCTAAATAACTCTCAAAATAGAAGTCATTTTCTGTGTCTGTTATTCAATCAATCACATCATTCCATCCTTTCAGGGGCTTCCACGGGTCAGATCCTGACACCAGAAGAGTGACAAGGGAGACTAGAACATCCTTGGGATGGGGGGTCTGTGGGTGAGCCCCCATTCCTGTAGGGGCCCATGTCCCCATGGTGGGAAACACAACTAAAGCTTCTGGACTTAACTTGTTTACTCCAACCAGGAAGTGAGCAGTTACACGAAAGAGAGATGGAGCCCCTCCCCGCCCCACCCCCGCCCACAAGTCCTCCTAACCTCATCCCCTTTGCCCTAAGGGGACAGGGCCTGGACAGGGTGCCGATCCAAGAGGAAGGAAAAAAACCAGTTTGTAAGCGAGTTCCTTTACTGATTATAAAACTACAAGCCCGCTCCCCTCCATCCTTAAAGCCTGAGAACTGTACTTGTGGCAGACCTGCTGACGTTTGAATCTCAGCCCCTACAGTGACTGCTGTGTGACAGTGGGCAAGCTGATGGCCTTTCTGGGCCTCAGTCCTCTCATCTGCAAAATGGTGCCTACCTCACAAGGATTCAAGATAATTAAAAGTGTTTATACATGGGCAGTGTGCAGCATTAAAGAAAAAATTACTCTGGGGCTTGTTAAAATAGTGAGTTTATTCAGGACTATTGCATTAGGTGTCAAGACTCTCACAACAGGGAGAGAGGTCAGGCTCAATTCCAAAGAGAGCATAGACCACTGGGGGTTGATGGGCCAGGAGCAGAGTGGAGGGTCAGTGGATAGAAAATTGGGGTCAAGAGTCGGGGATTCTTGCTGAGGGCAGGCCAGGACGATCAGCTATCCAGGGCGGCGAATCTCTCTAAACCAACTTAGCAGGATTCCTTCACCAACTGGACAAGCCAGGCCAAGGGCAGGGCCAAGGATGAGGCCTAGTCGACAAGAGGCTCAGAGGAGCCCCGCTGACTCAAGGTCGGTCAAGGAGAGAGTCTGTCCTTGGAGACAAAGTCTGGAGGACTCTACATACTTCGTAAACATTAGCAATTATTGTCACATTTCACATGCTGTATAGAATACTTTTAAAAACATCCAAGGAAAGCAAACAATTTATCAAAGAAGAAATACTAACAGTCAACACATGAAAATAAATTAAAAAGTTCAACTTTACCATTCATCAAAGAGATCCAACAAGAAGTCTTTTTCTTTTGCCTACCAAATTAACATTTCAAAAAATTATAATACCACATGTTTTAGGAGTGAATGGAAAGGACGTTCTCAGACACCACATTGGAGTGTACGTTGGTATAAATTTTCTGGAGGAAAAGTCACCAAGAACAATTCAAGATATTCAGACTCTCGGCTTCCTTTTCCAGAAGTTCACCCCAAGAAAAGTCAGAAGTGTACATAAAGGCACGTGAACATCGCTGTTCACTGAAGTGTCCTTTATAATTCATAGAAACCTAAATATTGGAGGACACAGCTATTTACTTGGGTGGTATTTATAAAGTCCATAAAAAAGGAGGGCAAACTAAATGTTTGTTTTGGAAATTTGTTTTCAAAATGATGGTGATAGGGGAAAGCTACACAGCCAATAAAAGCCTGTGGTAGGAAAATGTTTAATAACGTGAGAGGATTCGTAGCTCTCTTTATCTATGCATAGATACGAAAAGGCAAATGCACAAAGATGATAAAGAGGTGATATCCAGATAGTAGAACCATGAATGATTTTTGTTTTCTAATTTAAACCTCTCTGTATTCTCCTAGGATTTTTACAAGCAGGAAAAACCTAGTTATTAAAAAGGGACAAAAGCTTATCATTCTATTTTGATATTTAGAAGAAACAATCCCTTTAAGCCGATACAATCATGCATCGCTTAACACCAGGATATGTTCTTAGAAATGCATCATTAGGCTGTTTCGCCGTTGTACAAACGTCACAGAGTATACCTACACAAACCTAGATAGCACAGCCTATGACATACCTAGGTCGTGTGGTACTAACCTTATGGGATCTCTGTTGTATATGCGGTCTGTCGTTGACGGAGACGTCGTTATGTGGCGCAGGACTGCACTTCCTTCATAAGTACCGAATGTCATGGAACATTTCCCAGAATCCTCCTGCTTCCTTTTGTTTGTGTTGTATCACTGTCAAATGCCTCGCCTCCTAAGAAATAGCTTTTTTTCCCCTCAATCTGGTATTTCCATTTGTAGAACAATGAGACAAAGCATAAGAATACTGTTACTCAGGAACCAAAAGTACTATTATAATTAATCAGAAGAATCGTCATTCCGTTCAGAAAACTGGTGCAGGATTACGAGGGCATCGAAGTCTCAGTTACTTATCATCTTTAGTTACTTCTCTCGATGGGGGTGATAAAACAGATGACCAACATGAGATAAAGCCTCAGAATTCCTCTTGATAAAAAATGAACTTACTTTTCTATTTCTGCTATTTAATTACTTTTTAAGAAATATGTCAAATGTCCTTAAGCTACTACTGAAAAAGAACAGCAACTTAGCTGACAAATGAGCAGTAGTGTTGGCTACATTCTTCCCTCCTCGGAGGGCTTCGCAGAGATAGGGGACGATCCCCCCAGGTGCGGTGACGCTTACAGAAGGCTGGGTCTTTCTTCGGGAGTGTGGAAGGCGGGCTGTGCAGCAAAGCATAGAATTCCTTAGGTTTACCTCTCAGCCCTGCCACTTAGTAGCTCTGGAGACTTGGGCAACCCTCCTTAAAACTACCCATCCCTGCTCCTGGGGGGCCCTGCAAGACCCTCTATGACCTGCCCAAGCCTGTCACCTCCCTCTGGGCTCCCTGCTCATTCACCATTCGGGCTTCCTTGTGGCTCAATCCCGCCACTTAGCTGATCTCCCTGCCTGACCGCTAGCCCCCCAGGGTTTGAGTGGCCGGCCCCCTCAGCTTCTTAAAGTATTTCTCAGATTCATCTTCTCAGTGACAGCTACCCAGCTGCCCAACTGCAGTGGCAGCCACCGTCCCACTGTACTTGATGTGCTTTTTCTTTTTCCCATGGCGCAGATCACCTTCTGACATACCTCACCATTTTCCTCATTATTTATTGTCTCCCACCACTAGGATACAAGCCCCACAAGGATGTGCGCAGTGCTGCATCCGGAGCCCTCAGACCAGCACTGGTCCGCACTCGGCATCTAGCAAGTGAATGATTGTGGTGGCTGCGTGGTACGATGCACGTAGGGTGCCCAGCTCAGAACAGGTGCTCTGTGTTCCTGAGCTGTAGCGGCCAGTGGCATCCACCCCACCCTTCTCTGGTCACATCCTCATTTCTCCACCCCCAATGTATGAGGTCAAACTACAACCAACCTCTCCCCAAAATCTGTGTTCTGCAGGGAGTGACCCCCGGGCAGAAACACGAGACCCTGACAGACTCCCCCATTAGTGCCTACAGCCCAGATCCCCAAGGCTGCTCTGGTCCCACCCTTCCCAAAGCCTGGTTCCTCAGCTTTTCCTTCCATCCTTTTTAGCTCCCATAGCCTTCTCAGAACTTTCTTTTTTGCTCAAGTTGAAGCAGAGTTGGCTTCTGTTTCTAGAAACCTAAATATAGATTTAGTTTTCTCTATTTGAATGCTTTTACGGGTAGTGAAAACCAAGATTAGAAAGTCGCTCGTCTTTAATTAACAACTGGACTCAGCCCCAGATGTGGTAGTGTGTGGCTTCTGCCCAAACAACCCTCAAAGAGTCACTTCCTCGAACTGGAAAACCACACAGGCTATCTCGCTCTGCAGACGGTAGAAGCTGTCAAGATACAAGCAAAGCTGCAGATTAAACCCCCCAGAACCACGCAGTACGAATCCTAGTGTTAATTACTAGGAGGATCCGATACCAAAGAAATACAGTTAAAAATCCCCCATCCTTCCCAGAACCCATGGCCCTTGACTTACACCGCGATCCTGTTAGCAGAAAGGACATCCATTTGTTTGCCCATTTCTGGTTGCTATCGACGCTCCCAGTGAATTGATTTTTGAGTTACCAGCTGCCTTGCTGCTATGTTGAGAAAGCATCAGATCACTATCTTATTTGGCTACTTAATACTTTAGGTAAAGATGGATATAAAAGATAATCAAAGGGTAAACAAGGCAGGTTGTGAAGTATAAACTGGAGTGCTGAAGTCTAAAGGTGGTGGATAATGCCATCGCATTTGCAACTCTGATAGAGGGACCGCGGGAGCCAGTGGGGAGAAGACTGGGTGACCCTGAGAACCCCATTTCATGCCCGATTCTTCTGAAGCCTGCGTGTCGTTGTCCTACCTGCCTGTAGATTTCTCTCGGTGCTGAGAAAGCAGAATACGAGAGCACTTCACGGGGGTTGTAGTACCCGTTTCCAATGAGGGAGGATGCATCTAACAGGAGAGAAGACAGGGGCAAAAATAGCTCCACCTCAGGGGACAGTAGGACAGGAAGGGGGGTAACTGTGGGCGTGCAGTGGCTCCAGCAAGGAGGTGACACTGAGTTTTCAAGTGTGACAGTGACTGCTGCGTCTGTTAGCACAACCACAAGCACAAGCAGCCTGCGAGTCTGGAGTTTGTGCAGGAAGTAGCTGGGATGACAATGATCTGAAAGGAGGGCTGAGTGGTCAGGGTCCACCATGAGGGGACAGCCAGGGGCTGGGCCAGTGCCAGGGGCCTGGGCTGAGCAGGCGCTCAACACATGCTCCTGGATTACCTCCTTCCCTTTAAAATCTCCATGGACCGTCAATATTTTAAAATATGAGTTAAATACGAGTAAAAAGTATGAGTCAATGAGTTTACAGGAGTGAAGAAGATCAAATGGACCCCAAATCTGAATTAGGGGAAGGAAAGAGTCTATACCAGCTCTTTCAGTCCTGCAAATCAACGGGGAGATGAGGGAAGAGCCAATGCGAACCATTTCATCCTTAGAATTAAGTATCAATTTAAATCTGAACTACAGCCGAGTTCAAATATGCGCTGATATCTAATTGCAAACACATAATGCACAAAGTACTTTTGTTTAAATCTTCTTTCTTTGCCTGCTTGAAGAAACCCAGAAAAGACAAGACAAGAGAAAATTAATCTTTTCAGTGAAGATTACAGTGATCATGGGACCATGAGTAGCTTTCCTTTCTTTGCTCCGAACTGATCTTTTACTTTTCAAATTTTAATATTATACAACCACGAGGGGTTGATTAATGTCACTAGAGATCTAGTGTCTCCTTTTGTTGTAAATTATAGAATTTGTACTTGATTGTAAGATTGTAAGCTTTTATGAGATACTAAGTGTTTTGAGAATGGAAAAACCACGTGAGTAACGTCCTGCAGTCAAGAATTGATACACAAACAGAACAGACCCCTAAGGAGTCAGAGGGAGCCTGTGGCAGCCGTGGGAGAGGTTTTTGTATTTATTTAACGATTTCTCGTGTGTTCGTTTTGCCAGTGGCTTTAAACTGGAGAGCACAGGTGAGTACCTTGCCCTGAGCTCACTTTTTGTTGTGGTTTTCGTTATTTTAAGAAATGATTATCTGGCCGAAAAGCATAGAGAATTCTGAATAAAGGCGATCAATTTCTCACTTTGGGTTTACTGTGCCCTAAATGGTCCCTTACTTAATAACAATGAGCTGTAAGAGGCTACTTCCAAAGAACACGCAGGGGATGCTTTTGAATCCTTACAGCTGGCAGAGGAAACGAGGACAGGAAGAAAAGCAGAGGATGCCCACCCCGGCCGCACACTGCTAACTCTGGGTGACGGCCACCTCTTTCTCCCGACGTGAAATTGAAATTCACATTGGGGGAGAATCGTAGTAAACCAGAACGTCCCTGGAAAGTCCAGCACTTGTGGTTATGGTAACGGTACAACTTTGCATTTCCCCTCTGTCCAGGAAGGAGATGACTCATCGAGAGATGAAGGTGCTTCTGGCCTGGGTGATGCTCGCTCCCTCCCGTAAGTGTGGATGGGGAGGGAGGCAGGGTCTCTCTGTGCCTGTGGAGGGACTTCCTTTGCGGAGAGAAAGGGCCACAGAGCAAAGACACGTCCATCATGACACTATGACTCTGGGTGCCACAGGAAAACACAACCGCGGGGCAGGCTGTCCTGACAGTTTGTCCTCGGAAGGACATGGGCGGGTCCTCCCAGTGGTCAGAGTTTGACAACCACCAGCACATTTGCCTAAGTCCTTGGTGACAGCCACTGGGGCCTGGGGTTCCTTTGCTTCCCACTGGTGACCGTCAAAGCCTTTTGCAGGGCAAATGGGTGAGCCTTTTATCTAATACCAGATGAATGTTTTTCAAATAAACTTTATTTTAAAAAACATAACTTCATTTGTCTTAATTGCAAGATGCATAATACAGTCTCACAAGCAGCGAGGATGGTAGCAAACCTGAGGTCGAATGGAGGAGGAACCTACTCCAGGTTGATCTGGGCGACCTACTGAGGCCTTGGGGCGCAGGGAACGGGGACTCGCAACTTTTCCTCTACACATCCGGTATCTCCCGTCACAAGGAGCATGCGTCATTTTATAGTTTTTAAAAATCTGATAAGGAAAGCTTTAACGGAAAATGATTCTACTATGTGATGCCCGACGTTCAGTTGCATATGGCGGAATTTTCTCTTTCCATCTGTCAAGTATCTGGGATTGTAGAAATTATGCAAGACAGCTTCTGGGTCCTTCCAGCATGGCTGGTAAACAAACCTGTGCCGTGTCAACACAACCCACTATAAACAGATTGTTCACAGTTCAATGATATCCAAGAGCAAATCTGACGGTACCCCTGAAGGACATCTAGATGCTTCTCTTGGCAGCACCACCCTCCATCACCCTCCATCACTGGAGTGCATGCAGAGGCAGGGGGCCCACAAGACCAAGCACTTGGAATTCACCATCTCTTGATTTGCTGGACCAGTCAACAATATCAACATGCTGTACCAGAATCAGTCAGTCATGTTCTGGAAACAATAGCAGGCTCTCCGGCCCCAGCTGAAGGGACAAGGCTTTCATTCTCTGTGATCCAATGTGGGGATGTTAATGGTTCTATTTCAGTTAAAGAAATTGGTGTCTCGCAGAACAGACATGGCTCTGAGACATAGCCGGCTTTACTGGCTGAAAAGGCGACTCTGGACATTTCAATAAACCCAATCCACGTGAAACAGTCTAAGTACAGGGGGGCAGTCACACCAGCGAGGCTGCCGTGATGCCCGCAAACTGTGTGGGCTGCTTCTGTCCATACCTCTCCCACAAATAGGGTCCGGAAATATTCCACATATATGTTTGGACAACGATGTAACAATATTGATTTGGGTTTGTTTCCTTAAAAGCTAACGCTGAAGGCGTTTCCCATAGACAAGTATCAGAACTGTTTTAAGCTTCAGAGAGTTTGGTTGGACCTAGAGGATGAGGGAAGTTTGGAGAGGGGCTGGCCTGCACACTGCCCAGGAAGGTGGGGACTGGGAGGGTGGACAAAGGGGACAACTTGGGCACTTTACAAAGCCCACACAAATGGGTCCTTCTCCCTCCCTCCCTGCTCCCCAGCTGTCTCCTCCTGCTCCTGCAGGGCCAGCAGACAGAAAGTGACAGGGCATTGGCTAACCCATTCCTTCCATTCACATCTCTCCCCGGGTTCTGCTATTCCACCCACCCATCACTTCCTCTAATGCTTCACGTCCTCCCTTCTCCCCTTGAAAATAAAAATTCCAGAGCCAGCCCAGTGGCACGGCAGTTAATTGCAAACGTTCTGCTTCAGTGGCCTGGGGTTCGTCAGTTCGGATCCCGGGTGTGGACATGGCACCGCTTGGCACGCCATGCCGTGGTAGGCGTCCCACATATAAAGTAGAGGAAGATGGGCACGGATGTTAGCTCAGGGCCAGTCTTCCTCAGAAAAAAGAGGAGGATTGGCAGCAGGTGTTAACTCAGGGCTAATCTTCCTCAAATAAAAAGAATTCCAACAACTTATTCTGGGGCAAATGGGCCACCTCCAGTTGTCTTGCACAGCCTTGTAGATATCTGTGTTTTACGACAAAATTCGAATCTTCAGGGCACTGATAATAAGTGCGTGCATGCTGAGTTCAGGGATGGGGTGACAATAGAAAACGAAGAAATCAGGCCAATTCCAGCCCTTTCCACGGTCTCGAGTGCAGCTGGAAACAGCCGCATTTGTGTTCAGAAAGCACAAGTCTATTTCTTAGTCAGTCGATCTTTATGTAACTCAAAAATTCTCTTTCTCTTCGTAACTCAGCTCTGCATTTATTTCCTAACGAGGTCTATCGGCAATTCTCAAACAAAGTAACTTAGAAACAACGCGCAGCAAGCTATTACTGACACGACCAGAGTTCCATTTTCCCTGGACAGCCAATTGTCCTTTCCCAGTCCACCGGTGTGGGGTCCCTTCACCTGCTGCTGCCTGTATAGCATTTCAAACGCATTTTTCTGAGATTCTGGCCAAGATTCCATTGTTTTTGGAAGAGTGGCTATAACTTCTCCCTGGAGTTGCTAGGCTCCTAGCACAGATAGGCATCCCCAGAAAAGGTGCCTGTGACTTTGAGGCGCGTCTTACATGGAGTCGGAGAGCAAAGCATGCAGAAGAAATCACCTTCTTCTTCATGCGCCTTCGACTGTGGGGCCTTGGGCACCCACGCGAGCCCGTGTCCCTGAGATGCTGTGCTTTATAATAACTGTGGGATTATTCAAGATGCTCTATCGTTAGATTTTCTTCAGTCGACCCTTCCGTGACTCCCGGTGTTTCTCCGCAGACCCTGGGACGATGCAGAAGTGGGTGCTCGCTGTTCTTGAGTCATGAATGAGCCCTTTGTTTGAGTGGCTGTCCCCACTATGAGGGGCGATTGTTCCGGAACTCTCTGGCTCGACTGTCTCTGCCAGGCCAGCACCGCAGCCAGCGGGGCTCACATTCAGGGTCTGTGCCCAGCTAGTAGATGCGGCGATGGCCGACCACGGTGAACACCAGGTCACCATGCGCCACGTTCGTCCTCCGCACCAGGGAAAACAGCGCTCACCCCATCTCGGGCCAGCTCCCATTGTCCCTTGTCCAGGGGTGGAGAGACAGCGACCAACTAAGGGCCCTGAGAACATGGTGGACCTGGGATTGCAGCCAGGTGGCTGGGCCGGGGTGCTGCCAGCCCATCTGCCTCCCTGTGAGCAGACACTCGAACACAGTGCCCCTTCTTCTCTCCCATTCTGCCAGAGAGCTGGGTTCGTCTCAGAGGGTCTTTTCATCAACTGCCTGGAATATGAAATGAAACTCATGCTTTCATCATAGAAACCACGCAATTCCATCCCAAACTCTGTTGTGTGACAAAATAATAAAATCTAGGTCACTTTCTGTAATCTCTCTACAATCATCTTAACTTGAAGGGTACTGGCCCCTCCGTTCATAAAGCGACAAAGTGTCGAGTCCATGCTGGCAGGACGTCCAGAGCAGATTTGCAGAGCCGTTTTCCTGGACGTGTGACACAAACTCAGGGAAGCGGGGTGGCCACATCCCCCCTCTGCCGACCCCAGGACCCATGTGGAATTACTGTGGTGTTAAGTGTACAGGATTTGCTCTTCAACGTTGACTCTGCCTATGTGTGTCTGGTATTTTTAGCGATGTGTAGGATTTATCTATACCGAAGCTCTAACGTCACATTTCCCATCTTTTTATCTGGCCCCACTGCTGTTGAAGCCGGCCAGTCTGTGGCATTCTGTTAGGGCAGCCCGAGCAGAACAATATAGACCAATCGCTGTCGGAAAGAGCAACTCAATGTCAGTTGTCCTCCGCCAAAATCATTGCTCTTGGCAGACATGTCCTTTCCTTTTAAAGATTGGTACCTGAGCTAACATCTGTTGCCAATCTTTTTTCTTCTTCTTCTTCCTCTTCTTCCCAAAGCCCCCAGTACATAGTTGTAGATGCTAGTTGTAGATCCTTCTGGCTCTGCTATGTGGGACGCCACCTCAGCATGGCCTGATGAGCGATGCTAGGTCTGTGCCCAGGATCCAAACCAGCGAAACCCTGAGCCACCCAAGCAGAGTGTGCGAACTTAACCACACGGCCAGGGGGCCAGCCCCAGCAGATAGTACCCTAAATTACACCTTTTCACAGGTCAACTCATTAAGTTATAGAGGGAACAGTGTCTAATTAGTCTCATATCTCAGGTACCTCTCATCCAGTAGAAGCAGGATAAATATTTGCTGAAGAAATGAATTATTCTGGGCCCACTGGGATGCTATCCTGTTCAAAGTAAAATATTCTATAAATACTTATTAGAGTTTGCTCATAAAATCAGAAAAAAATTTGTACACTATTTGGAGGTGGCTTTTCAATACTCAGGTCTGCGTGTCTGTGGTCCTCAGAGCAGACCCACCCCTCTGGTAATGTTATGGGATAGAGCTATCAAAGTGATATGATTGTAAGCGTTCATCTGGAGGCAATGATAATGACGATTACAGAGGTAGCCTAGCGAAGGCTTGGAACCTCAGTCAGCGGGGAACTCTGGGAGAGGAGGGTCTGAGATGAAGCTTCCAGAAGGGGGATGTCCAGTATGACCCAGCGCCATTGTCCCATGGCCATGCTGAGCCAACGGGCAAATAAAACTGATGCGTGATAACTTTCATCATTCTGGTCACCGAGTTATCCTCCACGTGCCGTGAATAACACGTGGCTGGGGAAGAGAGCATGACACCTAGAAAGGGAGATTCTCATATTCTGATACAGTAACGTTCAGGGTCTCTGATGGCAGAACACACAATTTGTAAGATCCGCCTCAAGTATTTGCTGAGTCCCACCCTGTATTTCTTGCTTTAGAGCAGTGGTTCCCGAACTCCACTGCACACCAGCCTCTCCTGAGCCCCTTCCCAGGTCTACCGAACTAGGATCTCTAGGTTGGGGTCTGGATCATCCGCGTCTGAAAATGTTTCCCCAGTATTTCAGCTGTTCATTTCAGCACAGATGACGGGCACTAGGAACTGATATATATACGGTAGAAACCAGGGGTTCTCAAAGCGTGACCCAAAGACTTTTGAGGGTCCCTGGACACTTTGAGGGTCTTGGTTTTTATTCCTAATACAGGAAGGGTTGGTAGACGTAATCCATGTAAACATAAGCTCTGTGCTTCCCTCAATAAGTTTTAAGAGTATGAAGGGGTCTTGAGACCAAAAAGTTTAGGAACTGATGTACAGACAATTTTCTGGGGTTTTAGGCCAGTATTTGCTAAATATTTGAATATATCTAAAACTACTTCTTAAAGATTCACTACCATTTTTTGCAGGTTTCCATACAATCCACTTCCATAAGGTAGAATGGCCCAAGACAGCAGAGAATGCAGCTGATGAGTATCCCACTGACTTTCATGGAGAACCAACAGTGATATAAAAACATTTATGCATCCTCCAGAAACTGCATTAGGGACACCATCCATTATATTGTATATAATATAAATATAAACATGACACAAAAATAATTGTCTCTAAGAAAAAGTTTATGTCTTTTAATGTGTTAGTGTTTCTTGTTATTAGATATTGATATTACTTAACTCACTATTTTTAATTTTGACTTCGCTACTAGAAAGCTCACAGCTAAATTTTGTGTTCAGGGCATAAATAATAAATCAGTTTGAAATGAGATGGTAAAACACAATAGATATTTTTATTTTTAAATTCCTCAGGGAAATAGGAGTATAGCCCCCACCACAGGTGTGCATTAAATGGTTGGAGAGAAAAACCTCAGAATACTGTAGCCAGGAAGGGGTTGATTTTGCACATATAAGTGCCAGAGAATGACATTTTTTGATTAGTGAAGATTTTTTGAGGTGGTAATAATTACAGGTGACCTTGAGCTGGTGACGTGCAAGTGTTGTCCCAAATGCTTTACACACACGCCATCATACTCCTTATGGGATCCGCCATGTTGTCTCATCCCCATTGTATGAAGAGGAGACGGTAACGCAGAAGTTTAATGAGAGACGGCTGACAAAGGACAATGTCAGTATGGGAACTCTAGTCTCCAAGGCTCTAAAGGCCACATTTAACATCAGTGAGGTACCTACTCCCAGACGGTCCAGGGAAGGTGCTCAGTCTCTAAGCTGGGCGTGGCACCACCATCCCCGGCCCCTGAGGCAGCATCCTCTGAACCGGTCAGCATCTGGACAAAGGCTCTGCGGGTCTGCACTGGGCCACTCTGGGCATCCACAGGTTGCAAAGGCATTTGAGAGCAGTTCTGGTAACGCACAAGTGTTCTTATTGCTTATTTCACATAGACTGTTAGTTCAGGGCTTGCCTTGAAGGACACACCACGGTTGGCTGAAATTTCCATGCCAAAATCGATGGTACCAAATTATGGTTTCAGAGTCAGTGTAACATACCAGATCCCGCAGATCACCACCCTCAACGGAGATGTGCGACTTCCGGGAAACCACAGAACTATAGTTTCTGACTTATGGCATCTACTTTTTCTGGAAATAAAGCAGATCAACATAAAACCCATCTTAAAGTGCCAGAGTATTCCCTGACTACAGGACATTAAGCCATCTGCGCTCAACCTTGGGGATTTCACATGCACGTCCACTTACTGACGTTCCATGATCTCTCGCTACAATTTAGGAAGCTTAATCCTCTGGGGTGGGAGCCCCCAACCCCTGTGATGGGAGAATTTAATGATAATATCACTACTGATGCAGCGAGAGCATCGTTCCTACCTTCTTACTTCCATGGACACATTTTATTACTTTTTTCCCCATGGACTCAAAGATTTGAAACACAAACCACATTTATTAAGTGACATATCCCGTTTGAGTAATCCAATAGTCCTCACCATTATTCAAATTGAACCTTTAACTTCTGATTGATATGAGCTACCAGCTTGAAATACTTTCACTAAAAGAAAAATGTTCTAGTGAGTGTACATAGAAGGAGTTCTTGGGGCCGGCCCGGGGGCGCAGTGGTTAAGTGCACACATTCCACTTTGGTGGCCCAGGGTTCACCGGTTCGGATCCCAGGTGCGGGCATGGCACCGCTCATCAAGCCATGCTGTAGCAGGCGTCCCACATATAAAGTAGAGGAAGATGGTCATGGCTGTTAGCTCAGGGCCAGTCTTCCTCAGCAAAAAGAGGAGGATTGGTGGCAGATGGTACCTCGGGCTAGTCTTCCTCAAAAAAAAAAAAAAAAAAGAAGAAGGAGTTCTTAATCTGGGGTCCATGAGCTTCACAAAACACATGCACATTTCTCTTGATAGGTGGTGCATATTCTTAGGCGTATACTGGAATACAGCTCTCTTGGGGGTTGTATCAGAAGGTTGTACAAAAGGTTAAGTACCAGTGCCAAACAGCCTTATTATGATAATATTTGATCATCATTAGAATTCTTAAAATCCTGGTAATTGCTAGCAGTAATTAAGGCCAATGAACCTTTGTCAACCCCTGGAAGTTCCAGAACCTCAGATGGGGCAGCACTAAGGAGAGACCATCTCAGACGAATTCTAAATGCCTCGGTGATCTCTTCCTGACCAGTTTTTAACATCCTCCTCAAGAAGAAGTACAAGGCAATGAATTTCTCTTTTATTCAAAACATTAAGAAATTGTAGCATAGCGACTTAGAAAACCTTCTCAAACAGTAACAGCATGAATAGACATCACGTATCATGGGCAGAACCTTTCTCGTTTTTTATTAAGGGTCATCAACCAGGGCAACATTCCTGTTCCACTCATCGGCTTTTCAGACCAAAGAACAAGGCACACAAAACTCCATCCCACAAATGCAAACGAGGAAAAAGTGCTTCGTGTCGTCCTGTGGCCAGCTAAGAGGGAGAGATGGGGAGGGGACCCAGAGACAGAGAGAGGGTGAGGAAAGGAAAGGAAAGAAAGAAAGTGACAGGGACATGGAGATAGACTTGCAGGGGAAGAGAGGGACCTACACACTGTAACAGCAACATGACCCAGAAGACACAGGAAGACAGGAACAGATGCTCAGCAAAGTTAACGACTTTAGGAAAGTCTTTAAAAACCTTGTTGCTATTGGAACGATGGGCAGAAACCCGGGCCTCTTAACTATTGATATTCGCACCCAGTGCAAAAGAGACCACGTTATGATGCTGCGCACCTTGACCTCACAGTCAGTTCACTCCCAACCTGCTGGGGCACGTCCAGAGGGGACCTCCTCCCCCAGGACTGGAGCGGCAGATGCCACGGGGTGGGGGAGGTGGGGCAGCCAGAGCATCACAGGGCTTGAGTCTCAATTTCACCTCCTCACGGTCGCTAACTTTGCCTCTCTGGGATTAATACGCTCGTTTTAAATAAAAGCAATCTAGCTCTCTGCATTCAAACAGGGGTCAGAGAAGAAAAGCTATTCAGTGGGGAGGGTTTTTGTTCTGGCAACTCATCTGGTGGCTGATCTAGCTCCCAGGGAACTCAGTGCTTCCTGTCTAACTCAATTTGTGCCTAGCACGAGAGAGAGAGAGAGAGAGAGAGGGAGAGAGAGAGGGAGAGAGATTAGAGCAAAGACCTCCACGAGAAAAATAGAAAATCGGTTTTCAAAAATGTAAGGCTTCAATGGAAAATATAATTAAGACTTGACACGTTAAAGTCTAACGAGATAAACATTAAAGTAGTTATTGACTTTTACAAAATAAGTCAAAAATTGAGGTAATACATTACTCTTCTATAATCAGCCTTATCTGATTATAGTACTTTTTTTCCTTCTCAATCTTAGAGTTAAATACACTCTGACCCACGGAGGAAAGATCTAGAAATCAGCCTGGACTTAGCCGGGAAGGGTATGTCTCCTATAAGGCAGAGGAGTTTTACTCTTTACTCAAATAATAAATAGAAATTTTCTTCTTTTTAAAATCACTATATACCACGGTACAAAGCCACTACGATTTTCACACACTGATTAAAAGTACGGAAAACGCACACCTCTACCCCGTGCCCCCCAGGAACTCCCTCCCCGCTTTCTCCCTCAAAGGAATCGCTCCTCCAGCCCAGGACGTTTTGTTCCACGTCTGGGGACAGCTTTCTGCATTCTTCCCCTCTCCTCTGGTTACTCCTTCTTTCTGGAGCACAAAAGGTATTTTGTGAGCAGCGCTTCAAATACAAACAAATTTCACCAGAAGCTGCCCCTCGCTCCCGCTCGCACCTCAACGCAGCCACTGAAAACAACGCCTGCAGCTGTGCTTGAGAAGACCTGTGTGGGTGTGTGTGTGTGTGAGTGTGAGACTGTGTGTGAGTGTGTATCTGTGTGAGAGCAAGTGTGTGAGGCCGTGTGAGAAAGTGTGTGCCTGCGTGTGAGAGTGAGTGTGAGGGTGTGTACGCATGTAAGCATGAGTATGTGTGAGTGTGAGGGCACTGTATGTATGCGTGTGTGCAAGAGTATGACTGTGTGTAAGGGTGCGTATGTGTGTGAGCGTGAGTGACCATGTGTGTGCACTCGTGTGAATGTGTGAGGGCAAGTGTGTGAGGGTGTGTGTGAGCATGTAAGCAAATGAGTCTGTGCGAGGGCAGGCATGGTGTGTGTGTGTGCACATGCATGTGTGAGCGTGAGTGTGAGTGTGTGTGTATGTATGAGTGGGAGAGCGTGTGCGTGAGAGCACTGCGTGAGCAAGTGTAAGTGTGTGAGTGGAAGGGTAAGCATCCGTGAGCATGTGCGTGTGTGTGAGAGTGTGTGTGGGGCAGGCTTGCCCGCGGCTGGCAGAGAGGCCCGCAGAGCACGCAGCCCGCGGAGAGTCGTGTCGTGAGCACGGCACTGTTGCCATCACTGCGTCCATCCACCAGGTGGGCTAGCTCCCGGTGGGCTAGCCCCTTCGCCTTCCGAGTTCGAACATTCGGTTACCTTCCATTTTCAGGCTTTCCAATACCCGCAACGTCTCTTCTTTCGAGAAGAAACAAAATCACAAATGAAGCGCCACGTCCGGTTGTGCAACAGACCCCGCGCTCCTGGTCCCCCATCCCTCCTCGTGGCTGTCACCCACTGTTCAGACCGGGGCACCCCGGCCCAGCACCTGCAGAGAGTGACACCCGCCTACCGAGGACTCCGCAGCACAGGGCCTCAAAGAACCTGAGGGGACCGGGGCAGAGAGGCGTTTTCACCGCTGCTTACACCCCCACGAGGCAAGGACACCAGGATGGTGCAGAAGGCAGACTTGTGGGGTCGAGACCACCAGTGTGGAGAGGGAGGGGCTTCGGCTGTCCGGCTGGGGAGCGGGGAGGCGCCTGGGCAGGAGGTGGGCCATGGGGGTCGGCGAGGCTGTCTGTGTCTCCCCCGAGGGCGCCCGGGTGGAGCAGCACGTCCAGGGGGTGGGCGGTGAGCGTCGAGTGAGACCCTCTCGTCCCACCAGGCCCACCTGGCACACAGGTGCTCAGGTGCCACAGTGTGGCCAGGAGGCGGCGGCGGGCACGAGGAAGCCCACCTGGCTCCCAGGCGCAGGGAGGTGGGCGTGCAGCGTCACCTGGCTCACAGGTGCCTGGGGGGCGGCGGCGAGCATCACCTGGCTCACAGGTGCCCGGGAGGCGGCGACGGGCATCAGGAAGCCCACCTGGCTCATAGGTGCCAGGAGGCGGGAGCCGGCCTCGGGAGGCGTCCGTCCTTCGGGTCACAGCGTGCTCAGGTGCGGCAGCGCGTCCAGGGGCCCGGCGCGACCGGCCGCCGACTCCACGCCGCGCAGCCACTCGGTGCACTTGCGGACCAGGCCCTCGTCCACCACCTCGGCCTCCTCCTCGTACTCCACGTCGTCGTACTTGTGCCGCTCGTTGAGCAGCGACACCTTGAGCACCGGGCGCAGGTCGGCGGGCCGCGGCCCGAGGTCGAGGGCCTGCAGGCCGCCGGGCGGAGCCGGGCGCCGGGAGAGACCCGCGGCCGTGGCCCGGGGGCAGGGGGCGAGCAGCCGCCTGGCGTCGGCCGAGGGCGAGGGGAGCGGCCGCCGGGGCCGCGCCAGCAGCTGCTTCTCCATGTGGCGCCTCTGGATGAGCAGCACGGCCTCGGGGGTGAGGCTCAGGGAGAAGCGCAGCGCGTCGTCGGGCCCTGCCCCCGCGGCCGTCCCCGAGCCGGCGGTCCGCGCCCCCGAGGCGGTGGCCCCCGCGGGGCTGTGGCCGGAGCCGGCCGGCCGGGCCGGGGCGCAGGCGGCGGGGGCGCGCGGCCGGCCGGGCGCGGCCTGGGGCGGGGCGCGCGGAGGGGCCGGGCCCGGGGCGCGGCGGGCCGGCGGCCGCTTCAGGGTGGCCGAGGGCCAGGAGCTGGACAGCAGCCCCTCGGGCCGCTCGGGGGGCCTCTTCTTCTTCTCCCCAGCCGCAGCGGGCGGCGAGGGCCCCGGCGGGGCGCAGGCGGGCGCCGCCGCTTTCCGGGGGATGCCGGGCCTCCGGGGCGGCGGGCGCGCGGCGGGGAGCCCCGGGGCCGGGGCGGGCGGCGGCGGCGGCACGGGCGGGAAAGGCATGGTGCTGCCGAGCCGGCGGATCATCAGCGCCCTGAAAGCAGAGGGGCGGTCCCTCGTCAGGGGCGCGCGGAGCCTGCTGCCCTCCCCATCAGTGGCCGGGTCGGCGCCCTCGTCCCCGCTCCGCACCCACCTGCGTCCAGCCTCAGGGCCCGGCGCCCACACTTGGGGACTTTAAGCTAAGGCACCTGTCCTTCCTTCCGGGGCCGGAGGCTCTCCTCTAACTCGGGGGCTCCTCGGCCTGATCCGGCGGGACAGCGCCAGCCGCCCGGGCGCGGCGAGTGCGGGCGCCGCCTGGTCCCCGCCGGGAGAGTCGCCGGCAGGAGGAGGAGCCGAGCGCGCGGGCCGGGGACGCGGCCCCGCGAGGTGCTGGCTGCGCCTGGCTGGTGTCACGACCGACTGTTGCATGCGAGGAGACAGCGCCGGGACAGGCGGAGGGCGGGGGCTCGGCCCCACCCGCAGGCCTCCCACCGCCCGGGGCTGGTGTTAATCCATCAGAGGCGGGGAGAGGCGCCCGGGGAGAGCGGGCGTCCTAAGTCCCAGGCGGAGTCCTCGCACGCTGGAGAGAAAATCCTTCACAACCTCCCAGTGCCTCTAAGATGGTGGGAAAGGAGCCCGCACGCTGGTGTCAGGGGAGAAAGCCGGGAAAAGGCATTTCCGTGAATCATTCTGTTTGCTTTCTCACGATGTTAATGCCATTGCTGAAAGGCAGTCATTTTAAAATTAAAAACCCAGTTTTCAAAGAACAGGCAAAACAGTCCAGCTTCAGTTATGTGGTGATGATGATACAGGAAATACTCGACACGAAGCTCTCTTAGTGAGCGATCACTGTGAGCAAAGCAATACATTTATTATTACAGCAGTGGTTCAACACGAGACAGCTTCACTATCACTTATGTCCTACTTGTAGAGACACGAAAACATTCCTATAATATTCAAATGTTTGTGGAATAAATGAAAAGTTGCTCGAGCAATTACAAAGCAACGCATCAACGTCAACGTTTCATATAGGCAGCCCCTGCATTAAGGATAATTATCAAGTGTTTAGATCTCCAAAAATTATTTTTCCACAGGATATGCTTTTCTGTGCTAACCCAGGAACATAACCAGTTGTGGTCACAGCCCCAGGCTAGCTCACAAGCACTCGGATGTGCCTGTGGGGGGAACACCCACCCTGCCCTTCCCCCGCCCCTGCCCCCCTCCCCCCCCCAGCCCTCACAGCATGACACCGCCCCTGTTGTAGTTGCTGCAGCAGCAGCAGCCCCACCTCCCTGGGCCGCGGTCACCAGGACACTGGCCACATTCCCCTCCAATTCCCATGTTTTCCAGTTGAGGGGGCTGCTGGGTATAGGGCAGGAGGCAAGAAGGAAACGTGATAATGGCCACACACATTTCTCAGCAGGTGAAGGGGGTGGAGGGGTAGGTTTAGGCCCCATGATCTGCACCACACCCGCAAGCCACCCAGATGCTTACCTATTCTCCATAAGATATGCAAATACAGCTTCCAGACAAGTCTCCCTGCTCTCCTCCTCCACCATGGACCTTCTCCCCTTCCCCGCCCAGACCTCAAGGGCTTGCTGCTCAGATGTGAACATGGAGACAGTTCAAGTTGTAAAACAGCCATCGTAGGTACTGAGAGCACACATGCATTTTATTCCAGGTTTTAGTATTTCCAGCTGGGGGTGGGGGCTAGGTTTGTAAGCGGTGGCTGCAGTTTGATGGTTTTATACCAGGAGAGTGGAAGACAGGAGAGGAGATGAAGACACTAAGACAGGAGAGGATGGAGGCAGGAGAGGACTAGGAGGGGAAGGTGCCAAACCATTTCCCGTGGGTGCAGCCCCAGAGGTAGACAGACTACTGAGAAAAATCGACAGCTGGAGACCCAGAGATGTGAGTATGGACCCCAGCCGTTCAAAAGCTGTAATGGTGTCAGCAATGGGTTCTCTCCCACCCAGGCCGGAAGGGCATCCTCTGCCCTCTCTCTCCGGAAGGCAGGTGCCCGTGTGGGGGATGGAGTGCCCGTACCTCGTGGTGGGCTGCTGTCCCAGGAGTGGCGGAGGAATCAGCACGTCCAACGGGACTCCGGTCTTCAGACTCCGCTAAAACATCCACAGGACAGCACCACTGCTCCCCGCCAGCTGCCTCTTCTACCTGAAACCTTCAGCCCTTGAAAATCACAGGCTAGAAAGACTGGCGTGGGCCCAGGGGGAACGCAGGAAAGCGGCATATGCTGCTGGCCCTGTCACTAATACACTGGCTGTTAAGAATCTTTGTCACACATTCTACTTGGTAGACTTGAGGAGCCAGTGACAGTTACCAGTAAGGAGAAGACAGCCACATTTACGTTCAGAACAGGAAATGTGACAGAAGAGTGATTAGAGTCAAGAAATATAGTCAAATTTAACTCAAAATTCACATGGGGTTTTGCGTAACATGCCAAGTAACACAGCAATGGGGATGACTGTTTACATACTAAATAGTAAAAGTCGAGTGCTGGCAGACTGCGATTGGCTTAGCAGTTTCACGAGTGTCTTTCTGCATCACCAGCGGACAAGAGTGGATCTCTAAAATACATGATTACATTTCATCTTGAGGTTACGGAATTTACTATTTCAAATAAGCTGGCTGACTTGAAAGGTCAATTAAGCAAAATCAAATACATAAGTAAGAATGACATTTAATCTTTGAATTACATTTATTTGCTTTTCAAATTTTAAATAAACAATAACACAATAATTGCCCACCATTTAGGGATTCATGGTAATTTTTTCTCCTACTATTGTATCAGAGTAAGTGTACAAATAAAGATGTTTCACTACAACCACCCTTTAAAATATTTCCAGAATGAACATAATGTATGCAGAAAATATTTCAATCACTAAAATAAAATACCAAGAAGGCCCAACTAAAATGATCAAGGGTAAGTGCTCCTGGGGTGTGAACTGAACTGAGACCCATGGAGGCTGCGGTATGATGACCCTGCTCGGCAAAGGGCCACAGACCTGACCACACCTCTGCCTGGATCCACAGAAACCATCCAGAACGAACGCGTGCTACACACAGACAGGGTGGTGCTCAACTGTTCATTACCATGGACGCACCAGTTAATTAAATTAGAGCCAGTAAGCATACGTAATACCAGTAAACTAGCCATGATCTTAAGAAATGTTTTATGCTTCTCATTAACTTAACTTCTTGGTTTTACTACGGCATATAATACTTCAACGCATATTCAGAAAAATTCAAAAAGGAAAACAAATCAATACATTGTTCTTCTAAGCCCACCCTCTTCCCATGTGATAGACTTCATCTCTGTATTTTGATTCAAATAATTTTGCTTGATATAGCAGTGGTAGTTAAACATCTAGAACTAAAACTAAATTTGAATTTTAAAACACGGAAAGCTGGGGCCAGCCTGGCAGCGTGGTGCTTAGGTTTGTGTGCTCCACTTCAGTGGCCCAGGGTTCGCGGGTTCAGATCCCCAGCAGGGACCCACACTGCTCATCAAGCCATGCTTTGGTGGCATCCCACATACCAAACAGAGGAAGACTGGTGCAGACGTTAGCTCAGTGACAATCTTCCTCACCAAAACAAACAACAACACAGAAAGCCAATTCCGGTTTTATAAATCCTATTACTGAGAAATAGGGAACTTGGTCAATAACTACAAATTACCTAAATTGCTCCTAACACTGGTCTGTTACTATGAAAGGCTTTGGGAGTAGGACAACACTTAGGAAACTGTTCAGATGCTATTTTCTTTCGAGTCTTTTTTCTCATCATTAAGATAATAATCCGGTTTCTCTGGATTCCTTCACTGAACTCTCACGAGAGCCTTATGAGAGAAGTACCAACAATACCTGCATGTTACAGATGGAGAAACCAAAGTTTGCCCAATTAGCCCCACCACTAGCACGTGGCCAGGGCGGCAGCTGTCCAGGCCAGGACACGCAAAAGCACACTCTCGCCTCCATGCTACTGCGTCTCAAGACCCCTTTACACTCCTAGGACCCAAACAGCTTCTGTTTTCATGGCCTCTATCTTTTGATGGTAACCTTAATAGAAATTTAAACTGAGACTTTCAAATATGTTGTTTAACACATTTAAAAATAACAATAAACCCATCAAATTAACGATAAAACCCATTATGCTAACATATTTTTAATATAAAATAATATTTTCTAGAACAAACAAACAAATGAGATGAGAGGTGGGCTCTGTGCTCGGTCCGTGTGCGATCACACGTCTGCAGCCTTGTTAACTCCACAGTGCGCTCACGGTTGCGCCAGAGTGAAAAGCACAGACAGTGTCTTGGGATTATTACCAGAGTAGACCCTGAAAGAGTCCCCAGGAGCCCGGGCATGTCCCTGGGCCACACTTTGAGGACTGCTACATTGCCTGCCGTGTGGTACAGGGAGCCCTATGCTCCGACATGGCTGACCAAAATCTTGGCTAGTGGGTGTGTCCTTTCCACTTTGAAAGCAAAGCTTAATACTTGGTTCTTTCTTGTAACATCCTGGAAAAAAGTGAAGCAAATAGGAACATGAGCTCATGCAGGAAGAAAAGTCACAAACTCTACTATTAAAAATGATATGCCTGGGGCCGGCCCAGTGGCACAGTGGTTAAGTTCACACATTCCACTTTGGTGGCCCTCGGTTCGGATCCCAGGTGCAGACACGGTACCGCTTGGTACGCCATGCTGTGGGAGGCATCCCACACATAAAGTAGAGGAAGATGGGCACAGATGTTAGCTCAGGGCCAGTCTTCCTCAGCAAAAGAGGAGGATTGGCAGCAGATGTTAGCTCAGGACTAATCTTCCTCAGGAAAAAAAAAAAATTACATGCCTTAACTTTACACTACACCTCTTTCTTGCAAAGCTGAGTTTTAGATATAGTCAACGTACTCAACAATCTTCCCATTCGGCTGGGAGAAGCAGTAGCTGTAAGTCTTATAACAATGTGCATGGAACTTATGTGCTAAGGAACGCTTGCCTGGAAACACTGGGCCAAGGGATGTGTGCAGGAAACTAACCTGGGGAAATGCAGTTAGGCAGCAAAAGTTGTAACATGGCTCTGAGCACCGCAGAATGGGAGAAAGTGATGCCGACGACAGAAACCCAAGTGGGTCCAGAGCTGCCCTGTGGTTGTGTGGCTGCTGTTAAAGTGGCCGGGCGCGCCCTGGGGCCTCACCGTCCACACTAACCCGGGTGAGTGTGCTTTCCTGGGGCGGAGCAGTTCTGTGTCAACGTCACTTTGGTTCATCCCATTATATGTTAAAAACCAACACAGAACACTTTCCCACGAGAGGCTGGCAGTTTCACTTGCTCCCTCACCCCCCCACAAAAGCATCTAGTTATAAACTGTTCCTTAAATAATTCACTCGACAGCACAAGACAGTACCTAAATACACCAGCCAGGTACAGGTGTCCTTGGACAGTGTGATGGTGACGGCGCCGATTTCAGACAGTCCCCCCAACGACCACTGAGAGTATTGGGTATTTTCAGTCTAGCACTGCAAATGCAACAGCAGCTGTACAACAGCTTCGCAAAAGCAAAGTCTAATTTTAAATGACCTCACAGACATTTTCAGGGCTAGTTGATACTTCGGGAGATGGTTTCAGTAATATTTAAAGAGAATAACAGAGGTAAGTCCACATTTCCTTAGGTCACACCAGTCTGGGGATAAAGACAAAGGTTTACGAACATGAACTTTCTCTGTGTCTTTGCCCCCACCTCTGGTGCTGGTCCCTTTCCAAGACCCGCCATGGGTTCCCTGTGGTCACTGTCACACACAGGGCCCATCAGGTCCTCCGGCTCCAGTTCCTGACACCAGCACCAGCCGGTGATGCCCCCAGGACTGGAGAAGCCGTGCCAAAGTCTTGTCCTTATGGTTGTCACCAGCAAGGGCAGCCCTCAGCACGGCTTCCCACAGGTCCCTGCCAGAGGGCCGTGGGGACAGTGGACGCCGCCCTCCCGTGTCCCTGAGGTTCACCCTGGGAGCACTCAGGTCCAAGTTCATTATGGGCCCAAAGTCGTACAGACGTGTGTGCAAAAGCAGCTTTTCACACAGACGTCCAAGGCCTTTAGTCTGTAACAGTCTACACGCTGAACACCACGTGCCAGGCCTTTCTCCCTCATTACCTCCTCCCAGCAGTCCCATCAAGCAAATACCAGGAGAATGCCATTCCTAGCTTCTTCGTGAGATAAGGAAACGGAAGCTTCCGGAGGTCAGCGCCTTGCCTAAACGCGCAGCTAGACCGTGGGGGGTGCTACCCGCGTCCTGCACACTCTGACCCCCAGGGGGTGGGCGAGCTGCCCGCAGTCCCAGCAAGGGTCGCCTAAGCTAGCTCCCGCTCCCCTCTCCTGACAGCTGCCCGGGCCTTCACCAGAGAAGGCCTTGGCGGTCTATGCCAGCATGTTTCAAGGTTTTGGGGATCCCTTTAAGGAAACACTAAATTTTGCTACAATGGGGGGGATGGGCGGGTGGGTCCTGAAGCCCCCGAAGCCGATCTGTGGGCTCGGGATGTGAACCTTGGCACGAATTCCCCTCAGGGAGGCTGAGTGGGCCGGCCTGGTCTCCGTGTGTGCTGTGGGCTGTCGGCCAGCTGCAGCATGGCCAGCAGACAGGAAGGTGGGAACCCAGAGGAAAAGCAGAGTGGGGACAGATCAGGATATCCTGCTGAGGATTTGGGCCTCCAACCACAGCAGGACCCCTCCCAAGGGACCCCCATTTGGAGGAAGCGTGCAGGAAACAGTCTCACGTGGAATTCTCTCACGTGATTTACAAGAATCTGATCTGACTTCCACACCCAGGGCAGGGCCTAGCACAGGCTGTGGCCGACCTCTCACCTGTCCCTTCCTCCTGGGGACACACATGTACCATGTCGTCCTGCTCACACCCAGAGGCTGAAGCCCATCATAATGTCCCTCCTCCCTTGTAGGGGGATCGAGCAGCCACACAGCTAGACCCAATTCCAACCCCGACTCCTGCTCACCTCGGGCCAGTGGTTCACCTCCCAGACAACTTCCCCAGCTGTGAGTAGGCATAGGCGGCTTCTGGTGAGCATGGTATTTCATAAGGGACGTGAACACCTGGCCTGGCACAGAACACATGCTCACCAATCCTTAATGCCTTCCATCACCCCCAGTCTCCCGGCAACATCTGCCACTGCTGCCTTCTGGGCAGGGACAGAGGGCCAACCACGTACCCTGAGAGCTCTCAGCAGGGCAACACGCTTCCTGTCTCTGGGGGAGGGGTCTCTCTCTCGCACCATCTCAGTGCACTTAACAGCATCCTCCTCCATCCCAAGGCCATGCCCCAACTCCACGATGGACATCTTTACCCAAAGATACTCCATGTTCCGTCCTGGGATCCTCTGCACCAGTACAGCAGTGTGCTTCCAGTTAGTTCTGGGCACACATCGCTCCCAACTATAACTCCAACAGTGGCCTCCGACGAGAAGACTAGGAAGCCCTTCAAGATAAGGTGCATCCATTCTTTGCTGGCCATCGCGACCTGTCCCTGGGCTGACTCTGGCTCAGGCTCTCCCTCTGGCGTTGCCTGGACTCACCGTTTTCAGCTTGACCCCACCTCTCTCATACTGACTCGAGCAGACCCCTCACTTTGTCTGGCTGAACACTACAGCCAATGCCGGACAGTGGGTAAGCAAGTAACACAATTTCAACTCAGAAAAACCAAGTCTACCTGAAAGCACCGAAACTGAAGAGACGCCCCACTAGACTCCCAACGCCCTCTTCTCCAGGCGAGGTTTCCCGGGCAGCTGACAAACAGGAAGGCGGATCAAAAGGACTCGGGAGGCAGAGGGCACAGTGGAGCTCAGTGGCCTCTGGACGCAGACAGGGCTCTTTAAACCCTGCCTCGACCACGCTGGCCGTGCGCTCTGCCCTCCCCACCGTAAAGCACGGTCGGCCCGGGGTGGGCTGTGGAGAGGTGCCTGGAGGATGCTCAGCTGTCCTCTAACCTCTTCTGAGAACTAAGATCATTCACTGTCTTTACTGCTGTTGTCAACTACTAACTGTCTAAAACCACCACCTTCTTCGAGCTCCACGCGACTTTCAGGGTCAACCTCCAGTCCCTTCGGCACGTCTTCTGCACGCCCCCATGTTCTCTGTGGCGCTCTGCACACCCATGCCACCTGCATGCCTTCCCTCCTCTTCCACACTGCTCCCATGCATCACCTCTGCCCGCAGCACGGGGAGCTGCCCCTCTGTACACTCCCACAATGTCCTGTGACTCTCTGTAACTGCAGTCACATCTCTGGATGACAAGTGAGAACGTGTCTGCCTCGCCCATAACCGGGACCCCTCTGGGGTGAGGATGTTGCGTTTACATCCATCACCACCAAGGCACCCAGTGCCTGCTGACTTTCCAGAGCTCACTCACTTCCCGTACCAATCTGCCTCCCGTGGTCCTTCATGGCCTGGCCCTGCCTCCCTCCCAGCTTCAGCTCCCTCCATCCCCCCTCTGCATTCCAGCGATACCGAGTACCTGATCTACTCCGTCCCAGCCAGACCTCCTCTCCTGCCACGCCCTCGAGAACACTCTCCCCACGATGTGTTCAGGAGGGTAACCACTTAGGAAGTAATCCTGCCATCCTCTCTCGTGAGCCCTTTCTTTCGTCAACGCTCACAACAGCACGTGAGCACTGCCACCTCCTCTGCACTGTGGTCTGTGCCGGCACCCGCCCGCCTGCCTTTTCCCCACAGACCACATTTCTGAAGCTCAGTGGGCACTGACTTGACTAGGATCAGCCACTGGGGCTGGGGCGCTGGTGGGAGACCTGAGGGGAGGAGGGGGAGTTGGGGTACACCCTGCCAGCGTCTCCCACATGCTCTAGCCCCACCAAGCAGGCTCTCCCTGGAGGGCCCAGCTCCTGCCAGACGCCGCCCTCCCGTCATTCCTGAAGCCCTGGGGTGAAAGCAGCTTCTTCCTTTGTTGCTAGTGTCTGGTTGCCTCCCTTACCCCGACTTGGCTTGTCAAGCTCTCCTCACACTGACAATTGTCCCACCTTACACCCTCTCCTGGATGTCCCAGCATGCTCTGCTTTCAGGCCTGCACCCTCAACAGCACACTTACAAACGTTCTCTTCATTACACAGTCCTATTATCTTTTACAAATTTATACTCAGTAGCCTTAGCACACAGACTATATCTTATTCACTTTTCCACAGAAAAATTGCATAACGTCTGAACTAAATTTTATGGAACTGAATCAATGTACCACCCACTTAAAACATAAGAAATTGGACCCAGAAAATGTTATTTTTTCCAAGTGTGGGTTTATTTCAAAATTGTAAAGATTTATATATTATTTTTTATTACATATAATAAGTTTTTAGCTTAAAGAAAAACTTTCACATTTAAAGTTTTTTAAAAAAAGATATTTAAAAAATGTAGACATTTTAAGAGACAAAAAAGCTGAATACACCTTGCAGCACAGGTTTATCCTTAAATATTCACATCTCAAATGCTGTTTAGAAAAGATTAAGAAACTGGCTAAAAATCATCTACAACCGGCAGTGATTAAAATCTCCTTATCTTTGGAAAAGCACATTAATGACACACGATGAATTTCGGGTTACAACGTTACGAGCATCCAACAGTTTAATAGAGCAGGGAGTCTTTACCAGAACACAAAACGGTCTGAAACCGTCCTGGCGCTTGTTTGGGAGTGACTATTGTATCAGTAAAGGCACACTTGACCAAAACCACAACATCGACTTTCCCACGCTTCCTCCGAAGAGTTTCTGATTTTCAACTTAGGAGAGAAGAACAGCATTTAATCACCGCATCCCTGGTGGAAAAAGAGGGAGGAAAACACAATGTAATAATCTGCCTCGAGAGCAACCTTTCAGAAACATTCCTGCCAAGAGACAAGGCATGATCAGCTCTTTAAATCAGAACTCGGCGGAACACCCACTCATGTCCTGATGAACTAAACCTGAGTTGGACGTCCCTGGAAATGAAGAACCGAGACTTGGAAATAACCTGTCAATTTCTGAAATGAGATTTGCTTTAGGCAATCCTTGCCAGCACATGTGCTAATCTTAATATGAAGAAATAAATTTAAATGCCAAAAAGAACTAAGACAGGTGTTCATCAAAAAGAATCAACCACTTGAAACTGAGTAAAAACAGAATGTCTGCCAGGTTCCCTCACCGTTCATATAAGGCGTACAATTTTGCTGTTTTCATATACAACGTATGTTTCCAAATTTCACAAAGAAGCACAGCTGTGCCTCAACAGAATAGTTTTCTGATTCTGCCAGATTTAAGATTGCAATTAGCTTTTTTTTCTCCACAACTAAATTAGTACATTTCTCTGAAAAACTGTAAGAAAATGACAGTTACCTCTTGACATACCGAATAAATATGTTTCTACTGGCTTAAAACAAACATTTATGTACAAGACCTCATCTTGTTCACTTTCTTCCTTTTTTTAAAAGGACAATTTGTTTTGCTAGTCTCCACATCCTATTTCCCGAATATTTGCAGTCATGGAAGATTCGGGAATCTCTTGTCATAATTCCCTAACTGCAAATGTCCATATGGTAAAGTAGGAGTAAATTTCCAACCTATCCATTACATGTTCAAAATGGTTTCACTTTATATGGCAAGCTTCTAGTCATCTCATTAAAAAATAATTTCCTCTTGGGAAGAAAGTAAAAGTCAACAAAACAGAGCCTTTTAAATAATCTTTTAACATGCAAATTGCTAAAATTCAAGTATTTGTGTAAAGAGAGTTAGAGGACCAGAAACAATAAGATGGAATTCAAAGGAGCTCACCTTGCATACGGGATGTATGACAGACTGTACCTGCAAGGAAAATTCAAGCATGTTGAAATGTAATCTAGATGATGCTCTTCTTTATGCCAAATGGCCATGTTCTAACACCATAAAAAACAAAGCAGCAGAATATAGCACAGTGATTCTCCAAGTGTGACCCCAAAAGTCACGATCCCAGGATGATTCTCCAAGTGGACCAGCAGCAGCACCACCACCCCGAGACCTGTTAGAAGTGCCAACCCCTGGGCCCCACCCCATACCTCCCAACAAGAAACTCGGGGTGTTAATCAGCAACCTGTGTTCTAACAAACTCTCTAGGTAATTCTGATGCCTGCTAAAGTTTGAGCTTGTTATAATAAAAAGGTTACCCCTTTTAAATTATTTTTTTTAAATAGAAACAAAAACAAGAATAAACTGCATTCTCCTTTAGGGATAAATAAATCGTTAAGTACAGATTACACAATAAAAAGCAACATATTATAGAAAACTAAGGGATTCAATTTAAATTTTTCCACATACTACTGAAAGGAAGTAAACTATCATCACACAGTTCATTTGTAGCATGTAGAGAACTGCATTTAATATCTGTTGATGTGACATCTATCAGCGGAAAGGCAGAAGCAGGACCAAAAGAAAGACAGATCCCAGATTGGGTCTTACCGAAAAGGAGAGATTTAAGACAGTAAAATCAGGGAGGGGAACCGTAATTTTCTAATCAGTGTAAGACTTACCACGTCATTGACAAGAACTGCAATATGCAGAATAACAAGGCAAGTGCCCTCTTATGCCACTAACAACAGCAAAAACAGAGAAACCAGTTAAGAATTTTTAAAAATATTTTTCACAACCAAGTTCAATTCCTCCCCTTCAAAAATGCAGATGCTAGCTCCATTTATCTTTAATAAATTTTAGTATGACAAATTTAAGATTTAGTACTTAAACTTAGTACTTAATTTAGTACTGTACGTAAATTTAAGATTCTGAAATTTAAACATCCATGAAGTACACTTCCTTTCTAAAAGTCTCTGTGGCCATTAATTTAAATACAGTCATGTGCCACATAACGACGTTTCAGTCAACGACAGACCACATATGCAACAGCGGTCTCATAAGATTAGCACCATAGAGCCTAGGTGTGTAGGAGGCTACGCCATCTAAGTTTGTGTAAGTGCATGCTATGATGTTCACAGGATGAAATCGCCTAAGGATGCGTTTCTCAGAACACATCCCCATCGTTAAGCAATGCATGACTGTACTGCTAAATATATGGCATTAAATAAATATTACCTAAATAATTATGCATGGCTGAAAATATTAAAAGTCTTTAAAGTTAGGTTCTTAAAGTCAACGTTAACTTTTCTAAAATTAGCATTTAAAACCCCACTTAGTTATCAGATCTATATCCTATGTGGAATTTATACATTTTACTCATTTTCACTTCCTCCTTTCCTTGAATTATTTTTTGAAGGAAAACTGTATTTTATTGTGATCTTCTGGAATAATGTAAAATGAACAGTTTCCATGGTTGTTTTAAAATTATCTACTTTCAGAATTCCTTGTCCATTTTTATTTTTTACTTTTATTTACTTCTTCATTTACTTTTAATCTACTGCTCACAAATAAACAGGCTGCTAGACCATTCGAAAACCAGAAGTCAATGTTCCATAGGGATATGCAAAAATTGTTTAAGAATATTCTTTTAAGTTATCATTGGAAAATGAGGTGTAACTGAATTTTCACATAACTAAAGTTCAGTCCTTACATCATCAAAATTAAAAAGAAAATCAGAGCATTTTCTGATAGAGCATTCCTAAGACATATTATACACCACCCTTTCTTCTTTAAAATGTGCAGTTTTCTTGATAGCTCATTAAGCACCTCAAACCCTTCCGGAAGTAGAGGGAACAATAAAATATAATGTACGGTCAGGAGCGACAACGAGTCAGGTGAACTGTGACACTAACTTCTGTAAAGGCTAACGAAGAGCCGTTCACCTTGTCTGCAAGTGGTGCTCTCTAAGCGGCAAGCGATTAAGTTCTTGTGTCTCCTTTGTTTTGGTTGGTTTTCTGGCCCTTTCTCCCTATTAGTTTCGACACTGGGTTACTCACAGTATACTCCCTCATCAGCGGGCCTGCCCGGAAGCTCAGCACAGCCCGGGCAGTGAGGCCAGCAGACAGACACACAGACCCTCAGCGAGGGCCTCTCAGGGCTCGGGACTGATGGAGGAGCCAGCCTGAGCAAAATAAGCACGAACTCCCCTGTGTCTGTCTCAGGTGGCAGAATCTATGGCAAGCCTAGCCACTAACTCGATGTGACCATACACAATTTTAGGGACGTTCGATCTTTGGTGGGTTTTAAGAAGCAAGACTTTGAGCTCTTTTGAGATGACAGTGTGAGGACACTTAGCTGGTGAGGGGCCACAGAGTCAGTAGAAAGAAGGCATTGGTTGGTCTAACTTACCCAAAGAGCAGCACACAGGGTAAAGACGAAACACAACTACAGGAAAGGAAAGAGAAAAGTGTACATGTGAGTCCTTTCAAAAGCTTAAAAGAATGCATAAACTATCTGCATTCATTTGCATGGATAACATACGATAGAACAAAATTAATGAGACAGTATTCCATGAGTGTTATTTAAAGTCTATGACTGCAATATTCCTTAGCAAAGTGGAAGCACCTGGTAAATAATCTGTTGACTGAATCAACAGAAAGAACGTCTGCAGAACGATCTAGAGTGACGACAGCTGTTCTTAAGAAGGCTCATGTCAGTGTTTAGTAACAGAAGACCACCAACACAGTATCCAGTACAACTGCTAACACACAGCAAATTCTCCTTTACTTGGCTTTACACAGAAATCCACTGTAACGATTTTCACACAGAGAGATTACATCGTCACCCTACATCCCTGTGTCCCCCAAGGAGGCAGGGGAGTGAAAATGAGAGGAAGGTGACGGCAAGGGGGACATGCGGGAGGCTTGGAGACAGAGACCTCGGTGAGATGCCAGCGCTGACGCCCAGGAGCCGAGAGTCCCTTGTCAAGTTAGTCATCTGGTCCTGACCTCGGTTATCTGCTCTTTAAAGTGAGGACAGTGTCTAGCTACGTGCTCTACAGGGCTGTGAACAGGGAACGAATCAGAATCTGCCTGTAAGGCGCTGGGCACTCAGAAGTCGCTAAGTAAGTGGCAGCATTTCTTTGCCATCATTGTTAGGCATACTCTGCCACCAGCAGCAAATCAGACCATGGAGAAGCACTCAGCCGGAAACGTTAAGACTCAAGTCATCGCCAAAGTTATATCATATAAATAACTAATGGTCTCTTTCAGGAAATATTTTGTTATTTCTAAATGTTTGAACAGTCTCTCAACTTCACGATTGTCTGCATAAGTAGGGAACATTACTAAGACAGGTTCCAGGACTTCCGAAACAAAAGCAATCTATGTAAAATCTCCGTGGAATACAAACTTTTCATAGTCCAACAGTGTAAAGTTTTTTCCTCTGGCAAAGAGGTGGGGAAAGACTCACAGACATTACAGTGGGAACATTTCCTCACTTGTAAATCTACTGGGATTAGTTGTGTTTCAAAAGTTAATTAGTGGTTAAAAGGACAGACTAGCTAAGGCTGATACTTAAATTCAACAACACGCTTTAAGGCAGGAGACACAGAGCAAGACTTAGGGATCAAGGCTCGGTGAAGGGGGGCCTTGGGTTCCTCTGCCTATAACACCCCAAACGATGATCAGCTAAGAACCCAAAATGCATGACAATAAAGCTATGCCTCTAACCCCAAGCAGAGCCCTCCCTGTTCAAAGATAAAGAGAACACTGCACTGTGCAGTGACGACCTGCTGGCTGGTACAGAACCCACAGGTGATGAAAGGGTGTACTTAGGGCACTGCTCCAGAGGCCATGCTGCTGGAAAGACAAGTATGGTCCTGCGCCCCACAGCGACGTCTCAGTCAACCACAGACCACACAGATGACGGGGGTCACGTACGATTAGTACCATACAGCCTAGGTGCGTAGTAGGCTGTACCACCTAGGTTTGTCTAAGTGCACTCTATGATGTTCACACAAGTACAAAATGGCCTAATGATGCATTTCTTAGAACATAACCCTGTCATTAAGTGATGCACGACTGCAATCAAACAGAGAAGGGACAAAAGCCAGGTGACAAGCTACTTCAATTCAGACAACTCCCTCTGAACAGACTCAAACGGACCCAGAAGTGACCTGTCGTCCAGTTCCCCCCTCCAAAGGGCGCACACAGCAGATAAGAAACGCTCTACAGGGCTTGCATATGAAATGCATCCAGCTCTAAGCGTCATTGTAAATACACAGAGCTACCGTGTCAGACACACGCAACAGAGGGCAGGATGCCCCCCGCCAAACACTTCAGGTAATGCTGTACAATCCAAACTCTGAACACACAGCCTCAAGGACATGAATATTACATTCAACAAGAGAAACAGAACAACAGTACACACATTCGAGCAGGCAACGCTGGAAAAAAATGCAAAAAATACTTCAATAAAAGGTCTTTGTAAATTTTCATTGTATACTTACAAGCATGATAACTGTTGCAAACAATCTTGTCGTTTCAAACATTTTCTTCAGTTGCTTCACAGGTCCCATTAAAAAGCATGTACTATTTGAAACAAATAAGAGAACTAAGAAATGGCTCTACTAATTTATCTGGCAATATAAAAATAAATGCTTTTAAGAAAAGAACAGAAATCCTATGTTAGTTTATCAATAAAAATCTCTCCCACTAAATCTGTTTTCTTTATCCTTAACATTTAAAGGAAACTTTAATCTGAGTTCTCTATGACACAGCAATGCCTTTTTACAAATTATTCATGGCGTTATCTAGGGCCACAGGTGAGCAGGACAGCCAAAGTGATCCTAAACAGGAAGTCTGTCTTCAATCTGTGCCAGCGCAGCCACTCCCACCTCCTATCTCCACGCTTATCACCCGTCAGAACAAGAAGAAACCGCCAGCCACAGTCACTGCCAGTTCAAAGCCTCTAGTAGCAGCGCAACATGAAACGGCTACGCCAGCCTTCTTTCCGACCGCGGTCTGAAGGAGAATCATGAGGACGAGCCCAGGAAAGCTGACTGAGCTCGGGCTGGCTCATGCCCGTTCACTCGACAATATCTCTGAGCCAGAAAATTCCTGAGGATACAGCAGGTCACCTCTGAAAGCTAAGTGCACCCAACTACTCCAACAGATGTCAACACACCCAAAGATGCACCAAAGATCCTGGGAGAGGAATGCCGGAGCGCCCAATCCAAAGTGCTGCTGGGCCGTGGCACGCATCACCTGTCTGCTGTCTCTGCTCAGCACCATGACCATCACAAGAGCACAAGAGCAGGCACTGGGGCACAGCAGCTCTAAGGCCGACTCCGGAGGACTGTCTGGTGGGAAGTCAGCCTCATCACCTTGCTAGGCACATCACCAGGCAGCGACCACCTTCTCTGTGCTACCACCCCCCGCTATAAGGTGGGGTGATGACAGTGCCCACCTCATAAACTGGCATAACATACCAAACACTTCAAAAAGTCCCTGGACACAGTAAGTGCCCCCAAATGCTGGCTATTCCTGCCACTGACACTCTATTATGGCAGCTGACACATAGCAGGAGTCAACAAATATTTATTGAAGGAACATAAACTTTGTGGCTGAATTCATGGTATGAATAGAGCTACAGAAATATATCCTATTAGGAAAGTGCTTATTAGAAAGGAAAATTTTGATAGTGATAGCAAACACAACATTTTTAGAAGTCAAACTTCTATACATACCTGGCTAATGCAGAAATATTTCCAAGGGTATAAAACACTGCAAAAAGCTTTATGCCACCAGGAAGCCACAGCAATCCAGTTCCCTGAGTTAAGATATTACAGTTATTTAAAAACAATTTTACCACTGTAATGGCTTAAAATACAAATATGCTAATATAAGAGTAATAATAATGAAATAAATTAAAAAATAAAATTTAAGTATAAATGTGCTTATAGTCTCTAGTTATAGAGTTTAAAAAATCAGTTAATTTCTAACGTTATTTGCTAATTCTAATCTTCTGCTTATTTGCATATAAGTATATATAAATAAGCCATAACACAACCTTCTGTATACATGTAAATCTCATGCTACTTAAATATTCTTTTTAAATGGCCAGTTAAAAAAGTAATTAACGCATCTAAATGACTGATTCTGCAGCTCTCTTAACACCTTTGATTTTTGTTAAGTATTTTAACAATCCATAAAACCCCCCAAAATATTAATTTCTACATCCCTGTATTGGTGTCCACCCCTTTATTTCAGGTGACTAAATGCGTCCCATCAAAATCGTCTCACAGCAATCCAGATCAAGTGGACTGCCTGATGGTACTGGACGGCATTATTAGTCTGACATGAAATGAAAATTATTAAGCAATATAAAGCCTTAACTCACGAGGAGCGAGAAGAAAACGCCACTCACGAAGCATATGGCAAACCACTTCAACCTGGTGTTGAAACTAAGGGTCGAGGCATCCAGGACCTTCAGAGAGAAGGGAAATGAGAACAGGCTCTGAAGCGGCCACTCAGCAACCCGATTCCTCACACTGTGCCGAGGCGAGGTCCCATTCTAGCCTCCACAACGACCCTTGGTTTTACTTTGCGTATTGGAGCACTGTTTAACAACATTAAGATTCACGGCTGTAGGGGCCGGCCCCATGGCCGAGTGGTTAAGTCCGCCCGCTCCACTTCGAAGGCCCAGGGTTCGGATCCTGGGCGTGGACATGGCACCGCTCATCAGGGCATGTTGAGGCGGCGTCCCATGTGCCACAACTAGAAGGACCCACAACTAAAATATATAACTATGTACCGGAGGGATTTGGGGAGAAAAAAGCAGAAAAAAGAAGAAGATTGGCAACAGTTGTTAGCTCAGGTGCCAATCTTAAAGATTCACGGCTGTGACGGGAAATGTGAACGTGGGCCGGGATCAGAGGGTCCTGAGGATCACTGTTCACTGTGCCAGGTGTGAAAACAGCACTGTGTTGGTGGACTTACAAAGCCCCACCTGTTGGGGACAGCAGTGCACGCTGGGTGGATGAAATGACCTAACTGCACGTATGAGATATATTATATGAAATATATTATAAAATACTCGATGATCAAGAAACAGGGGCAGGACGAAAGAAGGGAGGCAAAACGCTGCCGAGGGTTGAGGCCGGGTCAGGTACACAGGGCTCACCACCCCTACTCTGCCCGTGTCCGTCTGAGGTGAGGGGCCCTACGTGCAGAGCCTGAGACGGGGGTCCTTGTGCAGGAACTGCTCTCAGGAGAAACCCTGAGGGAAGCTGGACAGAGCAGGGGAAGGATGGAGCAAGGATGTGGCCTCAGCTGCAGTTCAGCTGGGCCTGCAGTGTAAACTGCACCCGAGTGGCAGGCAGCCGGCCTCTGGAACCCACCTGCCGTCAGGTGGTCACCAGCTGCAGGTGGACTGGGGGTAACTGCAGGACCTCCAGGGTGAGCCAAAGGGTACAGCTGTGAGCCGCTGGGTGATGGGCATAGCCCCCTAACAACAGGGAACTGGGCAGCCACCAGCACTGTCACCACTAGATACATCTGACAACTTCCATTATAAAAAGTTCATTTCAAACCAACTTATGCAAACTTGGGTATCTCCTCAGCCATTATTAAAAACACATTTTTGAAATGATAATTTATTCTCGAGCAACAATATTCCTGTATGCCATGCAAAATCTAACCAAATTATGTGGGGGGAAAAGTATGAATTACTCTGCATACTTTATAGAGTACAATAATCAAGCATGCAGTAATGATTAAGTAGACATTTAGATTACTGAGTATACTACTAAAATTTATTTTCTCAATAAGGCTGAAAAAGTATCAACAGCAGCTGTTTCAAGAAACTAGAAATATACATTAAGAATTTATATACCAAAATTAAAATTTCTAACTTATATACCATGTATACTTAAAAATAAGACCACATGCTTATAAAGTATTTTCAAGAATAATGAAGCAAAAGCAGAAAGTTTTATATGCAAAAGCTCAAAATACCTTTGGTTACGTTCCTTACCTCCACAGATTAATCTGTGAATCCTTATGTAGCATGAAAAGGAGATAAAAATAACTGAGTAAAGATTCTGTCAATGTAACGTATATCACTTTTTAACATATCTTAAATTTTTTTTTAAATTTGCTTTAATTCACAGACATTCTTGTTTCCAGCAATCTTACCTGTTTATAGCAAAAACGATCACTGGATTTTAAACAAAGAATGAACTTGCCTATAAAAACATCTAAATTTCATTCTTTCTGATCAGAAAGAACACACATCGAGTGTATTTTAACTACAGAACAGAATAAACCCTGAAGATCGCACATTACACAGGAAGATCTAGTGGTTCGTAAAGAGGCGGCATGGCATCGTAAGCAAGCGCGACTTCTAAACGGTGGGTGTGAGCGCACCAGGGTGAGAAGGGCTTAATGAGAGGAAAAGTATCCATTTTTGCTTTCTTTTACAAGTTTAAGTCACCCACTGTTCATAAGTTCAACTTCTGGTTTTCAACAGCTGGTCTCTTTTTCATTCGGCACGCTTATTTGTGTAACAGTAGGTATTTTCCCCTTATTACCATCTCACATGAGATGATCTTTAAAATGAAGCATATGATGAATTATTTCCATTTGGAAATATGGAATAGTCAATCCACAAGCAAATGATTTGTCTCAAGCCTTGCAAATTGTCCAGGATACAGAAACAAATCAGAGATTTCCTAGGTCCTGAATGGGAAAGTTATACAACGCTTCACCATGCAAGAGAACCTGGCACCGCACGCTCACGTCGAGACAGGAGGGCGCCAGTGCTCCAGGCCCCCTTCAGCACAAGCATTTAGGAGCTGCGTTCCTGGGCACCCAGGATCAGGAACGAGCCCACCACCACCACCAGCTGTGTCAATTTCTTAAACATAGTCTCAGAAAAGAAATACACAATATACATCGACACTGCTACCAATTATTCATTTGTAATCAAAGGAAGAGGAAGCAAAGAGAAATCTCTGGAGAGCAGGAGTGTGACTCTTGCATTCTCTGGTGTCCTCTTCCTGCTGCAACACATAAACAGCACTGCCTGGAACCCGAACTTGATTAATGGAAAAACTAGGTGAAAGTATAATGGAGGAGAACATCTTCATCGCAGCCCCAACATTACAGATGAATGAATGAACCCGCAGCACAGCAGACGCTTCTTTCCTTCGGCGATGGAGAAGCGGGAGATCGACCTTATCACAAAGGGGACAGCTGCAGAGCCCTGAGCCTTGCCTGGGGCTACCACCATTGGAATAAAGGGAGAACACTGTGGCTTTAAACTAATGAACGCACTGAATGCAGTATTCTTAAAACACCTCTTTCAGTGTATAAAAAGATCAAGATGAGCAGACAGTGAGCACAAGAAATAGGCATCCACAGACCCTCTAGAGTCGGGTCCTCACCTACCTCCTCAGGTGCCCTCCCCCTTACTAGGAGGCTCACACAAACAGCACCCCCACCCTCCTCATTTCCGTCACCTACTGCTCTCCCCGTCATTCTCTCCCACTCAGGACCCCTGATCACAGGTGCCACCTCGGATCCAACCAGAGTTTTGGATGATTTCAACATCCACATGGACAGCCTGGCCTTTCTGTTCCTAGTCCCCTACTCTCAACGGCCTTTCCCCTGCACTCCACTCAGTGACCCAGGGCATTCTTACCACCTGAAATTACTCCATCTCCAAACCTTGAGCTACTGCTCTCCAGCCCCACCCCAAAGCCCTCCCGGAAGCACTGATCCAACGGCTCCTGCCTCCACTGCTCTGTGGCCTCTGGGACCTTTATCCAGCCCAGCGATCCTCTCCTTTCTTTTCCGTGGAAATTACACCGTACCTCATGTCAATCAGACATTCAAATTCCCTTTCCACTGCATCCATCTGGCAAATCCCACCACGACTGAAGCCTGCCTTCCTCTTCCTCTGGGCAGAGTTGAGTCACGCAGCAGGAGAGGGCATCGTAACCCGGTCAGCACCAACTTCAAATGGGCCCAGATGCTGCCTGTCCAGCAACCTGACACGTGTTGTTGTTTCTAAGTCACCTTCTCTCTCGCCCTACCACCCACTGACTATTTCAAACCTCCAGTTCTGGCTCTGACACTTTCACTGCCAGCAGATGACTTCCCCTATTTCACACAGAAAATGGAAGCCGCTAGTGGGAACCCCTCTACTGCCTGCCGCCACCACCAAGCCCACCTCAAGAACATCCTCTGTTCCTTTCCTCAGATTAACGCAGAGGAGCGAAGGTCAACCCGGTTACCGTGCTTCCAATCCCCACCCTCTGACCTTCGCAGGAAACTTACCGCATCTCCAATCATGAACCATGCTCTCTCCCTGAGACCATTTCCATCAACGCGTTAAACATGCTTAAGCCTCTTCCATCTTAAACAAATAAAAAGCTGACTTGATTCCACCCTGCAGCCTCTGCTCATTCACTAATTCACTCAACAAATACCTACTGAGGGCTCCTAGGTGCCTGTTCTAAGTACTGGGTGAGGAGTCTGGCTCCTAGTTAAAAGCTGTCCCGGGGGAGGCTGCCCTCCCCACGGCAGGCTTCATGCACAGACCCTGCATTGCAGTCTCTAAAAGGAGCTGCAGTCACGGACTCAGCCCCAGCAGGTCATGCCATCTCACACATCTCAGCCCTGAGGCCCCCATTCCAGCGGTTCTTTTTTTTCTTTTCTTTTCTTTTTGAGGAAGTTTGGCCCTGACCTAACATCTGTTACCAATCCTCCTCTTTTTGCTTGAGGAAGATTGTTGCTGAGCTAACATCTGTGCCAATCTTCCTCTATTTTCTATGTGGGATGTGGCCACAGTGTGGCTTGATGAGTGGTGCTAGGTCCGCACCTGGGCTCCAAACCTGTGAACCCCGGGCCACGGAAGCAAAGTGTGTGAACTTAACCACTACGCCACCAGGCCAGCCTCCCAGGGTTTCTTTAACCAAGCTCTTCTCCCACAGGGCCTCCTCACAGGGGACGAGGAGACCCTGAAGACACTTTTCGCCTCTCCGACTCAGTCCACTCTTAGCCTCCCCACTTGCCCTCCTCCCCTGACCTCAGGCTCCATAAAACTGTTGTTGGGGGCTCCCTCAGCAGTGAGACGTTCCCCACGTCCTGGCTGATCCACCTGGCCCCTGACCAGTGTCCATTCTAGGGGGGAAATGGAACCGAGGGGAGTGGGCACTTCCTCCAGTTTTAGCTTCTTGCTTATCCCATTGCAGATAGTGATTTAAGGCTGAACTGGCCCTTTCCTTCTTGGCCCATTGCTTTAATTGGCTACTCCAGACACGTGACAGCCCAGCTAGCTCTCTCCCAGCTGGGCTGAGCTCTGACACTGGGTAACACAACAGTGAACACAGTAAGATCGCTATCTTCAAATAAGCAGATGCCTGTAAAGCAGAACATCAGGTCTGGCAAGAGCTGTGAAGAGACTCTAAGCAGGTTAAAGGGTGGAGAGTGGCGAGGGAGGCGCGAGGGTCAGTCATATTGGGAAGTCCTGCTGGAGGCCCTTCTGGGAGGTGACGCGAGCAGAGACCTGACTGAACTAAGGACTAAGCCAAGCAAAGGTCAGAGAGAGAGCCCCAAACTCCTTGTCCCCCCAAACCTCCTCCTCGTCCCCCCAAACTGCCTCCTCGTCCCATTTCTCAACCTGCACTCTAGAAACCAGCGCCTGTCCCCCTTGTCGGACCCCGGCTTAGGAAGAGCCAGCACAGGTAAAGCCCAGGGGAGAACCCTGAAAGCTGATGGGCTCCCGACCCAGCCATGCCCACTCTCCTCAGCCACTAGCTCCCCTGCCCTATCCGACGAGAACCATCCAGACAGGAAAGCAACTTCCCCCTCCTTCATTCCAAGGGACACTCTTAAGACTCCAGTCTCCCTTCTGTCTCGACCGCACTGGACATTTCACCCCCTCCCCCTGCCCAGAAACACTCTCTGCCATCGACTCCTCCGACAGTGCTCTCTTCTGCTTTGCCTTCTGCCATGCAGGCTACTCCTTCTAACGGTCTCCTCGGCGTCTCTCTCCCTCCACGGGGAAATGGAACGTGTTCTGCTGAGCCTTCTCCTCGCCCTTCTCTGTACCTCTCCCTAATCCACCTTGTCCACCTGCACAACGTGAGCAGAGGGAAACAGATAAGGCAAGACTACGCTTACAATCTCTGAAGGGAGAAAGGGAGGGAGGGAGCTTAATCCGTGTAACAACAGCTATTTTTCTTGTTACCATATCCCATTGATCTTTAAAATGAGACCTTAAGACAGACAGTTTCCATCTGTAAATACTCAAATCCACAAGGTACACTCAATCCACAGGAAAATGGCTTGTCTCCTGCAAACTGCCCGTTAAATAAAGGTGGTGGCGGGTCAAATAAGAGACCTCTGTGGCACACTCACACGTTACAGCCTTGCTGCCTCAGCACCAACAGGTGCCTTACACCCATGCCCTAGTTGTCCAAACCCAAACTAGTCACTCCTTCACTGGCTCAGCAAAGACTTATGAACAGATGTCATATGCCAGGGACCTGGTAGGTTCTAGACAAACAGTAAAGAACAAGACGAAGAAGACCCCAGCACTTACGGAAATACATTCAAATGGGGGGAACAGGTTACAGACCAGGGTAAGTTCCATGAGGAAACAGAGAAGATACTGGATATCAGGAAGGGGGCCTCTCTGAAGAGGTGGCTAAGTGGAGGCAAAAGGAAATGACAAATTCAACCCTGAAAAGAGCCATGTTAGGGGCACCTGAGAAAAAGGAAATGCAACGGCCAAGTCCCCCAGGCAGATAAAAACGAATGGCTTAGACTGGGGAGAGGAAGCCGAGTGAGCACAGGGGACCCCGGGGAGGGTGGTAAGGGGTGAGGTGGAGCGGTGGGCAGAAGTTGGGCTGTGCAGAGGTCTGTGGTGCCGTGAAAGGAGTTTGGATTTTATTCCAAGTGCTACAGGAAGTCACATGCTCTGACGCGACTCTCTAAGACCTGGCTCAGGTCTCTGCCCCCTTGATATCTTTCCAGATCTCCCACAGGAGGGCCCAGAACTCTGGCTACTCTGTCTCTCTCCTGGCCTCCCAACCACGTGAGCAGGAGCACGGAGCAGCCCCAGATCTCAGGATGCTCCCCCAGCAACACTCGCCGCCTCCCCTAAGTCCTCAATCTGTCCTGAGCCAACCTCGTCAAGTCCTCCATCACTCCCAGGGCACTCCCCCCATCCCTGAACACCACCAGCAAACTCCCTACATCCTCCCCCTCTTCTGCAACCACTCCCCACCTCCTGCTCTGTCTGCAATCTGGTCTCCCCTGCACCCTCTCAAGTGGGGCGTGTCTTCCTGCCCACATGTCCTGTCACTGGGACAGGAGGTGGGCTAAGGGAATGCTCCCTCCTCACTGCTGCTTCCCATGCCTTCCTCTGCCCCAGAAACACCTGCTTTCAAGATCTGGCCATCATGCTAGGCCACCTGCTGCTCCTCCTCACTGTGTTCCTGGGTCACACTTCTCCTTCCACCTCGTTCTTCACACCTCTCGCTACTATTTATGGGTTCCTGTATTACCATGATGCTTCGCCAAACTGGTTATAGAATTGAGCGAAAGCGGATGCTTCTCTTTTAGTCTTTGAACCCTCACACAGAGCTCAGAATCCTGCCCACGAGAGGTGCTGCAAAAATATGACAGGCAGGGAAGTTAGGAAGGGGGACAAATAAAACACCCCTACATCAGCACTCTTCGATTTTAAGTGTTCCACTTCTCCGACAGGCACACAAGAATTTGCCAGCATGCAAATAAAAATACTTATAAAGCAGTTCCCGCTCCACTCCTATTTTTAACCCTCTCACTAGAGGAAGTAACCCTTATCAAGTCTCGTGGGTAAAGCACAGAGACAAGGGGGTTTTCCTGTTTTTGATTTTTTAAAATCTCCTACCAGGGCTCAAAGCCTTAACAGACAACCTTTAATTCAGTATTATTCCACTTCTCGACGACCTGTTCTTTTTTTTCTCTCCAGTCTTGCTACTTGCAAAAGACACACGCACACAGCACTTCATTTACGCCCAGGAGCAAAGAGATGCAACCAAACTTTAAGATTTCGGCTTTCTGCGGCTCGCAGGACGAAGGACCTGCACACGTAGCGGCACTGGGCCCGTGCACATGTCAGGCGCAGAAAACCAAGTCGGGTGGGTGAGAGGAGTGGAGGATCATTCAGGGGAGAGAGAGACAGGCAGCTACCGGGGTCCCGAGAGCCAGAAGGCCCATTTGGGGGAATAGGGGGGTATCTCAAAGGTAGCTTCTGCAGACACCATGAGAACCGGGGATGCTCCCAGACTTTTCCGAGGACCGGGAGTGGAGCCCTCCTGCATTAACTGGGGTCAGAGGGGCCCCCGCCCGGCACCCGTTCACCCCGCTCCACCTGCCCCCGCCGCGCCCGGGGGTCGGGGGCCGCGGAAACCGAGGATGACGGCCAGGGTCTGGGTGCACCGAGACCGAGGATGACGGCCGGGGTCCGGGGCACCGGGACCAAGGATAACGGCCGGGGTCGGGGACCGCGGGGACCGAGGATGACGTTCGGGGGTCACCGACAACGACGATGGGGGCCGGGGGTCGGGGGGCACCGGGACCGAGGATGATGGCCGGGGTCGGGGGGCACTGGGACCAAGCATGGCGGCCGAGGGTCAGGGGGCACCGGGACCGAGGATGATGGCCGGGGTCGGGGGGCACTGGGATCGAGGACGGCGGCCGGGGGTCGGGGTCCGCGGGGACCGAGGATGATGGCCGGGGTCGGGGGGCACTGGGATCGAGGATGGCGGCCGGGGGTCGGGGTCCGCGGGGACCGAGGATAACGGCCGGGGTCGGGGGGCACCGAGACCGAGGATGGCGGTCGGAGGTCTGGGGCCGCTGGGACCGAGGATGGCGCTCGGGGACGGACGCGGGCTGGCTACCTGCGAGGTCAGGCCCTGCTCCTCGTCGTCCTGGCCGCTCAGGACCCGCCGCAGCTTCTCCATGGCCCTGCTCCCGGGCGCAGCGGCCGCCACAAGCTCGCCGGCCTGCCGAGCCCACCCAGCCACAGGAAGCCGAAACCAGAAACCACTCGCGCCGACCGGAAGTGCGGACTGGCCCGCTTCCGGCGCGCCCGCGCGGCCGCCGTAGCCGCTCGCGCATGCGCACTAGGCCCCCGCGGGCCGTGGAGCGTGAGAGTAGGTACTTGCTGCACTGACCTGGCCGCTGGTCGGGTGGAGGTGGTCTCGCGAGCAGGCAGGGCAGCCGCGGGTCCGCCCTGCCCGAATGTCCCCGGTCGCTGCCTCCCATCACATGGAGTGGGGACACAGCGGGCTCACACTCGTTGCTTGTTGGATGAAGGGACCCACGAACACAGATCTTCACCAGGGTTCTTGACGCTGGTGCCCAGACCCGCGTGCAGTACCGCAGACCCGCGTCCACTGCCGAGATCCGCGTCCAGTACCGCAGACCCGCGTGCAGTCCCGCAGACCCGCGTGCAGTGCGCATTCCCGCCTGCTGTACCGCAGACCCGCATGCAGTGCCCAGACCCGCGTGCAGTACCGCAGACTCGCCACCATTGCCCAGACCCGCGTCCAAAACAGCAGACCCGCGTGCAGCGCCCAGACGCGCGTCCAGGCCTGCAGACTTGAGGTCCAATTCTGCAGACCCAAGGCCCAGTACTGCAGGCCAGCGTCCAGTACTGCAGTGCCTCAGACGGGACGTTCAGGCCTGACACCAGTAGGAGAAGAATCCTGGAGGCCAATTTGGGAAGACTGACAGGCATGGGTTCAGTCTAAACTGGACACCAACTTACCAGGAGTGAAGTTCTCAAAATATCTTCTCTTGGAAGGAGTCAGGGAAGGAAGGGCAGGCTTTGCGGGCCGGCAGTTCTGTGCCCTGATTTCAGCCCTGCCACAACAGTGTGGCGCTGGGGACTAGCCGTCTCCCAGCCGGGGCTCCTCATCAGAACATGACAACACCTACTTTTCAAGATTAAATGAGACTATACTTCAAATTATCCCACGAGAAATAGCAGGAGACTGCCTTAGTCCTTTTTACCCATGAGAGGTGTTTATTAAGTCAGTTCGTCTTCCAACTAGGGAGGAGAGTGAAGCCCTGGGTGGAAGCACGCGGATGGCGCTGCCTTTCTGTTCCAATCCAACACTTCCCTCCTCTTGCCTTTAGGCAGCAGTTGTCAGAACAGCTCACTTTTTCTGTGGATGGCATCAGCAACAGAAGCAAGCACTGAAACATGAGAGAAAAGCATTAAGGTCTCTCTGGGAAAATAAGAAGCATACTTAGAACTAAGGCTGTGTGTTTCTAAAGGTTTGTCTCCTCTCCTCATTTCAGTCGTCTTTGCAATCAGGTATTCCTAACTTCTTCTTTCCCACCCACACTCTGACAACCAGTCCTGTCCCCTCTGTGCAGAGTGCCTCGCTCCCTGGCTCTTCAGCTGTGAGCCCAGGTAACCACGGCAACAGACTGATGCTAGGCAGCTGGCTTTGTTCACGCCCAAAGCATTCTGGGCCTCAGTTCTGAAGGAGGAAAAGCTGTTGTGTTACTTTTTGACCAAGCTTCACTATCATGTCCAGAGAAGTGATTAAGACAAGCTTACGAGATATAGTAAACGACCAGTGTTTAAATCTTGTTAAATCTATCCCAAACTCGGGATCTGTGCTCTTTCTCAGGCACTTGTAACCACTCAGGGGCTCAATTTCAAGTGTCATTTCCTACCCAAGTTGTCACCTGAGAGTGTTTGACACATTCAACAATTTCTACCAAGTACTCTATGAATTCTTAGAGGTGGGAATGGGAAATTTAAAAGGTTCTGTATTCTCTTCCTTCAAAATGCTTAAGATGTTGCCATTGGGGAAAGGTTCCCACATCCCTTCCTGATGTTGCTGTCCTAAGAAACCCTCTGGGAACCTAGCCACTTGGTGTAAGGGTGCTGGTTTGTGTGTGGGGTCCCTTGGGGTCCGAGTTCCTGATGCAGGATGGAGCATCGCACCTGGGGGCTGGGCTGGGCCTGCCCGTGGAAAGCACCACGCTCTCCAGCTCCCATGGCCGGATCCTCCAGTGGGGAGACCTCTGCCTTGCTGACCAGGGCTCTTCCCTCTGAACTTGTCTTTGCCTCGCTCGCGCCTGCTTTCCCGTGGCCAGGTGAAGGGAGGGAGGAAGGAGGAGGAAGGAACAGCTGATTTCAAGTGTGGAGACCAGGATCTGTGAATCTCGCTCTGGCAGGCCTGGAGGAAAGCAGTGTGGGAGACACACGCATCTCGGGGAACCGGAAAGATGAGTTTTCTCAAGTTCCTTGCCTCTCATGACTCGGACGGAGCCTCCTCTTGTTCTTGTCCCTGGGCTGCCCCGTGTTTGGGAAGGTCGTTGGCTCTGAAAAGCTACGTGGCTGAGCAGCAGGAAGAGGAACGGATTAGGAAGCTACTTAGATTTTTTTTCTAGGTTTATGGGCGAGAGGCAAAGACTCACTTTAGGTCTCCTTACAGTCTGTTCCAGAGTTCTTTAGGGTGGGAAGGGAGGTGGGGATCCAGAGCAGAAAGTATACGTGATGAAACGACGGTAATGATTATAGTCACAAAACCCAGCATTTCTACCACGCGGTGGGCCCTGCCATGAGTGTTTACAGATACAGTCAGTTCTTGTTATTTGCAGCAGTTACATTCAATAAAGTTGCCACAAACACCGAATTAGCCATCCGGGAGCACTGGTTCCGAGGGAAATACAGGTGAGGCTCCTGCCAGCCTTGGACCACACTTTCCTCAGCCAATCAGTGCATAACCCTGTTGATGTGCGTCTCTGTGTAAGGACACCTTGTGTGATACGTATTGCTGACTCATTAGCGCTGACCTCACAGTCAACGGCACTGTAACTCCTGCCTGAAAGAAGCTTTTCTAACACGTGTTTTCTCTGTAAGGCACATCGCAGCCTTCTTGTGCTTAGGAATACTAGCCAGCACTTCAAACACCAGGCTTGGGGGCCATTTTAAAGAGTGAAATCACCAACAAAAAGCACAAAAATGGGGGGCCGGCCCCGTGGCCGAGTGGTTGGGTTTGCGTGCTCTGCTGCAGGCAGCCCAGTGTTTCGTTGGTTCGAATCCTGGGCGCGGACGTGGCACTGCTCGTCAAACCACGCTGGGGCGGCGTCCCACATGCCACAACTAGAAGGACCCGCAACGAAGAATATTCAACTATGTATCGGGGGGCTTTGGGGAGAAAAAGGAAAAAAATAAAATCTTTATAAAAAAATGCAAAAATGGGAAAAACGTGGCACTGAACAGACTGCAGAGGTGCTTGTTTGCAGTAGGAGAGCTGAGACAAGAAAGCGGGGCATCGCCTTGTTCCATCTCAGCCAGGATCCTGTGCCCTGGGCGACTTAAGTTTTTCACTGTTCTGCACGCGTCCTTGAATCATCATGAAAGTGCTTGCAGGTATAGATTTTCGGGTTAGTAATACATTTTGGCAACTAGGTGAATTTGCAAATACAAAACCTGTGAAGAACGAGGACCGACTGTAGGATTATTGTATTTAATCCTCCTAATCACCGTGCAAGGTGGGAACGGTCATCACCTTGGCTTCACATAGGAGAAAATAAAACAGTTTAGGTTGATTTGCCCCAAATCCCACAGTGATAAAATGCAGAGCCAGGAGTCAAAGCCAGGCAGTCTGACTCCAGCGCCCAGACGCTTTAATCATTTTATGATCTCCATAAGGGTTATGCCTGCAATAAACTTTGTGCAGGGTTTTTCAGGAACCTGAGCTCGGCTCATAGAGTACAGAAGTGAAAAAGCCCACGCCACATTCCTAAATGTTCAGTATTATTTTCTAAGTAAAATTTCTTGCACCCAAGTACAGGATGAAATATAAGAAATGGTCCTTTTTAGGTTAAAAATTGTTGGGCGTTGGCATTTTGACATGGTTCAACTTCAACTATTCTTGGAAATCTTTCCATTACTGCAGATATCAGTTTATTTCATGTTTTTGCATCTGGAAAACTTCAAAAGGAAAATCTTTGAAGAATGTATCGATGTACTTTCACTGAATAGAAGGGTAAAGCTTTATTATTGTACAGCAGATGCTTATCATCTATTTTCTGATCTTTTAAAATTAAAGACAGATGGATAAGATCTCACGCTTTAGTATAAATAGACCGAATATAGTACTTTCTGCTCCAAAGATGCTGGGCATCGGACTGTTTTATCAGAAAGAGTGTAGCACCTGCTTTTCCAGGGGTCTTATAGTATCTGTTTTTAATCTGAGATTAGGGAAAATCTCTACTGAAGGCAGGAGGGTGGACATTAAAAATCTTTGGGGATCCACCTTTTAATCGTCAGACTTTAGGAAGGAATAGAGTGGGTGATGTAATAAAACAAAATAATAGACATTTTCATTATGGTCTTACCAAACCGAAAAGCAAAACCTATCACTTGATGACCTTGGAGTAGTATATTTATGGAAAGCTCCAAGGTTCTCTGGAATTCATATTTACAGGCAGCCCTAATTTTTAATCTCTGTTTAGCATGGTGGAGAATAAAAGGAAAAAAAAAAGAACCACTTCCCCATTTGGTAGAGTCCATTCACCCAGCACTGGCCAGAGAACAGCAAACCCTTGTTCAAAAGTTTGCAGTGTTTACAAAAAACTGGAAAGATGGCTTGGATTAACTATTCCTCTTAGAAGTAGAGTTTCACTCATGCTCAGACCCCTTCCCTTGGCACAGAGCCTGGCACGTGATAGAAGCTTAGCATATGTTTCTAGGGTGAATAAATGAGTAACAATAGCTAGAGCATATTAAAGAATCTGAGACACAAATTGCATCCATATGACATCCAGGGTTAACTGTAGGAGAGACAATAAATCCAGGTGTCTGTAGGAGACAATAAATCCAGGTGTCAATTATTTGACAATTACGTGTTGAGTGTGTCCTGTGTGGCAGGCACTGCCCGGGTTGGCAGTGTAGGTACATAGATGAGCATGAGACTGGGAAGAGAGTGAAACCAAGAATGAAGGAGTTAAACATCTTCCCTGGGCTAGAAGAGGAGAGGAAAGGAATTTGAGATAAGCTTTGCAAACTGCAGCTGTGCATACTCAGCATCATCAACTGTTGTTTAAAACAAACCAGGTCTCTCTGTCCCTCATTAGTATAGGAGTGAGCTGTTTTTCCCTGGAAGTTAAGGACCAGACGTCAAGAAGAAAAAAGAGATTTAGCCTCACAAGGCCAAATGCAGGCCAAGGATGAAAACTACGTGGAAAAGTCCAGATGGTCAAAGAAAAAAAGAGATTCAATCTTCAAGACCAAACACAGGCTGAAGACGCCAGCCAGCGAGGCTGCATGCTCCCCTTCCCGTCCTAAAACCCCTGATCAAAAGCCCTACCTTTTTCCCTTTGAGGAGGTGGATTTGAATTTTAACTCCCATCTCCTCATCTGGCAGCCTCTTGATAATAGACCTCTTTCTTTGCCACGAGCCTGGTGTTTCGCTTAATTGGTCCTCCGGCACATTGCGTAACGGACCTGTGTTTGTGTTCTATAACAAGAGGAGTCTACAAAGTCATTATAATGGATCAACAAACTGTGGTACTGCCAGACAATGGAATATTAGACAGTGCTAAAAAGAAATGAGCTAGCAAGCCGTGAAAAGACATGGAGGGACCTTAAATGTGTATTTGCTAAGTGAAAGAAGCCAACCTGAAAAGGCTACACACTGTATGATTCCAATTATTTGACACCATGGAAAAGGCAAAACTGTGGAGAGGGTAAAAAGACGAGTGGTTGCCAGGGGTTGGGGAGGCAGGGATGCATAGATGGAAAACGGGGATTTTTAGGGCAGTGAAACTGTTCTGTATAACATGGTGGTGGTGGATTCATGTCATCACGCTTTTGTCAAAACCCACAGAATGTACAGCACAGAGAGTGGACCCTCATGTAAACAAGGGACTTTAGTCAACAACACTGCATCAGTTGGCTCATCACTTGTACCAAATGCACCACGCTAATGCAAGATGTTAATAATAGAGGAAACTGGGTGTGGGGAGGGGATATTTGTGAGCTCTGTACTTTCTCTTCATTTTTCAGTAGACCTGAAACTGCTCAAAAAAAGCTATTAATTTAAAAATAATCGTTATACACGACTGAGTTCATTGTATTTGTGAGCACAGCTATGGAAGGATGTGCAGGTTTCTGCAGGAGCTGTGCACAGGAGCTGTGCTGGTCTCAGAGTGGAGGAGAGTCAGGAATGAGTGGGTGTAGACAACGGGGAGGGGGCTCCTGGAAGAGGGAGTGGCTCGTGCAAAGGCCCAGAGGTGGGAAGGAACTTAGTATTTGCCATGAAAAGAAAGCTGTGAGTGTGGTTGTTTTGGCTGGTATGGGGAGCACAAGAGGGAGAAGTGAGTTAGGGGAGGTTGGAATGGGCTGATGGGGGTCGCCCTGCAGACCACAGTCTTAGTCAGTTTGAGCTATCATACCAAAATACCACAAACTGGGCAGTTTAAACCCCAGAAATTTAAATCTCCCAGTTCTGGAGGCTGGAAGTCCAGGATCAGGGTGCTGGCTGATTCGGTTCTTGGTGGAGGCCCGCTTCCTGGTTTGCAGACGGCTGCCTTCTCGCTGTGTCCTCATGTGATGGAGAAAGAGGAAGCTCTGGTCTCTTCTCTTTTTATAAGGGCGTTAATTCCATCATGAAGGCCCCACTCTCATAACCTAATCTAACCCTCATTATCTCCAAAGGCCCCCTCCCAATGCTGTCGCATTGGGGACTAGGATTTCAACATATAAATTCGGGGGGGGCGGGGACACAAATGTTCAGTCCGTATCATGCATGTTAAGGATTTTGGGTTGTAGCCTCTGAAAGATGGGGAGCCATTGAATCCATGTCACATCGAATGTGAAAGTGACACATCCAGTTTGCAATTTAGAAAGCTCACTCACGCATGCTTGGGATTCGGGTCTCCGAGGGCAGGCGTGGCTGTGCTGGGATCTGTTGGGGGTCTGTGTGGAAGACCAGAGGAGGGTCATGGTGGCTTGGACTAGGATGGCATGGAGATGGGCAGAAATGAACAGTCAGGAGATTCTACAAGTGGGATCTACAGGCCTTGACTGAGTGCAGAGAGTGGGACAGGGGTGGGGTCCTGGGAGGCTCCCAGGATGTGCACAGAGCACCACGGTGCATTGGGGAGCAGGAAGGAGGGGTTTGTGGTGGTTGTGAGAGATCCGGGTGAAGATGGATTGGAGATGGAAATTTGGGAGGCATCTGTTGGTGCAGGAAATCCCCCCGGAAGAGTGTGGGGCAGAAGAGACGCTGGGTCAGGCCCTGCAGTGGAGCAAAGGAGAGGGAGTGCGAGCAGAGGGTGAGAGAAACAGCACGGCGGGGCACAAGTCCTGCTGTGGGCAACTGCTCCTTGTCTAAGAGAAGCAAGGGTGGCAGGGCTTAAGTCAAGCACACGGTGCCTCCATATTTCTGTAGCTCTCCTTTCAGGGGGCCAGTGAGATATAACTAAGTACTCAAATGGCCAAAACAAGCCAGGCATTTCTTCTACCAGTGGTCCTCATGGCTATCAGTCCATCACTGAACACAAGGTCTGGAGTCTTTGCTGTGTGCAGTCAAAAAATGTCAAATGATGCCCAATTTGCCTTGACATTCAGATTCTCTTCTCATTTGCTGAGCCATGTAAACCACTGAGTGAAGGGTGAGTGAAATATTTTCCCCAAGGATCCACTCTTGTAGAAAACATCCTGCTTGTAAATTTTGCTCATATGTGTCATTCCAAAGAAAGACACAAAGGTGATTTTTTCTTTCCTGAGGAAGAATCGCCCTGAGCTAATATCTGTGCCCGTCTTCCTCCACTCTATGTGTGGGTTGCCTCCACAGCATGACTGATGAGTGGTGTAGGTCCATGCATGGGATCCGAACCCGTGAACCCAGGCTGCAGAAGTGGAGCATGCTGAACTTAACAACTACGCCAAGGGGCTGGCCCCCAAAGGTGATTTTTTAATGATTATCTGTTGGGTGTTATATCTTTCCAGGAGAGAAATTTTTACACCTTGAACCCCAAGAGGGGAGAAAATGCCTTTCTCCAGTCCTGTCTCCCCAGAGATGGCAGAGAGAGCCTGGTACCATGAGGACAGGACTCTGCTCTTTGCTTTATCTTTCTGACAACTGCTGGCATTGTCAGCCATGAAATCCCTGCTGTGGTCACAGCCGTACTGTGAGTAGAGCTGCCAGTCACTCTATTAATGCCCATTTGAGGCTTTCGTGAAACTCATGTGCTAGTCTGTGAAAACAAGGGAACTATTCGAGACCAATGCTTTAAAGTAATGAACCAGCTACTAGCAAATTTTGGATGTTGCTTGTTTAAAAGCAAAAGGAACTCAGCATTCTCATCACTTATTTCTCCTGATCCATTTACTATATCCCTATCATGAGTAGTTGAGGGGGAAACAACTGCAATGTTACGCAAATGAAGAAAAATGTTCCCACGGTAACTGTGGTGGTGACGGTTTTCATGTCTGTGTTAGTAGATAAGAGGGATATTCTGATAAGGAGGATGTATGTGTTTTGAAAAATGTTATATTCCTTACCACAAATATTAGCTGAACACGAATCACAATATATCATCCTTGACCTCAGCTTTGGAATCTTGTGAAGCCACAAGATGGCGTGGTTTCGCCACAAAATAGCCTCAACCTGGGGACAGGGCAAATGACGGTGAAAACGGATTGGCCTCTCGGTACCGGGATTCTGGAGGAGGAGCAGATGTTTTCAAGTTTCCAGGTTCTTGCTGAGGTGCAGCTTGCTCCTTGCAGGTCCACGGTGCAGTCTCTTCCAGCACAACCCATGAGTGTGTCCCCAAGAGAGCTGAACTTTCAAACGGGAAAACCAAAGTTATCCCGCAGACGGGACAAGGGCATAGATTTCCTTCATAGAAGTGTGTTTTATTGCAAACTCAAAATATTTAATTGGTTGCTAAAACTGATGACAACAAACTGACAAATTTCTTTTTCTCTCTTTCTTATTCTTTCTTTGCTTCCCTCCTTCCCTTCCTTCCTTTCTTCTCTCCCTCCTTCCTTTTTCGTCTTTTTCTTTCTCTTTCTTTCTTTTTGTTTCTTTCTGTCTTTCCTTCTGTCTTTTCTTTCTTTCTTTCTTTTCTTTCTTTCTTTCTCTCTTTTCTCTCTCTCTCTCTCTCTTTCTTTCTTTCTATTTCCCTCCCTCCTTCCCTCCCCCCCTTCCTTCCCTCCCCCCTTCCTTCCTTCCTTCTTCCTTCCTTCCTTTCCTCTTTTCCTCCCTTCCTTCCTGTCTGTCTTTCTCTTTCTTTTTCTTTCTTCTTTCCCTGCTTTCTTGCCTTCCTTCCTTCCTCCCTCCCTTCCTTCCTTTCTCTCTTCCTCTCTCTTTCTCTCCCTCTCTGTCTCGCTCTCTTTCGTAACTCATATTCAGGAGGCGCCATCTCCATTATTACTTGTGGTCTAGACCTTGCAGTTCTGCCTGTAGACCACACCACAAGTGCTGATGTAAGAGGAGAAAGAGCAGACAGGACCTACACTTGGGGGAGCAGCTCTGTGCCCTGGGCATTCTGGGAGGACTTCTTCTCATACTGGTTATCTTGCTTCCACATGGTGTAAATTATATTCCCTGACTGGTTGTGTGTTCTCCGAGTTCCAGTTAGGAAAACTGCAGCTGGATGACAAATGCCTGCACTGTTCTTATGAAACTTGAGCTGAGACCAGGTAAAATGAGGCAAACATCTTGGCTAGCATGACTATGGGCAATTAACATTTCAGAACTTGTAGTCTTAGGCGAATGTTCCACGATTACTGGGAACTGAGATTGACAACATTGCTTAGTGGTGAGGTGGTGTGTTCTGGTCTTAAAGAGCTGCGTTCAAACCCTGACCCTCCTTGCTTTGTGACTGCTGTCAGAGAAGCTGTCTACCTCTTTGTATCCAGTCTCTTCATCTGTAGTCTACCTATAATTGTATGTTTATTATTATGTATACACTTTAATAGTAACTTGTCTAACTCCATTTAAAAAAAAGCTAACTGATCTTTTTATTGGGATTTTATTGCATTCCTAAGTTAATCTAGGGAGAACTGACATCTTTAAAATGCTGAATCATCCTGTCCAAGAACGGAGGGTCGGGGGGGAGTTCTTTCCATTTGTTCAAATTTATTTTTTTGTCTTTTAGGAATAATTTAAAGTTTTCCTCATTTGGGTTTTGCGTATTTCATGTCATGCTTCTTCCTAACGATTTTCTCTCTTTGTTCCCATTGTAAATAGGATTTTGTTTACTGTCATGTCCTCCGATTGGTTAATGTTTGTGTATATGAAGACTCTTGATTTCTGTAAGTAAGTTTTATATCCTGCTACCATATCGAATTCTTTTATTGTTGGAGTTAGTTTTATCATTGATTTTCTAGGGTTTTCCTAGTATACTTTTCTATAATATGCAAAGAGATAGTTTTTACTTCTTCCTTACCAATTCTTATGTCTGTAATTGACTTGTTTTATCTAATTAATTGCATTGGCTAATGCTTTTATACAGTGTTGAACAGTCAAGGAAATACTGGGCATCGTTACCCTGTTCTTGATCTTAGTGAAAATGCCTCTTATGTTGCTCTATTTAGTAAGATGCTAGCTTTACCAAATTGAGAAATTTTTATCAGGAATGCATTTTGATTTTGCCCAAGGCTTCTACAGCATCTGTGGGGATAATTATATGATGTTTTCCTGGATCTGTAAATATGTATATGATATTAATGTATTGTCAAATATTGAAACAAGTTTGCATTCCCAGAATAAATCCCACTTGGTCATGGTGAATTATTTTCTTAATGGGATGCTGAATTCTACTTGCTAACATTTTATTTGTATTTCTGCCATCCTTTATTTTCAGTCTTTCTGGGTCTTTCTGTTTGAATCATGCCTCTTCTAGATATCATATCATTGGATATTACTTTATATTCAATCTGAGAGTCTTTATATTTTTAAGTTTTATCCATTTACAATTATTATAATGGCTATATATTAGGATTTGTTTTTGCTGTCTTATTTCATATTTTGCTTTTATTGAACTTTCTTTTTATTTATTTTATTGTCTTTTCCTGCTTTCTTTTGGTCATTTTGGGTATTCTGCCCATTTAAAAGCTAAACATTTTATTTTTGTCCTCACAGTGGTTACTCTTAAAGCCTGTCATGATGCATATTTGCCCTTAGTAGTAAGCTTAGCAATATCTATATTGTACCCTTCACAATTAAAGATTTTTGCACATGATCATGTCCCTTGGTCTCCGTCTTCTCTCAACTCCCACAGTGTAGCTATTGTACTTCTTGGCTATTCTGGATACACTCTATTTCCCGTTTTGTCATATAATAGACTTTACCTAGGTATTTGATCACTATTTATTCCATGTCTCCTCTAACAATCTCCTGGATCTGTTTCTTTTCTCATCTGAACCCTTCCTTCAAGAGCATTTTCAACATATGGCAAAATTTTTGAGGATTTATGTGACCGAAAATGTTTATTTCATACTCTCACATCTGAATGAAAATTTGGATAAAATTTTAACATTCAAAGTTCTTTTCTTTTAATACTTTAAAAACATCACACTATTATCCTCTTGTACTGTTTTGCTATTGAGAAGCCCTCCATCAATTCGCCTGTTATTCCTTTGTAGGAAGGGTGAAAATATAATTTATCATCCAACCAGGACACTTTTGAGAGTGAAGGAGACACTACCAATAACTAAGCTTGGACAGTAGGTGTGACCCAGGACCGTCCTGGGTAAACTAAGACATATGGTCTACTTATTGATAGGTTGTTTTGTCACCCTATTTATAGATGATTCTTTCCCTTTGGAAGCTTTTAGAACTTTCTGCTTTCAATATTCTTAGGTTTTGGTATAATACTTCTAGGCGTGGGTTTTCTGTTGTCCCCTGCTTGGCCTTCCATGAATTCTTTCCATTTGAACCACTTCTTTTCTTTTCCTTTTCTTTCTCAATCTCTCTCCCCCCGTCCTTCCTTTCATTCATCTATGTTCCAGTGATTCCTGCTCTAAATTGACTCCCAGACTCTTTAATTGTAGTCAAATGTAGAGTCACTTATCCTGACAACATGAGCGGTGAGCTGTTTCAGTCCATTTGAGATTTATATTTATTTATTTAAAGATTGTCATCTGAGCTAACATCTGTTGCCAATCTCTTTTTTTTCTCTTCTTCTCCCCGAAGCCCTGCAGTACATAGTTGTATATTCTAGTTGTAGATCCTTCTAGTTGAGTTATGTGGGATGCCACCTCAGCATGGCCTGACAAGTGGTGCTAGGTCTCTGCCCAGGATCCGAACCAGCAAAACCCTGGGCTGCTGAAGCAGAGCACGCAAACTTAACCACTCAGCCATGGGGCTGGCCCCCAAGATTTATATTTATTATTGCAAATTTTAAGAAGTCCTTCTGTCTTATACCTCCGTCTCTAGTACATTTGGATTTTTGAGCGCTCGCAGAAACTTGGGCACTGATGAAAGTCTCTGGGCCTGCAAAGTCGGGAACCCAACACTCTGGTCTTGCCTAAGAAGACATCGCATTGTAACAATTGTAAAAGATATTTTCAGGTGCACATGGCCTCTACTGACTCTCCTCAGGAATTGCGGACATGCAGACTAAGAAGTCATGCTCCTTGTCTGAGGTCGGTTAGAGTCCTTAATTGCAAACAGAATCTACAATGACTGGTTTAAGCACAAAAGGGATTTACTAAAGGCTGTGAGGTCACTCACAGAATCGTGCGGACTGGGAACAGGCTTTGAGACTATGCTGCCAGGACCAACACCCAAACCGTGCAGTGGGACTGGACAGATGAGAACGCTGCTGTCACTGCTGCCACCACCAGATTAATGCCTGGGCTTCTGCTGCCAGAACCGAGGCCATTCTCAGTGGCGAAAGCTGCATGTAGACTAGCGAAGTGGATGTTCTGCAGAGAGCCTGCTTTCTTGTGACTCTCACTTCCAAATGGGAGTGCTTGATTGGCACAGAGGGAGGCCCCGCCCTGCTTCTGGCTGCTTGGGGGGCGGGTTTCGGGTTTCGAGACAGCTGATAAACAGGAAGTTTGAGAACTTCCTAAAATATATGGGGCTGTTTAAGATATTATGGGCTGGGATGGTGACAGAAGTTCCCGCAGGGCCCCCAAGGAGCCTACAGTCTGACAGAGGAGAGAAAAGCAAACATCTTCAGAACTACCTGAGGGCAGAAGGCCCCAGATATACCCAAGATGTTATACGACCTAAAACAGCTGATCCGAAACTGAAAACGTACACGCTTCTAAGAGGGCTGCTGTAATTCTGCTTTCTCAATGAAAAGGAAGCCTTTCAAATAAAAGCTGCAGAGTTCTCCCTCACATGTTCCAGGATTTTTTAGACTATTTTTAAAACATCATAAGTTCACCTGTTCGACTGAGATGCTATCTCATGGATCTGGAGAGCTTTCAAGGCAGCTGTCTAGAAAAAGTAACTGCGAAGATTTGTTCCCCACCCCTCAACTGGCTTATGTACCCCAATTGTTTTTAAAGACCTACTCTTTGCTCTAAGTTGCAACTTTTGAAAGAATCAGGAAGTAATTATAATTCTGAAATTAGAAAGGCTTTTAGAAGTGGAATGTGGTTGAATTTAAACCACAAGCAAAATTGAAAAGACTGGATCTGCTGATCCGTCTATTACAGTGTGTGTAGTGCTCTCTGTTCCGTGTTAAACGGGAAGCGCATTGGACTCAGAGAGAGGAAGGGACAGCGGCACGCCCGGGCCACGCTCCTGGAGCCTGTCTGAAGAGTGTTCTGCTCTGTGCTCTTATTTCTCTCTCAGCCAGAAGCAGAGATGTTGCAATGGCGCACGCATCAGCCTTCGAGCTGTCCCGAGTTGAACTTCACCCTAACTTTTGGCAAAAACCCTGCCAAACGTGGTGCTGCTCTTCCAAACTCCACAAATCTGGTCATGCACGACTCTTTTTTTTTTGTTTGTTCTTTTGAGTAAATAACTATAGTTACTAAATGGTTTGAGGTGGGTGAACGACTTGAAGGGTATTTGTGCTGGAAAATACACAAATAAAGCAAAGTTGCCTTTAGTTTGACTTCTGAGTGAACAGATTTCTGACACAACCCTAAAGAGCTCCCTTTACATACATCACCTGTGCTCATCCTGGGGGATCTGGAGATCCCATAGCTCTCCTTACACTCTCCCCCAGGGGAAAAGTAAACACTGACTCACACAAAGTCAAGGGACTGTTAACTGAGAGAATTATTTGAATTGATGCCATGGAAGCCTTAGTGTGAAAACACAGTGTGTATGTATAAAGACTGGATATCATTATTTTTATTTAAAGAGAAAAGTCATAACTCAAAAAGGCAAAGATGAAACTTTCACGTTAGGACAAGATTAGAAAGTTAAATTATGTTGGTTGTAACAGTCCTGGAAATTAAATAGTAAAAGGCAGATTTTTGTTTCCAGTGTAGTCAGACTAGAATTGAAAGCACTGGTGGAGAGTGAATCGTTCAGATGGCTGTGTGACCTCAGAGCGCCTTGACAGACTGACCTTCCACCTCCTGTACTAGGAGTTCTAGCCAAAAGCTACCGCCTTCTCACAACTATGAGTTGATGGATGCAAAAGCCTTCATGCTAAAATGGACGTGAACGATTGTAGCAAACTCTACGTTGGGTAAGTGCTTACGTAACATACAGTCAAAGGTTATCATAAGTGAATTTAGAACTATTACTTCAAACTTACTCAGGACGTACAGTCTCAGGACACACGAGGGAAAATTTAGAGCTTTTATTCAGTAGTTTCATTATTTATGATAATAACAGTACGACTGGGAGACTATTTTTCTTTTATAGTTGGGTAAAGAAAGCAATGAAATGTTTGTGTTGTTAGAAATAATGTTATTTAGTATACAAAGGTTCAATTATGAAAAGAAAAAACAACTGGAATACTATACTAGAATTCAAGTGGAAATATCAACATGAACTCATGATTTTAAAAATCCTTTTTAGTACCATGCACTGAAATGGCCAAGAAGTGACGTCCCTCTAGCAGCAAGATCTGCCAAGAGCTTGTATGTTGGGTACAAACACCACTCCTTTCACACGGAGCCAGAGCTCTCTGGGAGACGTCCCCCGTTGGGGGCAGGAAGGTAGAGCGGGCGGGAGGCATCCTGTGCCAGAACACACGGAAACTCTCAAAGATGAGTGGGGTCGTAGCAGAAGGCACCTTTAGAGGGGCTTCTAGTGCCCAAAGGAATGCCATCTGAGCCAACAAGAATGATAATAGGTGAAGAGGTCAAAAGGTACAACCTTCCAGTTATAAAGTAAGAACTGGGATGGAATGCACAGCATGGTGACCACAGTTACTAATACTTTATTGCATATTTGAAAGTTGTTAGAGTCCTTCCAAAAAGTCCTTGTCACAAGAAAAACCATTTTTGTAACTACATATGGTGATGGATGTTATCTAAACTTATTGCGGTGTTGTGGTGATCGCTTTGCAATATAGACAAACTTCAAATCATTATGTTGTACCCCTGAAATCTCATGTTCTATGTCAATTATACCTCAATAAAAATGATAAAACAAAATTTATCATTTACTTAAAGCTTGACCCAAAATTAAATCTTTCACAAATCCTGATACTTACCTTTAACCTCTACGTGTTCACACTGGGTCACAAGATCAAGGGTCCCAACATAAAACCCCATCTTCTGCATGAACCCCTGTTCCAGCACTCCACTTCACACTGATTTTCTTGTCTCTAAACTCTGATTAAATTTATAATCATCAATCACACAACTGAGAACAAGTTAATGTCCATTTTCCGTGGATGTAGCTTTCACTCTCCACTAACATTTCACTCCCCATCCTGTAGGAGACAGGGAGCCATTGCAAACGTTGTTTCTTTTGGTTAATACTCTCCCAATGTCTAAAAAAGTGAAAAATGCACGATAAAATTGTTTTTCTTTTAAAAATAAGTTTATTCCAGCTGTAAAACTCATATCTGCTTACTTTGAAAAAAATGAACGCGAGCTTACAAAAAAAAACATAAAAATCACCTTAAAACCCACTACCCAAAACAATGTTAACAGTTCAATAAACACGTTTCTAGTCCTATTGCCCTCTCTCCTTCTATGTATGTATCTCTGTTTAAATTTTCAATAAACAGGATGAAATAATGTTTATTGAATAATGCTCATTGAAAAAATTGGTCATATTCACTTAATTATTCTAGTATTGGCAAATATATATTTCACTTCCTCACTTTTTCATGCCACCAGTCAATGTGATTAGAAATATTTTGTCTAGCTAGGGGCCAGGGGGACGGGGAAATGAGGAGTTAAAAAAAAAACAAACCCAAAAACAAAAATAATAACTGGAGTTGATAAAAACACATTCAATCTATGAAAATTAATGATCAAAAGAGAAACAGTCAAAAAAATTCAAAGTAATTTGTTACAACTGAAATAGCTATTGAATCAGCTCCTTACTTATACAATTGGGTAGAAAAGGAAAAAGTTGAGCATTCATCCTGCCTTTTCAGTAGGGACCATGTTTGGTGTGAGTGACCAGTCTCAGTTAATGGAGTAAACTAGCTTGTAGCAGGCTACCTGATAACTAGAAACAGGAAACCACCATGCAGCCACCATAATGGAATTGTGTTTCAGTGGGAGTTATCAGTGGGGCTGAAATGTGGCCTCTGCCTCCGACGGGCCTTTCGAAGCACCTGAAAGCAATCAGGGCTGAAGCCCATCAGGAATACAGGTGACCAGCGGGGTTCTGGGCCTGCTGGCAGAACTGCTGGCTAATGAACGTTTGCTTAAGACGCCTGTAGGTGAAGCAGGTCCTGACCTGCGACTAGCTTTTGTAACAAAGGTGTCAGGGAGCAGCTAATCCCCAAGCAACTTTTCTGTGCTTACTGTTACATGCACCGAAAACAACAAAACCCAGGAGCCCTGTGGGCCCACTTGGTTAGGACCGTCCCCCACAGCTGACCCGTCAGAGGGTGAGGACTGGGATGTCCGATGGGGACGGCACCTCTCTCCACAGCTCTCTGCGGTCCAGCCCTCACCCTCTCAGAGGCCACTCACCTGCCTAGGCCTACAGCCCCAGGTAACTCGGGCTTTGCTTTTGAGGATGACACGGTCTTGACATTCGTTTCTCTTCTAGATCTTACAACGGAAGTCATTTTTGAGACAATCAAATGACTCCTGAGCAATCTGGGGTAAGCATCAGAAGTCACCACTCGTGCTGACTTTCTCTGGGTCTGTAAATGCTCTGTACAAATGAGTCTGAGAAAGTATCCGCGGGACCAAGAGGAAGATGGAAGCAGACGAGTAACTGAACCCAGCTGAGGTCCAGAATGCCTGAGGGCTGTGCGGAGCGTGGACCAGAAGGGGAAGGGGCAGGTGGTTCGCAGCCAACTGTGGCAGAGGAGGAAACAAGGCATCGACCTCTCAACTGTCTCCTCCACTGGCGAGTCGTGCCCCCAGGCAGCTGCACCTCGCAGAGCCAGCCACGCACTGCCTGAGCAGGAGGTTTGGGTTGTGCGAGACGTACTTCTCAATTGTCACCCTGCCCCATGAATTTATCATAACAAAGGAATGCCTCTGTGGCTGAAACCATCAAGGCACGTTGGTATTGACAGTGTCACTTCATCTTGGAAGATGGTCACAACGCATTTGTGTCTTCGAACTCTGTATTTTACTATTTGAAATGAGAACTATTTGGAGCCCTTGAGTATTATTTTTAGAGAGGATGTTGTACGTGGTAATCGAACATTTTGAATACATATTACTGGGCTTTCAACGTAATCAAGTTTTCATCAACCCAATTTCGGTGTTTCATGTTTTAGTGACCAACCATCATTCCTTGAGATGCTGACCCTTTCACGGTCAGCGTGTTCACGGGGCCAGCAGTGTCTGCTGCTAACACATACCAGAACCCTAACCATACCGACCACTCTGAAGGCACCAGATCTGATGGAACACTACCACACACACTGCTCTTAGTGCAGACCCAACACCTACCACATTCTGTGTAACACGCTTCCAACGTCTCTAGGAGACAAAGCTCGCTTGGCAAATGCCCAGGATAAAAGAGTAGGGAGGGCTCGCCCAGGGCTAGGAGTCCATGCTGCCGGGATGGCTGCCGCCTCCTGATCAGTGAGAAGGAAGTCTAACAACTGGTCATTCTTCGTTAGAGAAGGCTATCACTTATACCCTGAATGCCCAGCTGGCCCAAGCGTCCTTGTTGCTAATGATAGACATTGGATATGGCGATTTTAAAGCAACCAAGAACTTTTAAAAAAACAAAGGAAATCTTACTGTGGAATAGATTTTTATCTTGGTGTGGATGCTATATGAAATTAGAACTCAGGAGCCATCCCAGTGGCACAGTGGTTAAGTTCACACAGTCTGCTTTGGCAGACCAGGGTTTGCCGGTTCGGATCCTGGGTGTGGACATGGCATTCGTTGGTATGCCATGCTGTGGCAGGTGTCCCACATATAAAGTAGAGGAAGATGGGCATGGATGTTAGCTCAGGGCCAGTCTTCCTCAGCAAAAAGGGGAGGACTGGCAGCAGATATTAGCTCGGGGCTAATCTTCCTCAAGAAATAAAAAAAGAAATTAGGACTCAGATCCTAGCTGGACATTTCATACCCTGTCCCGCTGCTACTCTTCCTTCTGTGTCCCTGCCTTTGTCCCCGCCAGCACTGGGGGCTCCGTGCAGAGAGAAAGTGGGACTGGTGGGAGCCTGCAGAGACCTGGAGGCAGCCAGGAGCAAGGTCAGCCTCCTGTTTGGCTCCTTTGTCTCTCTGATCTGGGACAGTCAATCTCACAGCTCTCGCGGACGCTCGGCCCAACTCCTGCCTCGCGCAACGCTGTTTTGCGCATACTTTCCTTGCAGGTGTTGGTCTGTGCTCATTCCAGGTTTCTCTCTCACATCACAGGAAGCTTTTGGAAAGCAGAAATGACCTCGCTGGCGTCACTCTTTCTGTATTTTCTCATCAGGTGCATGGGAACAGCTCACTGAACCAGCCTGCTGACCCCATTCTATCAGGGGCCTTTCCTGCTCTCCTCTCTGCCTCATCTGCGCTGGGTCTGGGGCTCCTCAGGTTTCCAGTGGGGCTGACACCTACAGGCCACCTCTTCAGGGAGCTAACAAACCCTTCTGATGGAGGGAGAGAAAATGCCCTTGCTCCTCACTTGGCACTAAGACGGGTAGGATGAGAATTCTTCCAAGGTGACACAAGGAAGAGCCCAAAGCACAGAAGCTGAATGTCTGACTCTGGAGAGCTGGGACAAGAGCAAAGACAGCAAGCTTCAGCTGTTACTCTGTATGCCTCTGGACAGTTGGAATCTTCTACCAGTAACATTACCCGTATGATAAGTAAAGTAGAAGACACTGTTTCAGCTTAATTAAACTCATCTAGGTGCTTAACGCTAGTTCCTCTTACCCAACCTCAAGTCCGGCTAACTGGAGGAACAAGCCCGAGGCAGCCAAAGATGGGCACTGTTCCCGGCTGTCACCTGCCGGGGCCCGGATGCCAGGAGGCAGGAAGAGGCCTGGGGCAGCTGTGGCGCCCCAGCCCTGCCAGGAACGGGGCGTCTCCCAGCTTCTCGCCCAGGTTCCCTCACATATAAAATGGAAGCAGCCCCAGTCCTGCTGGCCTCCCGAGGCTGTGTGTGGCTCCAAAGAGGGAACATTATGAAAATGCTTTGTAAGCTGTCTAGTACCTTTACAGGAAAAAGAAAAAGTGACAGAAGAGAAACTAGTCAGCGGGAACAGGCTGGCTGAGAGGAGGTCAGCGTTGCCTCCGCCGCTCTCATCCATGACCACCACAGAGAAGACGGAATCGTGCCCCTATTCACTGTGAAGTCTTTAAACTCCTACCTTAAGTGCACAACGTGAACTAAGAAATCAGCACTGCGTTCTCAGGACGCTTCCTCCAGGAGCAGCTCCCGGGCCACGGGATGCATCGTTCCCCAGGTGCCCGGTGCAGCGCCGGCGGCCAGGCCATCAGCATATCCTGTGGGAGCGCGAGCTCCACAGTTTTCTCTGGAAAACAGCACAGTTCTTAGATCACCTACTTCAGAGACTACGTACTTCAGAGGAAACCGAAGTCCAGAACACTTGGGCGGCTTGCCTGAAGTCGGTCACCCTGGGGTTTTTGTCAGGTGCATTTCCGAACGTTTGCGCAGAAGAGAACGCGTTCCAAGGAGCTGGGACTGCCAATGCTTTCCAGAAACTGGCCTTCCAGCTCGTCATTTCCCTCGGCCAACTTAACAACTTTCAAGGAGTTCCATTTTTTAACCTATAATTCTCTTTTTAGGGATATAGTTCTATAGTTTCTTAACTAAGATTCAGTCATACTTAGTTGACAAATATTTAAATCATTTATTGCCATTAAATGACAGCATTTCAATAAACACACTGCATGGAAATACAGATACTTTTTCAAACACTGGCAATGAGATTTTAATTATGTGGCCAGCTGTTGGTTGTCTCATGGTCATTAAAGAAAAAGTCAAGAATTCTGAGTACTTAAATGCTAATAGTTACAAATTTTGTTCTCTTCTGTTTTTCATTAAGTAAATTCTAATAGATAATATACATATTACTGCAGATAAAACCATCATGGGGAATTATTAAATTGATTGCATATTTTCAGCTACCCTTTATGAAGAGAAATATAATATTCCATATTTGTAAGGCAGCAGAGAGCTGGGTTAAAGACTCTCTGCTAGTTCTATAAAAAGAGTCTGGTTAATAAAAATAGCATTCAGCCTATTTTCCTTCACAGGACCAGTCGTGGTGGCGGGATCTGTGACTCAGCAGCAGCAGCTGGCAACGCCACCCCTTCAAAGAGCTGCTCCTCATTTCCCACTGCCGCCCTGCTGGGGCCTTTTAGTCATCCTGGAAATAAACACGAGGAAAACGCAATGAGAAACAGAACCTCACTGGCAGCCTCACAGGCCCGGGGTGGCTTTAAGAAGACGCCTTACATAACATTTATTTCAACAGACAATTTTATAGAAACAGGAATATCCTATTTCATGTTACTTTTCATGTTTTAAAAAATGGATTTGCATTGCATTGTACTAATTGCCCAACCACTGTTTTAAACTGAACGGCATGTCTTTGCTCTGAATCGAGCTTCCCCGAGTGCTGACGCACATCCGCGCACACCTGCCGCCCGGCCCCTCGACGCCTGTGAAGATTTCCATCTCACTCTCCCCAGTTCCTCACAACAAGAATGACTGAATGGGAATCCGCTTACTCGTGTTTGATCAGCCGTCCTCCCTGGATGAGCTGGGCTACTTCGTTGGTGGCGTGGCATGCAAACAGAAGCCAGTTCCGAGGCTGCACCTTGTAGGCAAATCTCATGAAGGTCAAGGAGTAACAGCAGAGCGCTGCCGAAACATCAGAGAAAGAGAAGCAACGGCTCACGACTTGGAAGACTCAGAGGTGACGGGACCACAGAGAGCAACGGCTCACGACTTGGAAGACTCAGAGGTGACGGGGCCACAGAGAGCAACGGCTCAACTGCCTGAACCCGGAAGAGAATCTCTTCTGCTAAAACCTTTGACGGATGATTAAGTCACTGCTTAAATGCTTCCAGGAACGGTAACACATCAGATATCTTACTCTACTGTTAGGTATTTTGTTATTGATTACTTCAACATGTTAGGAACATACTTGTTAGCTAGAGTTGGCTGAAATTAGTTCTAGCCACTTCTTCTGTCCCCCAGAGCTGTTCACAATCCATTATCTGAAAGAATCGCTATTTAATCCCTTCATGATAGTTTTATGGTCAAATATCATGGTTTCAAGTAAACAAGATACTTTTTCCAAATAAAGTTCAAGAGGACACATTTTTCAACTGAGTATACTAAGACTGAAAGGCAACAAGCCCTTAACACTTCCCCGATAAATATTTCAAAGTAGTCCTGGTTCTTCCTCACTATGGAGAAGCAGCACCTTCAATGCCATCCTATTCTTTTTTTTTTTTTAAAGATTGGCACCTGAGCTAACAACTGTTGCCAATCTTTTCTTTTCTTTTTTTCTGCTTTTTTCTCCCCGAATCCCCCCAGCACATAGTTGTATATTTTAGTTGTAAGTCCTTCCAGCTGTGGCACATGGGACGCTGCCTCAGCATGGCCTGATGAGCAGTGCCACGTCGGTGCCCAGGATCTGAACCAGCGAAACCGTGGGCCGCCAGAAGCGGAGTGTGCGAACTTAACCACTCGGCCACAGGGCCGGCCCCGCCATCCTATTCTTTATGTTACTTTCCAATAGTGACAGTAGTATCTGGTGCTACAAACTTAAAGTGTAAGCAGGAGCTATATTATGCTAGAATTATACACATGTAAGTTCTCTCAATTATTCAAACCCGCATCCTTACCAAATGTCATCCGCCCACTGATAATCTCTGGAGACTTTTTCATGTCATTGATGGCGGCAATGGGAAGACCCCAGTTCGCTACTGGGCCCCAGAAGTGCTATAAAAAATGAGAGGGAAAGATGAGAGGAGAAAGATAAGGCAATGCTGTGAACAGCTGCAATTTCTCTTAAACAATAATGTGAAACATGTGAAAATGAATGTTCACGTTTACATCTGGTGGGTTTAATGGTTAACTGATGGATGGTTAACACGAGGTATTTCATTGTTCAAGTGTTTGCCTATGAATCAGCAGTTCCTACAAGGTGAGCCCAGAGCTAGAAAGGACTTGGCAGTTTACCAAGGTCCCTACCAACTTCCAGATTACAACACAGTAATCTGATTGTCCCATGTAGAGAATTTTAAAATGAGGTTAACTTCTTACACAATTCACGCTTGCCGTAACTTAAACCTTTTGAGAACTATTCTCCATAACGTAATGCTTAAATCTACCCAAACTTCCTTTTTCAAATTTTCATTATTTGTCAATGTATCTCTTAAAATGCAGACCCAAATTGGACACTTTTTCTGAAGAAAGGAACTTAATAAGGGAAGAAACTGCTTTTCAGCTCATGTGCTATTTTAAGATCAGAGAACCCAGAAGTCTACACTCAGAACCCCGGATACAAAGAAGTTAAGATTGGAAAATACTTTTGAAGTAACAGCAACAACCTCTATTAAAAACAAAGGACCATCAGTTTTTCATTCTACAACTAAGCCATCCCAGGACACCAAAACTAAGATGTTCATGGGTAACAGCAGCAACATCCAGTTTAATTTAATTTCTGAGGCTGAAATAAGTCCAGTGGCTTTCCCCATGAAATTAAAAATTGTTTTATTAATGTACAATTTGCAAACACTATTTTAAAATATGAATGAAACCACACATTGTTGGCTAAACACCCTGTGTAGTCATCAGGACATCAAACAGTGCTCGACTTCTGCGGGTCAGAGAATTTAAGGGAAATTCAGACGGCAGAATACATGTCTAGACCTGCATTTCTAAGGCTGACCAGGAGTCAGCAAATCCAAAAATTCCACAGAAGTGGGAAATAAGGGAAATACTAGAAAAACAAATGAGAATTACATTTGGCACAATATAAGAGTATTTTTGAAATGTTTACTTAACACGCTCAAAGGTAAGCATGTGGCCTATGCCTTAAGCAGCCATGAAATCATCAGAGCGCCCCTAGGCCAGCACTGCAAGTGCTCAAGAGCCTAACACCCGAGTCAGGAGCCCTGTGAATTAGGTGCAGCTGGCATACAGACTCTTTGAGGCTCTGGGGCGGCTAATTCGTCCTCCTGCCTCCAGCCTGGGTACCATCTAAGCTACTCACTCTGCCGAGGTGAGGGGTGGCCATCTCCCTTTGCCCTTACCCACCAGACCTCTGCGGGAGAGTTGCCCCCCTCACCCACTTCTTCTCCCACCTGTCCTGTCCTCGGGTGTCACTTCACTGTTCACTCTCCATCATCCAGTCATCTTCCTTTCCTCCTTTTGGACCAGGCCTTTCTCCACTTTGCTCCATTTTCCTCTTCTCTGTTTAATCCCTTTCCACTGACCCACTCTGCATGGTGGTCTTGATGCCCACTTTATCATGCAGAGACCGGGGCTGTAATGGAGCCTGAAGAGTTACACTACGAGGGGCTTATCTAGACCAGGCACACAGGCATCTTCCCTCACAGCTGGGGCCATGCAGTAAGACCATGGCAGAAATCTGAAACTTTAAGTAGCCCCGGGGACTTGGGGCCAAATGCCGGTATTCAGAGTTTCAGTGTGATGAGTGTTAGGGTTATACGAAGCAGGGCTCTGCGAGCTAAGGGTTATGTATACACTTGTGATTGCAAGCACTGAGCTATACCTAAAACATATTTCTTAAAAACAACATAAAAGGTAAAACTAATTGCAACACCAGTTTACGTAACTAGCTAGGCTTAGAAAGTTAATAATGCATCCTTTCTATCTAGCACAAGATTCTAGTTCTCTCTTCCCTTTTCCAAAATACACATTTGGTCTATGCTCTGCCAGATATTTATCAGTCAATGCATTGGTCCTGCAGAGAAGTTACCGTCCAGAGTGGACCAGGAGAACCCAAGGGACACTGGGAGTGCACTTGGCCCATAACTCACCAGTCATGGTGGCTAGATATGCTATCTCAAACAGAGGAAGCCAGGTCTGCTGTCCGTAACTTTGTTAATGCAGACAGTCTGCAAAAACCTGAAATGAAGTAGAAACAATTTTCTTACCGTACTATTTTGTGAAGAGTCACCGAGGTTCGGACAGGGGAGACATGGAAAAAAGAAAAAGAAGATCAGATGCCTTGAAAGATTTCAGTTCTATTAGGTTACTTCAGCCTCACATGGGTACTCAAGTTTCAGTAACAGAACCACAATTAGCAGCACACGTTCCTTTCTTTTCCCTGAGAAAATCTAGCCACATTTCTCCTAAGAACTTTGACCTCATGAAATTAAACTTTAATTTTAAGAAAAATAAGCTTAATCCTTAGAGTGGAGTTGTCTAGTAGAAATATAATGCAAGTCACAAATAGGAGCCACATACGTAACTTAGAGATCTGTAGGAGCCACATTAACAAAAGTAGAGACAACAGAAGTTCATTTTATTGTTTATTTACTCCAACATGTCAAAACTATTTTAATTTGAACATGTAATCAATAAAAACGTATTGATGAGACAGTTCACATTTTCTTTTTGCACTAAGTCTCTGAGATCTGGTGTGAGTTGACTCTCACAGCACAGTTCAGTTTGGACTGGCCACACATCAAGTGCTCAGCTGCCACGTGTGGCTTGCGGCTCTCAAACTAGACAACACAGGCTTAAAGGGGCATTTCTTTGAAAATGACAAGTTGGAGAGAAGCACAATGCTGCAGAATTCTATTAACAATGAAACTTCCATTTTTACTTACTAATAGGTTACCAGTAGATTACCAGCAGAATGTAAGTGCCTAAAAATAGGCATGTAATTTTATATTTTGTTGACTACTGAAAGTCTGGAACCTCAAATGGTGGCCAGCATTTACAAGGCATTCAAAAAATAGTAAAAACCTTCAGTGTTAAGTGAATTCTTTTCCTGAGTGGTAAACGTAATAGCATTTTAAAAAACACTGAAAGTTTTACAGTAAATTACTTTTATTTCCGAAATGACAAGTCTTCTTTCCAGGATATAGCTTAATTGTTCTGTTAAGGCAAAAATCTTAAAGTTTAGCTACTGAAAGTTTCACTTAGAGAAATAAAGCGATAAATCCTTTATGAAATGCACTCCTGTCCAAACAGCTCTTCTGGCTGTTTTGATTTCAGAGGCCGAGGAGTTCTAACTTCCAGCATGAAGATATCTGTTGATAGTGCCACTAATATACTTCAAGCAGGTTCTATCACGAAATATGACGAGCCTAGAAAGAGCCCGTCTTTCAGTGTGAAGCGAATCGTTTTAACAAATTGCATTTCCAACACTGTACTTCACAGCAGGTCCACACCAGTGCTTAATGGCAGAGGGTCGATGACCTCACCAGCGCAGGCAGCAGAACCTAGTGGATTATGGACCAGTCACCTACAGGGTCACGCTCCCTAAAACATCCTTGTTCAGGATCTGAACACAGGCCTCTTATTTAACTATAAATCACCAATGGCACATTTTTTCCCTATGAAAATATTTGAAAAGATGTAGTAATTAAAATTTAAAATGTCAACGTGGAAATAATTTAGTTTTCAGTTCAGGACTCTTTCCTCAAATTGTACAACAGTTCAAACTCCACCCATTTTACAACAGGTGACCTTAGTACAGATTATAAACGGACGTGAAGGGGAGGGCACTAACTTCCGTCTTCACAAGCTGCTCAATCTGAACGTCACCCGTGAAATGATCACAGAAATAATGCTGATCGTTCCCTTTAATTGTGGTTTAACCAAAGATTGTAAAACAATCTGAGAATACCTAGAAAACACAAAATCCACATCCAACATCCCAGAATTCTGTGTCAGAGTCGTCCAAACATGAATCAGCTATTCAGTCAAAACTCCACAAAGCAAATTTTTGCAGAGCCAAACTAGGAAAAAAAAAAAAAAAAGGGAACTTCCTAGTATGTATGAGTATCTGTTCCAAAGAAAGATAAATTTATAAATAACACACAAGCTGCAATTTGGGGATAGTAATGTAAAACAGTGTAGAAAATATCCTTGCTTTTCTCTTTATTTGGTATGCTGCCTTTATTTTATTTCAGTGAAGGTGAAAAAAAAAACAAAAAAACCCCCAAAACAAACTATCCTCCCCCCCAAAAAAACCCCAAAACCATATAAGGGTTTTCTTGGGTTCACTGATGATCATGAATTCTCACAAAGGAGAAACTTGATCATCCTAGTTCCGGAGGATGATGATGGAGATGATGAAGGCGGATGACAGCCACAGAATAAACTTTAACTTGTTTTTCTCCTTAATTTGGAATAGTTACTGGCTGATTCGAGGTTTCTTCTAAGGTCATTTTTATTTTCAGAATGTCTCCCAGACATTGCCGATCTGTTTCTTATTTTCCTAAAATTACTGCCAGTAATTGCCAGCTTTCTCTGAAAGTACTGTGAGCAATTTAGGTAATTTATAAGGTGCTTATACAGTACTGAAAGGAGGCAAACGGCTGCCTAGCACAGTCTATTTATAACACTACTTAAAGTGAAGCGGGGCAGGATTTTGAGATATTCTAGACTGCTATTCTCTTGCAGGCTGAAAATGCTCACCTGCATTTCATTTATTCTCACCAAGCTTTATCTGATTTTCTGGTTCAAATTGAAATGAGGGGAGAGTTTTAGCAATTAGAATGCATGATATGCAACTGTATTTAGCTGGTCAACTAAATTGGACGACAGAAAAGATCTCTGGAAACTGGCCTGTCCAGGTAGCAAGAAACTCTTATGGTCGGTTCTGCTGCAACATGCCGGGCTTCATTAAATTTCTGAAGGTCAGTGATACGCCAGGGAAGGAAATCCAGGGGTAGGGGATAGGGAGCAGCTTGGCAGAGAGAACGGAGGCACATGCAGGGAAAGAAGGTGCACAAAAAACACGTGAACCTTACTTCTTTTCAAAACCGTTCTTGTGCATGACTCTTTTCCTTTAAATCCTAAACGGACATCCCTGTTTTGGCTTCACAAGTTTTGTGCCCAGAGGGTCTCAAGTTTTCTGCTCTGTCTGGATATCAGCTTTCTTGTGTGGCAAATGAAGTGTTGGACTATCTCTGACTTCTAAGATCCCTTCCAACTCTAACTCTTTATCATTTGGGAAAGATTCCCTGTTATTCCACTGCAACTTCTCGCCTGGTTAATAAGTATAAATTCCTAAAGCTCTTAGAAGTTAAAATAAACTTAGAATAGAATACCTTATTAACCAGAGAATATTCATTGCAAACACTCAACTAACTCAGATGTATAACCATGCTAACTGATTAACTGATTTTAAAATACTCCATGATCGAGGTTCTATTTAAGAAAACGTCCTTGGCACATACATAGGTGCATATACACATCCATTCACCTCTCTCAGGAAGAGGGGCAAATCTCTAGAATAAATATGCACACACCTTGGTTGACTCAATCATTAAAATATATGTCCTACCTCAAAACCTATTGGCTCATTCTCATTTATTCTTCTTAACTAAAATTCAAGAGGACAATGAGAGGAGAGCAAAAAGAGCAAAAACAAAAAAAAGTGCAAAAAGGAGCTACTTTCTTTTAGTCCAACAATAAGGTATGCAAGGAAATAGTTTCTTGAAAAATATATAATAGAACAGAGATCCAGGAAGTTCTGGATTCAAGATCCTCATTAAGGTAAGTAAGAAGAAATCAGTGAAAGGAGAGATGGAAGGCACCAAGAAGAGAGTTCTAGGAACCCAGGGGACTAAACATGGAATATTAATAATAAAAAACAAATGGACACTTACTTTGGTCAAGCACTCCGCTATGTCATTAAACAGCTACCAAAGCACAAAACCTAAGTAACTGGCCCAAGCCTACACAGCTTAGAAAGCAACAGGGCCGGGATTCAAACCCAGCATTCAGACTCATTGCCTAGGGTTAATAATACCGCCATCACATCTAACAATGACCAATACCTACTTAATATTATTTAATACTGGGGCCCTGTTTAACTGTCCCCAACTGTCTCAGTAAAGCTTTTACAGCTGTTTTCTTCCATTCCAGATCCAATCATAGCCCACATGCTGCCTTCAGTTGGAGCCTGTTCTCTTACCTGTTTCTTGGTAAAGAAAATCAACATTTTAAAATAGACTTGGGAATCCACTTTAGCAATACAGACATTTCAATCTTATTTATAAATGTGATTGATAGGAGTTTATAATTTGTATGAAATAGGATTTTAAATTTTTGCTGAGAAACTCAACTGTGTTGTTAACAAAGTCATTTTTAAAATTTTAAAACAGCTTTAGTTGAGAAAACCTCCGTACCCCTTCAGTAGGCTGTGAAAAGAATGCAGCAGCTCTTTAGTGGATAGGGAGCAGAGAGTAGGCAGAACAAGTTATGAGGTGAGAAGGAAGGCGTAGACTTCACTTCTGATGGGAAGGGAGCCATAAGGAAATTCTCTTCTTTATGCTTTGTTCTCCTTTGCAAAAAGAAAGCAGGGGCTTTGTGCAAGAAGCTGGAAGAAAAAATAGGGAAAACTTTCTTGATGAGTTCTAGGCAGAAAGGTTTCTCTTTCTAGGGGAAAAAAAGCTCAGATAAAGAGCTTCTGGCGAGAGTTCTGCTACGAGATCTCAACCTTGCCCCAGTCACGGATGGGCAGAGCTGGTATGAAATCCCACTACTGCCAAGAACGGCGAGGAAACCAGGCCAGCCTGACAACTCGCTTCACCTGTTCAGTTCACAGAAGATATTTCAGGTCAAAATCACAGAGCTCTATACCTCACACTTAAGATTTGACTTTTTCCACAACAGTACTTTTTAAAATGTCTCTGCTCACAAAAAATAGCAGGATATAATAAAAAGTATAGTGGTTTGGAGTTTCCAAGCAGTTTCACATCTGGCATCCAGTTTAATTTTCTCAGCAAACTGACCAGATCCGAATCACCATTAAACCCACTTCCTAGACGGGGTAACTAAAGTCCCCTGGGACTGACTTGCTAGGGATCGCTTGGCTAGTGGCCGTTCTTTCGAACCCCAGTCTGGTGCCCTTACCAGGCAGTACTTTCCTAGACACTGCAATTCTCTTCTTTATTTAGTTAAAGCTTAATTCAGCTAAAGCAATAAAGGAAAAAGAAAGTATATAAACATTAAAGCTAAGTGTACTTAATTTTAGAAAAAAGGTTAGAACATATATCAATGTACTTAACTGGAAAGCCTGGCTCTTGGAAAGCTATCCAGTAGAAAAAAATATACAGTTGGGCCTCAGTATCCTCAAATTCAACCAACCGTGGTATTCAAGGTACTAGGCCATTTTATATTAGGGACTTGAGCATCAGAGGATTTTGGTACCCATGGGGGGAAGTTTGTTACTCATCAGAATACATGGATAAAGTGTAAACCCTTTATTCTTAATTATATTATACAGTTTCATCCCGAGCTGTACCTATTAGAAAGGCTTATAATACAAAGGAGAAAACATTAGTGAAAAACTAAGATGATATTCAAAGCCATAGAGAAACCCAATTGCCAGCACTAAGAACACATCCTCATATTACCACTTTGCTCAGATTTTTCCGGCACGTTCATCTGATAAATCATTCTGCTCCACGATACTAAACATCTACCTTAATTAGTCATAGTCCTATTTAAGTACAGAAGCTTCTTTTTTGGAAAGGCGGGAGCAAAGCTTCTGTTTCCTAATTTACTCTCCCATACGGCAGACGGCATTATTTTTCTTACCCTACTGCTTTGTAAAATTAGAAGCAAATAGTATTTGCAATAAAATTCAGGATTTAAGAAAATCAATCCTTTTTATTTGGGTAAAATTCAGTCGCCTTCATCCTGTACCCTTTGGATGGTTATGCTAGGACTGACTTCTTAGCTCTCATCACCTTACCTCTTTACCACACTACTAACTATTGAAAAAAAAAAAAGCCGCAGCCCTATACTTGCCTAGACTTTAAAATTGAACACAGAAAAACTAAGTATAAAGTATACTCCTAAACAAACTATTTAAACCTGTTTCAAAGTTACAGCAAAAACTGTGAAATAAAAGCAGGCGTCTCCGATTAGACGTGACAATAAAATCCGCAAAGTGTGTCTTCAGGCCATTCAGCCATGAACGCCCTTTGTTTGTAACTGGAAAGGAGGAATTAATGAAAAATAGAATCAGAAAAAGGGATGCCCTTGGAGACACCTTATTTTACTCCGGTTGCCAGAATATTCGTATATAAGAATATTTCAGATTCAACTGCCTCCCACGCTTAGACACTTTTAAAGTCCTTGATGCAGAAAAGGAGAGGCGAATTCGCCCCAGCTCCTTGGATCTCCGTCCTCGCAGAGGAGCTGGGACACCTGCAGCGCCGCGCGCACGCTCCCACAGCGCCCCCGCCTGGCACTTCCCGGCCCAACCCGGCACGTCCCCCGCACACCTGGCGCACACCTGGGGCACACCTGGCGCACAACTGCCCGGCAGATGCAGCGGGGAAGAGCCCCCGCCCCACTCCGGGGACCTGGAGGGGACCCACCAGGAAACCGGCCCGGCTCTTGGCTCCCGTCTGCGCCAGGGCGGGGGTCCTCCACCTGCGCTCCGGCCAGCCCCGCGGCCCCAGACCCCCGGCCCCGCTGTCCAGAGCCCCCCACTCCGCTGCCCAGACCCCTCCATCTCACTGTCCGGAGCCCCAGCCCCACTGCCCGGACCCCTGCCCAGCTGCCCGGCCCCGCGCCCCACTGTCCGGAGCCCTCGCCCCGCTGCCCGCAGACCCCGAGCCGCTGTCTGCAGCCCCCGCCCCGCTTCCGCAAAGCCCACCGCGCCCCACTGTCCAGCGCCGCTGCCCGGCGCCCGCGCCCTCGCGGCCCCTCGTCCCGGAGCCGGCACCGGACACCCGGAGCCCTCGGTGGTCCCGGGGTCCTGCCCGGGAGACTCTTCACCTCATGAGGTAGTCCCGGAAGTCCTTGCTCCGAACATAGTCCGCCGCCTTCCGCACCAACGCGCCCGCCATGGCCGAGCCGGACACACTCCGCCCGCGGTGCCCTCGCCGCCGCGCCTCGGAGCCCAATGACACCCGGCACAGCGGAGACCGCGGACAGCGCGCCCGCCCGCGGGCCCGCCGCACGACAGCCCGGCCCCGCCTTACGGCCGCGCCGCGCCGCTCGGCCTTCGGCCTATGGGAGGGCGCCGAGCGGAAGACCGCGGCGCGGATTGGCTAGAGCGCGCCGCACACCTCCTCCCCGCCCCTCGGCGGCACGCGTGGGCGGGGCCTGCTGCCGTAAAACGGCCGGGCTCCGGCGGGGATTGGCTGGCGGTTGCTAGGCGCCCGCGGCTCACGGCGCCCCGGGCGTGAAGGTGACACTCCCGGCACGGCGGACCAGGTTCTCGTCCTCGTCTCCGCAAGGGCGCCGCGGCCCGGGTCGCAGGCAGGCCTTTGCAGTTCCGGGGGCCCCGGCGCGGCCGCCCGGGCCAGCGGGCTCGAGCCGGAGGAGCGGACGCAGGGAGGAGGCAGTCCGGGAGCACGCATCCCTGTGACCCGTTAAAGGCTGCATAGACCAGCGGGCGTGCACGCCGCGGGGAGCGGGACCGTTAGCTGGGCCGGGCGGATGCGCCAGTCAGACCGGAAAACGGGAGGTTTCGGTTGTTCAGGGTGTGGGGTTGGTTGGTTTGGCTATTTTTTTCTTTTGATGTTTTATACTGGCCCAAAATGTAGACGATTGTCATTTAAAATGCGTTTGGTGAAGGTATAGGAAACAGGGACTCTGGGACATCGCTGCCGGGAATATAAATCGGAATCTAAACGCCTCTTTAGAGGACGATGCGGCAGAATCTATTAACAGTAATAATGGACATGTCCTTTGATGCAGCGAGTCCATTTTTAGAGACTTTTCCTAGGGTAGACAAGTAAACGTGCAATTTCACATGTACAGCATTATTTTTAATACGAAAGGATTGGAAACTATTTACATATCTATCCATAGAGAGAGAGTTAAAGACATCATGGTGCATCCATTCCATTGGAATCTATACAGCGCTTAAAATAATAAGGGAGCTCTATGTCTGCTGATATGGGAAGATCTTTTAAGATTTTTTTTTTTTTTTTTTGCCCAGGAAGATTTGCCCTGAGCTAACATCTGTTGCCAATCTTCCTCTTTTTGCTTGAGGAAGATTCACCCTAAGACAACATCTGCATCAATATTCCTCTATTTTGTATGTGGGTCACTGCAACAGCGTGGCTGCAGATGAGTGGTGTAGGTCTGCAACCTGGGAACCAGAACCAAACTGGGCCACTGAAGGGGAGCCCCCCCAAACTTAACTACTAGGCCACAGGCTGGCCCCAAGATCTTTAAGATTTCTAAGAAAAAATCAAGGTGCAGAATCATGTGTAAAGTTTGCTACTCATTTGTACATAGGGACAAAGAAAATATATAAATTTATGTTTGCAAACATAAGAGAGAAATGTTAACAGCGGCTGCCTCTAAGGATGGCTAAGAGGGTGAGGGGTGGAGGGCAGCTATTCGCTGTATACTCTTGTTTCTTTTTGAAGTTTGCAATGAACATATGCTGGCTATTCAAAATGACATTAAAGAAGAAAATAAATGCCTTTGACAATTAAAATAGCAAGCCTGTGATTGACTCAGATTCATTTTCTGTTAGGATCTCAATGGGTCACACCTGACGTTGATCTGTGAAAGGGAAAAATGGAGAGGGAGTGGTTTCTTGGTCAAATGTGTTTAGGAAACTTATTTGAATCAGACAAGGTTATTTTTTTTCTGCAGCTCTTCTCAGAGCCTTTGCTAAGCTCATGTGAATTGTGATACCGTAAAAGAAGCTTATTCTATGTAGCGTTTCCCAAACTTCCTTAACCACAGACCCCTTTTGGAAGGAGCATCTTGTGGGACTGAGGGTCCCAGGGTTCCAGTGGCTGTGTGCCCTGCTGGCACTTCCACGCCCTCTGAGCCTGAGTGCGCAGTGGTAGAACTCAGACTTTCGAATCAGGTGAGTGAGGCTTGCCACATTTTAGCTGCCTGTATGTGGCAAATTATTCAAACTCCCCAGGCCTCATTTTTTTAATCTATAAAATGGAAACAGTAAATATCGTATCATACACGTTGAGTTTTTGTGAGAGTGAAAAGGAACAATATCTGTACAAGGCCTGATACTGTCAACAATACACTCAATGAACGTTCATTTCTCAGTTCCCTTTATTCTGTGTTAAGGGAGCTTAAGAATATGCTCCTTCATGCTATCGTCTTTCTTTTGTTGCTAAGCAGACAGGGTTTTTTTTGTTTTTGTTTTAATCCTAGAGAGGTTGTAAGTGTTGTACCAGCCTTTAATCCTCCAAGCGTTATCTCCTCTCTTCAAGGACGAAA